>NC_140291.1:10730258-10800306 GCF_964030765.1 Micromesistius poutassou
AGAGAGAGCCACTCAAAGGAAAGGAGAGTTTTATTGACAGTCCCTGAACACATCACACATTTAAATGTGTGAGAGTTCAAAACTATAAGCACGCAGACTGATTGAATACACTGGGAAGAGGAAAGTGTGTGTGTATGTATGTGTGTGTGTGTGTGTGTATGAGTTTGTGTGTGCGTATGTTAGAGGTTATTTGCAACAACCTTTAACGATGATCTAGCATAAAAACAATATAAATAGTTAATTATAAGGTGGTGTTGTATAATGTGGCCTGTGAAGCCCTTTGAGACAGTGACTGTTATTAAGGGCTATACAAATAAAACCTCCCTTGAATAGCTTTGCTTCCATAATGTCATGAAACTATAAATACAACACTAATCAAATCAAATATCGAGTCGCTATATGAGATACATTCCTCCTTTTGTAAATTATTAAGAACTAGAAATGTTCAGTGGTTTGTTTGTTTCAGAGCTCAACTAGTGAATTAACATCCTGTGAAATGTTATCAGGCACCTGAAACAGGAAAGAATTGACAGGTTTTCACGGCACGGACATCTCCACAGATTTGCAGATTGCATTCTCCAATAACCTCCTCTTCTTTTATGGCTTGGATCATCCAGAGTCATGCGAGGTGCGGTGTCAGACCGGTGTGTGGGCTAGAATTGGTTTGATTTGTTATCATGGAGACGTGTGTGGTGTTAGTAGAGTTAGTGTTGGGTAAGATTCTACCCCCTCGCTCACACCCTCCCGCTAGTCGCCAAGAGGTAGAATGAGACACAGAAATAACTGTTCTGCGTTAGCTCGGATAATCAATCAGTTCCGTAGTTGAGGAGATTAACTACGGACCCCCCCTCACCCCTCACCCCGTGCATAAAAACGTATTCATTGAAATACTGTGGATTATGAGTGTATGACTTATGAGTTTGAAGCAGCAGGGGGTGGATGGGAAAAGGCCAACATTTGAAGTCGGTGTGTCTGGAGGGGGGGGGGGGGGGGGGGTCTTTGAAAAGACCTGGCCACACACCACAGGCCGCTAGTCGCTAAGCCTCTTCCGTTCACGGTCGACCGCAGAGCCAGGCTGCGCACGGCTAACCGGTGTACCATGCTATGGCGCCAACCTTTTTCTCCCCCAGTGTGAAGCGTGTGCATGTCCATTGATCCGTCCCCTCGATCGATAGGCTTCTTCGCTGCGGGCCGGAGAAGCCAAAGAAGTGAACAGGCCCGACTGTATCCCCCCCAACGCCGCCTCGGCCCAGAAATGTCCTCACGACGCCGGCGTACTCTGCAGGGTGTGAGGGGGGGGGGGGGGGGGGTTGTGTGTCGGGGAGGTTGAGGTGGTCAGGGTTGAGTGAGGTGATAAACACCAGTCGTCGGTCAAGCGTCGTGTGGCCATGTGCTCTGGGTCATATGTCCAGTAGGTACTTGACTGGCACCAGACCTCTCTTCTTGCCACTGGAGAGTCTCAGGAAACCGTCTGCCTCATCTGTCTTCCCCACACACACCTGCAGACAGAGAGAGAGAGAGAGAGAGAGAGAGAGAGAGAGAGAGAGAGAGAGAGAGAGAGGAGGGGGACGAAGCGAGAGAATGGATTAGAAAGGAGAGAGAGAGAGAGAGAGAGAGAGAGAGAGAGAGAGAGAGCGAGAGAGAAGAGAAAGAAACAGCAGGAGATTATAAGAGAGCGAAAGAATGGAGAAGAGAGAGAGGGATGAAAGTGAAGTGCAGCGTAAGCCAGTCCTCTAATCCCATCTTTTTGTCATGGATTCATGCATTAGCATACATCTATATGCACACACACACACACACACACACACACACACACACACACACACACACTGTCAGGGTGTATGCTAATGTGTTGAATGTAGACAAAGATGGAGAGAGAGAGAGAGAGGGGGAGAGAGCGCAAGAGAGAGAGAGAGCAAGAGTGAGAGAGAGAGAGAGAGAGAGAGAGACAGCGAGCGAGAGTGAGAGAAAGGAAAGGGGAGCTAGAATAGCAAAGGTAAAAAGAAATAGAGAAAGAAGTGAGAGAGAGAGAGAGAGAGGGAGAGCGAGATAGAGAGAGACAGAGTGTTGCAGTGCGTGAGTTGTTTGTTTTGTGTGGACACACCTGTCCTTCCTTGACAGTCATCTGGCCTTTGTCTCTGTTTCCGTGGAAACCAGCAGTGACCTTCCACACTCGTTCCCCGGGCCGGACCCTCTGGACGAAGTTGGCTGGGAAGAATCCCACCCTCTCCCTGCACTTCCCCTTTGGAGCGTACACACACACACACACACACACACACACACACACACACACACACAGACATATATGAATATGAACGCTCACAGACACACACACCCACAATGACACACAGACACAGGTCTGGACATGTGTGTGCAGGCGATGAGAAGCGGTTTATTATGGGATAGAGTTTGGTTTCATCGTAAGCAGAACAAAACAAGGTAGGGACTGCTGCAAAGCTGGGCTTTGCAGCAGTCAGGTATTGCCGCATATCATTAAATAGACCCACAGTTGCGGCCACAGGACTGTGTCCGCATATCATATATGTGTAAAGTTGTCTTTGCCGCAATTTACATGACGACTCAGTGTTTCTGAAGTTGTAGAAGAAAACGCTATTCCATGTGTGAATTAGGCCTATTATTTGGCCATAAACTGAGCCATTTGAAATTCATGTGGTCATGCATCTGTCTCAGTGGAGAATGCAAACGCGCTGTCAAAATATCAACTCGTCAAGTCAAATGCGCTGGCTCTTAAAGGGGATGGGAGATGGCACTCTCATTGGTTTATTGCACATTACGCCCAAAACACACCTACAGGTTTCAGACCAACCCATTTTAGATTTGCGTCGGGCGCGAAGCTCATTTATCTCGCCGTCATAATAGCAACAGCGCCATAGATCACATAGATCATAGATCATAGCCCACAAAGCTACTTCGACTTTGCGCTTCACGTCTGCGTTTTAGACCATCTAACTAGGGCCCAAAGTGTGAATTAATGGACATTTGTTAAGTTTTTATGGTTTTAGATGTTGGGTTTTCCTCACTCACCTTCCACCAATCTTCATTAGAATCATCTGTAACGTGAATCCTGTCCCCGGGCCTGAGGTGAGGAGAGGAGGAGAAGGGGAGGAGAGATGGAGAGGAATGAGGTGAGGAGAGGGAGGAGGGGGAAATGGAGAGAGTAGAGGACAGGGGAGAGATGGGGAGGAGAGAGAAGAGGAGAAGAGAAGAGATGGGGGGGATGAGAGGAGGGAGGGAAAAGAGAGGGGAGAAGAGGAGTGGAGAGGGAGGTGAAAAGGAAAGCAGCAAAGGAGGTGGAGATAACAGAGGGGAGGAGAGGGGAGATGTAGGGAGCAGACAGGAGAGGAGAGGAAGAGGGAAGAAGAGAAGAGGAGGAGATGAGAGGGGTGAGGAAAGGAGAGTAGAGGATGAGAGAAAACGGGGCGAGGGGAGAAGAGGTGATGATGATGGAAGTGGGGAGAGGAAAGGGGGAGGGATAAAAGGTTAGTAGAAGGACCCACACATTGCCCATTTTACAATCCTGAATTTGGATGATACCAAAAAATTAATGACCCCATTAGAATCACTCATACATTTATGTGCGCTTGCCAAACGGAGGGATGGCCATAAGCGCACTGCCAAATGTCATAAAGTAATGAGCTGTGATGTAACAGTTGAGAAAAGCTGGTAATAAGTTGGGCTAGCGACATCTGTCTTCTTTTAATCCAGGGTTTGCTTTACCGTGTTGTTAAACTGCTGCTTGAAATGTTTTGCTGATTTGTTTTCTGGTTGATTCAGTTTTTTTTGTTTCACATGTATTTTATTTATTTTGTAAAGCAATTTCTCAACCTTACTTTGATGAAAGATAAAGAGAGATAAATAAAGGTTATTATGATGGTATTCTGGTGTGCGCACACCGCAGGTTTGAGCCCTGGGAGAGGAACGTTGCAAAGTCAAGAGGAAGTGACCTTGTGGGCCCTGGATCACTGCTGTGGTTAAACGCCACAGATGGATCCATTCTACCCTTTCTCCCTATACGCGCCGTGAATTTAAAGTACCACGCCAGGAACTTTATGTATGTAACTCTATGCTATTTTGAGTGTTTTAACGGCACTCTGGACTGCAATAACTCAGTGCACCTCACGTACACTGGCAACTATTAGGACATGATTAAAAATGTTACTTTAAATTCCAGCTGGTAGCAGCATAAAATTAAACAATTAAGTTCTACTGCTGATTTAAAGTGTGTGTGTGTGGGGGGGTGTGTGCATTTGTGTGTGTGTGTGTGTGTGTGTGTGTGTGTGTCTGCGTGTGTGTGGGTGCGTGTTCATGTGTGTCTGCGCATATGCATGTGTAAGCATGCGTGAGCATGAGTGTTTGTGTGTATGTGTTTGTGTGTGTGTGTGTGTGTGTGTGTGTGTGTGTGTGTGTGTGTGTGTGTGTGTGTGTGTGTGTACTGACTGCAGCTCCAGATCGTTCTTCTCCTGGGGGAGGAACTTGTAGAGAGCGACGTACGTGTGGACAGAGGGAGTGTCCACATGCTTGGTGGTCTGAGTGAGGAGGAGAGAAGGAACAGAGGGAGGAGAGGAGGAGAGAAGGAACAGAGGGAAGAGTGAAGGAGAGAAGGAACAGAGGGAGGAGAGGAGGAGAGAAGGAACAGAGAGAGGAGAGGAGGAGAGAAGGAACAGAGGGAGGAGAGGAGGAGAGAAGGAACAGAGAGAGGAGAGGAGGAGAGAAGGAACAGAGGGAGGAGAGGAGGAGAGAAGGAACAGAGGGAGGAGAGGAGGAGAGAAGGAACAGAGGGAGGAGAGGAGGAGAGAAGGAACAGAGGGAGGAGAAGAGGAGAGAAGGATGAGAGGGAGGAGAGGAGGAGAGAAGGAACAGAGGGAGGAGAGGAGGAGAGAAGGAACAGAGGGAGAAGAGGAGAGAAGGATGAGAGGGAGGAGAAGAGGAGAGAAGGAACAGAGGGAGGAGAGGAGGAGAGAAGGAACAGAGGGAGGAGAGGAGGAGAGAAGGAACAGAGGGAGGAGAAGAGGAGAGAAGGATGAGAGGGAGGAGAGGAGGAGCGAAGAGGGGTGGCATGAGGACAGGGAGAGGCAGAGGGGAAGAAACACAGGATACAATGAAGAATAAGTATTTTATTTTATTTTTATTATTTACTTACAGTTTTTCTCAATCGTTTAAACACGTTTTCTGAAACTATAGTATACTATATATAACTATATCACTCTCTCAAAACTCTAAACACAAAACTGAAAAGAGTTAACCATTTTGTCAAAACTCCACAATTCTCTTTAAAAATGAAACACTGCACTCAAAACCATGTTCTCTCTTCTCAAAACTGGGATTTTTCCACCAAAACAATAAACACAGCTATTATACGAATATCTCTTAGAGAGCAACAATTAAACACTGGTGTGATAAATTTAAAACACTTTGATCAAAATACTGTTTACATATGTTTTGGCTTCATGGGGCCATGTACACTATAGACACTATATACTATATACACTAATTGCACTGATAAGCAAAATGAAAAACACTACGGTAAGAAAATGTTATTTCGGGGGATGTAATGATGAAATCAGTACAAAAAGGTAACAAAGCAAATATTTATTTGTTACTGTAATACAGTAAAATGTTCAGCTGAACTGACTGCAAAAAAAGCTTTTCGTAGGCCAACAAAAAATGAAAATAAGAATATAAATGAGGTGAAACAGATCTACATGTAAATCAGTCTGTATCTCACCTCCGATCCTGATCAGGCTAAAGGAGCTCATCTCCAACACAGTAGAGCTCACCTGAGGCCTCTTCTATGCTCTCACACATGATTGAAGTGTTTTGCCAGTTGAGTTTGAACTGGTGAGAAGTGAGTGAGACCGATTGGTAATTGGGTGTGGTGTTTTGAAGGCCAGTGTTTTCCAGGTGAACCAAGTGTGCTAAATTATGAGATAATTTGCTTAGAGTTTTGCAAAAATGTGATTTAGAATTTCTATATGGGTGAAAACAATGGAATTGTGCTTAGAATTTAGCAGTCTGGAGTCTTGTAGTTAAAGGAATACTTCACAGATTCAGAACCGGCGTTCTAGCATTATAAAATCGCTATTATAATATAAAAAAAAGTTTGTTTCTTCCCTCAGTCAACCCTGTCCTCCCTAGGCCCAGCTGTCCTGATTACATTTCTACTGACCAGACGTCAAATGATGCGTTTGACGTCATCTCAGTAGAACTTTGCTTACCTGCTAGAAGGGCCGAGGAACCTGCAAACCACTAGTTCCGCAAATTTGTAAGCCCACCAATAAGGAACGAGGGGGGCGGGAGCTCGCGTACGAGATGTAAACGCAATGTCCGCCATGTTTCTTCACCGCTCAGCTAGAGAACTAGACCGACACAAACCTCCGACCACGGCAGAAGCAAATTTGCAATGGGGAAACAGCCGAAGTGGATTTTGAAAATATATTGTTGGATTCGGACATTCAGGGCTATTTGTACGACCCACAATACAGCCAAATGGAGGAGGAGGCTGCTGCTGCTGCGGCTGAACAAGCCTTGCCTGTTGCAGAGGATGAGGAGCCGGAGCGCGCCGGTGGTGTAACTGTTTGCTCTGTTCGCCTATGGACACTAACACAGAGTCCCTGTGCTCAAGGGCGTCATTTTGCATAGGGACGGAGGGACATGTCCCGACCAACTTTAGGAAAGAAAGGATTGTCCCTGCCAATATTTTGATTTATTATTTAATATAACGGAAATGTATTTTACATAATGCATTTAATATATGTTTTTTGCGAACTCATTCATAGTAGGCTATTAGGCATAGATTTCTGCCGACGCGTGCCCCTCAGCGTCGAACGTTGCCTGGCAACGGACGGTCGCGTCGAACGATGACGTAGGAAGGTTCATGAACATTCGCGCTCATTCATTGAGCGCGAATGTTCTCCTCAACTCTCGTGAAGACGCACCATGCAGAAAGAGAGCTGGAAATACACTGCCTGACACGGTAAGATATTAGGCTGCGGCAGACTATGTCGACGTAAATGCACCAGTAAATGATAAAACCTCATATTAGTACATTGCCTTGGTCTCAATACAGACATTGCTGCAACAAATTTCAGCGATGCCAGTTTCTTCTAGAAGAAATGGCTGAATCTGGCGAGGACGGGGCCATGTGTGTAACCTCTCACCCAGGCTTTACGCCTCATCTGAACAGTTGGGTGTTGGATACATATTTCCGGACCCAGAAAGTGAACTGGAAACGCCGGCCAAAGCCCGCTGGGAGAAACGGACGTCTGAGCATAGAGTAAGTGTTGTTGTTTATACTAACACATTGGGCTACAATAGTTTTAAGTCCCGGGGAACGTGACAATGTTATTATCCAAAAGTAGCCGATCTTATTGGCAGAGCATAGGCTACGTTACGTGAGCTTGAAGTCCGTGTAATGCTGGATAGGCTACTCAAGGCATCATTTATCTTGCTTTGCTAATGTTGTTCTTTCTTTCTTAGGCAGTATCGGATTACAGCTTACCGGCATTTCCTGGAGTGGATACTGCAAGGTGAGAGACTTGGGAGAGGCAATCGCCTTGTTTTGCCAGCCTGTGTTGTCCAGGCCATCAGAGCTCATTACATGTATAACACTTCAAATTCATGTTGGTGGTTGTGATTTGTTTACTAACCCAAGTGCTGTTGTACTAAAGTAGGCCTACTGTATAAGATAAACATTCAGTACGTTTACATGCACAGCTTAATTCGATTCAAGCCATAGCTCGTCTATGCTCCTCAATAGTCCGCGTATACATGGCGGTGAGTAAATCGATTCATTGGCCGAAGCGTGTCATGCCCCGTTACGATAGGTGGCGCTGTGCCCATTTCAAATAGTGGTAATAGAGCCACCGGTTGACCTCTTTACGTCACCAGCAACAACAAACCCACGCAGCATTCGAGAAAGATGTTTTCAGCAGACAACTGTCAGTTCACTTCGGGTCCATATAATTTCTCCGACACTCCATTGGTCCAACCTCTCGGTCGTATGCCGACTCCTCCGGCTGCTCTGCTGGCGGAGGAGTCCGCATACGACCGAGAGGAACAATGGAGAGGAACTTCCATAATCCAATTCGACTCCGTACATGCACGCTTAGCTCGACTATGAATCGCATTATCTAGGGGTCTTAATTCGACTATGAGTAACCCAATTTGATTCGAGTATAGCTTGACTAAGGTGTATACTTGCATCTTAGTAATCCAATCATAGTTGGACTAAGCCAATAAGTCGACTTTCTTGAGTGTCATGTAAACGCACTGACTTATTTCAACTGGGGAGAAAAGGTTGAGTACAAATACTTGATATGCTGAGCTACTGTAATTAGCTTAGCTTATTAGTATAAATGTTTTTATACTGTACAGTAATATACAAATGATACCTAAAGTACTTTATATTGTTATCTATTCTTGCTACATTCATACATGATGGCTGTATGCTGAACCTACTTTGCATCTCCGTGATTTATACCACATAAATTGTAGTAAAAAAAATGGAAAAAAGGTAATCTGACAAATGTAAATAATTATTGCAGCGAAGTGTCCCACCCACAAGTTTGTTATGGTGAACATGGGTTTATACAGGAGTCCAAGGTAAGGTGGTAAAAACAATATAAGATTTTATTCACAAAGGAAAATGATCCAATATATCAACATTACAAAGATAAGATTAAAAACAAATGCTTTAATATAAAAAAATAAGTTAAAAAAAAAAAAATATGCACAATGTACCTATCCTATGGCTATCACAGCCTAAAAACAGCAACGCCACCTTCAACAGACCCAGGCTCCGTACATGCAAGCTCCAGGTAGTGACAATACTACCCATCCCCATGGAACATGGGTACTTGAGCAGTGCGCTGTGAAAGACCTCCAGCTGCCCTGTATGCAATAAAATAAAGGGAAAAGAATATGAAAATGAAAACATGATCATTAGGGAGTGATTTTGCAAAGTATTCAAGCTATTATTGTGTACTTTGTAAACAGAAATATACTACAATATTACGACAGTCTTACCTGTAGGCGAGTGCGTTCTGCTGCGGGAGGTGCATTAGAAGCGCTGGCCTGTTCGTCATCTGGGAACGGGCCCACAGCGAAGACGGACGGAACAGCAGTTTGTTTTAGAGCGTGCCTCATCATGCCGAAAAGATTTCTATCATAATCCTCCAGTTTGAAATGGAGACTGCATATCGTTTTACCTTTTATCATTTCAATACCGGCGTCTTCTCCAATTGTGGGGTTGTTTATCGCCCGCAGCCATCGTTTGCAACGCTCACTGTCTCTCACTGGCAAAACGTGAAAACTTACTTTCTGTCCCTTCCTAGACTTTTCGGTGCAACTGGGTACCAAACAACTATTGGGCATTTTTGCGTTTGAAAAAACGAGAGCAGAAGTCTAAACTAGTCAACTTATCACAGCGATATGTTTACACAAAGTTTGCTGGCGCGACCACTCATGCAAGTATAATAGGTCCTTCCCCCTCCAAACCGAAACAGGCGGGCGGGGCAGCGAGCGCAATGCACTGTGGTAGTTGGAGGATTTCTTTCTTTTGAGCCAGAGAGACCATAAAAAAACTCTTTCTGCCTTTTCTCAGGCTAGGATGAACCGATTTCAATTTTCTTTACACATTTAATTATTTACTTCATATAACCTCCATATGTCCACCGGTGAACCTCCATATGTAGGTCCGGTGGACCTCTTTAATACATGAGCTTCAAGTTTTCAGAATTTTGTGCATAGTTCCATTTCTTGTGTGTACACAATCGAGAAAAACTGTAATTATTATTTATTATTTTGCTTTATATCATCTCAGTCTTTGAATAAAGTAAACAGTAGGATCTGACTGCAACGTTTAGAGAGAAAGGGAGTGGAACAGGGGGAAAAGAGAAATTGGAGAAGTAAAGGAAGGAAGGAAGGAAAGACAAAGAGAAAGAATTCTGACCTTCATGCTGAACTGATCTTCTGAATCAGCCTTCTCACTCTCAGGAGGAGTAAGAGCTGAGGAGAGAGAGAGAGAGGAGAGAAAGAGAGAGGCAGATGGATGCAGACAGACAGACAGACAGACAGACAGACAGACAGACAGACAGACAGACAGACAGAATGCAAGTAATTAAACAGCTGGATATTTAGGACAATCAGAAAACAGTGTGGCATTAAAAGGAAATAACAGCTAAAGGGCAATCAAGAGTGAAACAGAGACAGTCAGGAGAAAGAGAGGAGAGAGTGAGAGAAGGAGAGAGGGATTTGATAGACAAAAGAAAGGTCTTGCACCAAGGTAATGTCATGACACACACACACACACACACACACACACACACACACACACACACGTCTCTGGAAATCAGAGACTTACTTCCTGGGATCGGCTCTTCTTCAGCGATTGGCTGGGTTTCTAGTCTTGGAAACTGTATAAATAGAAAGGGTGTGGTCAGGGTGTGTGGGTGCGTTTCATTTCTGTAAGGATGTGTGTCAATTGTAGGTAGAGAGACAAACTAAATTAGACTAAACATAGTGCGTGCGTGCGTGCGTGCGTGCGTGCGTGCGTGCGTGCGTGCGTGCGTGCGTGCGTGCGTGCGTGCGTGCGTGCGTGCGTGCGTGCGTGCGTGCGTGCGTGCGTGCGTGCGTGCGAGCGAGCGAGCGTGTGTATTTGTGGGGGTATATGTGTGTGTATCTGTGTGTGTGCAGGTGACTTCATTATGAATTCCATTAACAGCAGGAGATAGGATGCCAGACACCTGGTAACCTTTGTAGAAGTTATTTAAGAGGCCTTATATAACACACACATTACAACTTTGTTTTACATCGTATACATCTTAAAGATTATTAAACACTGTGTTTCAACTAGATGTAAAGTGATAGGAATGGGTTTGTGTCAATAACTGGTTGTATTTATCCATATTCACTGGATCACTCGTTTCAATTGTGTCACTGTGTGTTTGTGTGTGTGTGTGTGTACTTTGTGACTCTGTGACTCTGGAATGTGTGTGTGTGTGTGTGTGTACTTTGTGACAAGGTGACTCTGGAGTGGTTCTGTGTGTGCGTGTGTGGTTTGTGTGTGTGTGAGTCTGTGTGCGTACCTCGTGACAGGGAGACTCTGGCGTGCTGGTGAAGCTGGATCTACTAAGCTGGGCCAGAGACGTTCCGTAGCGTAGAGCCTCATACACTGGGTCTACACACCCCTCTACACACACACACACACACACACACACACACACACACACACACACACACACACACACACACACACACACACACACACACACAAATCCATACACAGAGACATTAATACACACAGAAAGCCCACAATTCCCTACTGTTCACAGTGTTTCCTCTAGGATTTTTTTCAGCAGCGGGGGGGGAAAGGGTTTTGTTGTACCTGGGCGGTGCACGCGTGGTACGCCGGCGGTCGGAGTGAATATCGATGGGTAATTTAAAAATATGAAATAAAATGACACTTGACTGCAAAACAAACTTTAGAACATATTTATTGCCATCTATTGTTACAGAGGGCACTGTATATTAGCCTCAGTTGCAAAGTTTGCAGCCTGGCTGAGAGCACTGAGCAGTTGTGCTGTAAATTGGTAACCTAGCAACGCTAGGGGGGTCCGGGGGCATGCCCCCCCCCCCCCCCCCCGGAAGAAAATTTTGAAAAATAACCCTTTAAATGGTTACTTCTGGTGAGAATTTTTTGGTAAGAATTTACAGATTGAGCTACCAAATATGAAATAACAACCAACAGAGTCAAGGTATCTGCTGAGACCAGATCATTGTGCAAATGTGCCCTGAACTTGGCAGAAACTAAGTTCATCGTTTATGTTCATTTTCAGCTATTTCTTTGATATTTATCATAAGCCTTAGAAAAAATGTATGATTTTTTTTGCAGTGGCGCTGACAATCCAGCAGCGGCAGTGCGCCGCTGCTGGATGCATATCGAGGAAACACTGTGTTCATGCTCAAAAATGAATGGGAACATACAGTAGCTCGACCATTCCATTCCAGTTAACTCAACAAACAGTAATTCACTGGGACACATCGATGCACGCAGGCCTGTCACTCACCCTGCAAGGGCGGGGCCTCGCGGACCATCCCCAGCGCGTCACTGGTCAGCAGAGGAGAACTGAAGTTCCTCTTGAAAGCCCCCGTCTGGACCAATGTTATTACCGTTAATAATCCTCCTCTCTTTTCATTCTCATATTCTAACATTAAATTCAGGGCTAAGATTAAAAGTAATCACAGAGTATTGGTGAGTTAACTCGCGATTTAAGCACACTTTTAAATTTATATTTTAAATCCACTCAAAGTGAAGTTAAATGAGATTATCAAACGGAATGACACATTATCATTCATACCGAATGTACTTAATAAGCAAAAACTAGACCAAGTGATCTTGAGGGAGTTTTATTGACTCACTCAGTGTGGGTTGAATATGAAAATTAAGGAACAACACAGATTTGTAAACAGGCAGTTAATTAGTACAGTTGTAAACCAACAGTTACTACAAGTGTAGTTAAATTCAAATAAGTAGCACCACAGATTTGGAAATTGTAAACAGGCAGTCACTTACTGCAAGTGTAATTGAATGTAAAGTAAGTGGAACTAAAAACAAAAATGATTTCTGACATTGTGTGGGCAAAACCTTTCAAGATCAAAGTAAAAAAAAAAAGAGAAAACGCGTCAATTTGTATTAATCGTGTTAAAATAAGATTGTGTTAACTTGCGCAGCCCTAATTCAATTATAACGTTATTTGAATCATGCTCATCTTTACTATCATAATCATTATATAGGTTTTCTAATTTTAGTCAAATGAATAGAACAAGTAGGAAATAACTAAATGTCACCTTGAATGGCTGGTTCTACTGGGCGCTGCGGGATAAGCCCTCGTTATTTTGTGGCTGAATAAATGCTTACAAACACTGACACACAAGTCAGGTGAAATGCACATTCCACGCACACAGTACATTTAAAGGGCCATACCTGTCTGGGTGATTGATAACAGAGGTTTTAGTGAAGCCAAGAAAGAAGGATGCAATGGTTCAATCACACAGACTGGTGGACTATTTACTTTTCCCTTTTACCGCTGTGTACCTGGTTTACAACAGATATTTTCACCTTAGACACCCAGCGTTTTAATAGAGCTAGATCAACTTTTAGGTCAGTAATTTCAAAGCATCCATATTACATTCAACTATTCCCTAGCCGAGACGGACGCACCTCTGAACACACACCCTATAGTTGCCTCTAAATACTATTGGGTCATTTAGGAGAATCTTCATTTCATAGAATCTTCACTTCTTCAAGGTGAGGAGCAGCGATGAGGGGCATCTAGCCTAAGGATGCTTCCAGGTTTGGCTGCAGATATTGAAGGACCGAACCCAGTGTCTTTTGACTGGGAGACCCCCAACCACTACACTTTCCGGTCCCATTATCCTTAACACTGCCTAGATCTCATTTCCATACAACCGCTTGACCTACGGCCAAAGATAATCTTGCGGTGGACTGAGCAGGAATTCTGAGCCTTTCTGCGATTCTGCTAATCCTGGCTTTGATGAGCGTGCACGAGTCAGCACGGGCGCTGCTCTGGGGTGGGACCGCAGCACGGCCCGGGTCACTTCCTCTGGGGACGAGAGGCACGACTCAAACGCAATACAGTGCAGAGCCAATCAGCAGGCTCACAGCTGGCCGAGGGAGATATATTTATTGATTCAGCAAGAGGAGAGATGAGGAGGGGGGTGGGGGGGACTGAAGGAAACAAGAGGACTCAGGAAAGAGAAACAGAGATTGGGAGAGAGAGAGAGAGAGAGAGAGAGAGAGAGAGAGAGAGAGAGAGAGAGAGAGAGAGAGAGAGAGAGAGAGAGAGAGAGAGAGAGAGAGAGAGAGAGAGAGAGAGAGAGAGAGAGAGAGAGAGAGAGAGAGAGAGAGAGAGAGAGAGAGAGAGAGAGAGAGAGAGACGAGTGGCTGAAAAGGGCAGAAAGATAGGGGGAGGGTGATGAGGGGCAGAGGAAAGAGAGTAGAGGAAAATTAAATTATCGAGGCAGGCTAATAAGAGGATGAAAAACAGTGAACGAGAGAGAGAGAGAATGAATACGAGAGAGAGACATAGTGAGAGAGATAGCTTTAAAAACAAATTCCCTACAAACAAATTTTAGGACTTGTTCTGGAATCCATGATCAGTCAATGTCCCTAAGTCTGAGTCTCTGTTCCTATCAAAACGCATCTCCAAGCTTGCGGTTAATCAAACCACTTCTAGCGTTCCTCCTCTCACCCTCTCTCTCCGTGTTGTACAGACAGTGTTCATAGGACCAACATAGCCCCGTCTCCTCGTTATCCTCCCCAGCACTGTCACACCAGGCCTAGTCTTCTGACACACACGACAGAGCCTTTGAGCTTCTGCATTTCACGCTGCCATCCAAAAGATTCTCTCTATCCTAAGCCTATTCTCTCTGCATTCAAACTGGCCTACACATCCATCATAGGCAGATACAACACCCCATACAACACTGCACATTAAAGGTTAAGTAATTCAATGCTTGAGTCTGGGGTTTTGTTTGTTATAAAGATGACATATAATCATTGTTGATAGCTACAGTACAGACTATCATCCTCATGACATAATTGTGGAATAAGGACTAACCATTGTTACTAACCATAGGTTAGACTATCCATTACCATTACAATGAAGACCAGCAGCTAGTGTTAACAGTTAGTATTATCTGTATTATCTGTCTTACCGTAATATGTATGTGTATGTATGTATATATATATATATACCTGATCACTGGGTGCTTCTCACTGCACACAGACTTTAACATACTGTGCTGGCACTGGTCCACTTTATAATTTATACTGTTTATACTGTTTGTCCTGTTTGCCCCATTTGTTCTGTTTGTCCTTACTTAGCATTTACATTCTATTTTTGTTTTCCTTAGCACTACTTTGTATTTTGATTGCATTCTATTATATCCTGTGCCTTCCACTGCTGCTGTGCAGTCACAAAGGAAGTTAAATCTCCCCTCCAGGGGATTACTAAAGTTGTATCTATCTATCTATGTATCTATCATTCAGAATAGTAGCTAGCATCAGTTGAGGCTGGCAGCCTGCCATAGTTTAGCGCAGTAGCTAATCTAAGATCAGACTAGTAGCTAGTTCAATCGGTAGCACAAACAACCTTTTTCTGAAGGCCATGTGGAAGCGACTAAGTGTATTTAATCTAACAGCGTTTAGGTTGGTGGTTGGATTCCAAAATAAAATTGTGATATAATTCTTGTTTTATAAATGTAATAATTTTTTTTCTTCATTTGGTTTGAATATCATTGGCTAGTTCGACCCGTATAATCATGTTATTTAATGTTATACAGGAATTCATATGAATGAGCTTTAGCCATAGACTAATGCGGGCGGGCCTCCAACTTCCTCCATCAACGTGCCAAATATGGATCGTCTAGCTGCTGGTTGCAAAAAATCCCAAGAAATCGCGTCCTTTATAACCCAAAATTGAAGGCTTGTGTTATCTAATGGGTGATGTTATGGACGTCATATTTATTTTTCAGTCTATGAGCTTGCGTACGCACAGAGATATAATTAGGCATACGCATTTAGGATTACTCTAGTGGTCAGCAATGAGCCTAGTGGTCTTACCTTGCCATTGCAGGGTTGCGTGGAGAGCTCAGAGGAGCACCACAGGTGTGCCCCCAGTTTACAGGTTTTACAGCGAATACCCTGCTTGGAGTTCCCTGCAGAAAAAACAGATTATCACGTAAATACTCGGCAATACTCACAACCTTGTATGTACAAATGTGGACGTATAGTCAAGTTGTGGAAAGCTAAAGGCCAATCATATCTCTTCATGGGTCTTTACATCGGTGCTTGCATTTATGGTTCTGAGTGAATTTGAGTGTGGACAGGCAAAGGTCAGTAAATTCACTGAAAGCTGATCTTTACTGATCTTTATAATGTGAATAATGTGAAGATGACAGATGATATTCAAAATTCCTCAACTAGACTTCCATAAATGATCCAGAAAACATAGTGACAACTACTGAGAGGTGCACAAAACCTATGGTGGCTTAGGTAGCAGTGGTGACAGCGGTGACATAGAGAAGGCTATGGCTAATCACACAGTTTGGTCATACCTTGTTGTGTGTCACAGGTATCGATTATGACCCTTTGTTTGTGTCTAACGACAACATAACTGCACAACATAACCTAATAATTTCGGTTCAGGGCTTCAGACCAGTTCAAATCCACTCCAGGCCAATACAGTCCAGGTCCCAATCGTGCGTGTTACAGCGCTTCCTACCCTGGATCATCTGCTTGCATCTCTCACAGCAGGTGGGCTTGCGGAAGACGTGGTCCTGGAAGCAGTGGGTCTTGATGGGCCGGAGCAGGACCTGGGCGGGGCCTGGTGTGGGGGTGAGGGTCGCCGACGGGCTGGCATTGGGGGAGCAGGACGACAGCGAGGGGTCGGGGCTGGCGGAGGAGGAGAGCGACGGCGACCTCTCGTAGGCCAGTGGGCTCTCCGAGAACGGCGGCGGCGAGGACAAAGGGGGCGGTGGATTGGCCGTGATGACGGGCGGGGTTCTGAGGTTGTTGTTGTTGCCTCGCTGGAAGAAGTTGTCCACGCTCTTGCTGCGCATCACGGACTTGAAGGACAGGGACCGCTTGAGGCGCTGCAGCTGGCGGACACAGAGATATGGGGGGGGGGGGGACTTGTTGGATCCATGCAAACTCAACCGAAATACATTCCAAATTCTACCTGGATTGGAAATGGAATTCATAATCAGAGATTGGGGAGATTGAGTTTTCATAGATTCTAAAAGTTTTCCCTCCCAACCAACATGGCCACTAGGCGACAAGGTCTATTTAACCTACAGGGACCAGGCCCCCAGGAGCAGTGCCTACTTCCGCAATCCATCAGTGGTCAGTGGCCAAGCCTGGTATTGCAGTTTTTTAGCGGGCTGTGTCATGGGGCCCAGAAGTAGATATCCCTGTTTACGCCACTAGTGGGGAAGTGGGGAACAGGATTGTGTCTCTGCAAATTTTCTCTGCGTGTCTCAAGCGTTTTATTAGCCGGAGAAGGAGGGGTGGGCAGCTGAAAGGAGTCGTAGTGAAACAAATGTTGTTACGGCCGGGCCTCCGAGAGGGCTCAGTGCACGTATACTATCACATATAGAGAATAATCGGGGGGGGGGGGGGGGTGGGGGGTTAGTAACATACTTCCATGGTCGGTAAACAATGCGACTGTGCTCGCTCAGACCTCTCGCTTATGATGCTACAATGCTAACAATGCTAGAGAACGAGAATATTTCTACATCCGGAAAGTCATGCACTAGGGCGTGGCTAGGCTCCCATGATGCGGAAGCAGTTCTGTCCTTGATGTTGCACTGCGCCACTGAGCAGTTTCCATAGGAATGAATGGGCGCCATGTTTCAATCCGGTGTCCATTCTTTATAGGTCCATGACAGGGACAAGATAATATATTATTATACATTATATGTGTTATAATAATGAGTGAATCAGGAGTTGAACCGGCAATACAGCACATCCTTGAATAGATTCCTGCTAAACAAGCATTATATTGAGAAAAACAGAAAAGAGCAGATAAGGAATACATGTCCAATGATGGTGTGAGATAAGATTATTCCATGAAGATCAGAAAATGGATTCCAGCAACATCCCTTAACGCGGTCACAGCTCTCGATTCTTTTAGCAACATTTGGCAAAACAAAAGGCGATTTTGATGGCGAGATTGGTGAGTGCAGCTTCTGAGACAGTGAACAGCGTTGCTGTAAAGTATCGAGGCACTCAAACAGGCAAACGAAAGGTCAAACACTCCGCTGTGAAAGCTGAAGCTGCGCCATTTATAGCTTAAAAAAAATGAACCGTAATAAGAACTGGAAATCAATTCTAGAGGGCACCGGTGGTGCTGCCGACCAAGTGGACTGGGCAAAGAGGCACCCAGACCAACTAGAGGCCCCAGACTACCAAGGGGCCCCAGACTACCAAGGGGCCCCAGACCACCAAGGGGCCCCAGACCATTGAGGGGCCCCTCAAATTTTGCCAATTTAACCTTTGTTTTATCCCTTTTGTCGTTTGCCTTCTTACACAATCATCAAGGTACTTTTGCAGCTGAAGGCGTTGGGCACTCGTTGTGCTCTGCCAAAGCAAGAGCACATCTAGTGCCCTGTGGGAGGGTATGCTAGTGTATGTCATTGTCTACACTTCTACAAAGGGGTAGGGTGAAATCAAATACATCATCATGTACTACAGACATATCTAGAGGAACCCTAACCTATTTTTTTTTTATTCATATGTTAGTATGACACATCCTCTTTGGTCAGTTTTGGAGCTACTGTGAGGCAGCCATTCAATTCCCACCCTCAATGTGTCAAATATATGGATCACATCCACTCCTGGTTGCAAAGATGTCAAGCAATTGCGGTGCCCATATTGTTCAAATCCCAATGTCCTCAATCCTTGAGCAAGATACCATTAGCTGCTCCTACAAGTTGGTAAAAGGTCCAGGACCAGGTTCTCCTCTCTCTGACCTCTGTCTGACCTTGGCTCCCTATCACCACCATCTTTCATTTTTTTTCTCTGTGATGGAACAAGAATTTTCCGTCCCAAGTGATTCCTCATAAGTCAATGTCCTTACCAATTCCCATTTTATCGAGTGGACTGCACCTTCAAATTTGACAGTGAGACGACACTGACCAACAAGCTCTTAATCTCCTCCGCCTGTCTCCCATCCACAAAGGAAATCTGTACGCTATGCCTGAGTAAAAGAAATCCCACTCAAGGATCAACTGTACATGTTTTAGAGCGTTGAAAGATGATGATGGACAACGGGACATGACAGGACAGTCACAGAGGATCTTCTAATGACAGCTTTAAAGGAAGTGAGTCAGTCAATGAGCTCCACTATATGGGGAAAATAATTGCTTGCCGTTGCTTGCCCCGTACGTCAATAGAACAACCTATGGAACAGGTTGTTTCCTTCTATATTCCTCAGCCATCCTACAGCCAGGCTGACATCAAGCTGCCAATGCTACTACCGGTGATAAATGGATCTGAACGGCTCATTGTAGTAGTGTGTGAGAGTAAAGGTTATTAGGTTAACAGGCCAATAACGCTAAGAAATTGCTATTATTATTATATTGCTATAGCAAATGGAATCTCTGGAGAGGACCAGAGTACCATCTGATTACATATACCATTAGTATGGTAGTCACTGATGGTATATGTCAATGTATAGGTCATTGTCATGGTACGTTATTGTTAAGTTCAAATTGCCTTAATTGCTAGCATAATCTGCCATCATTTGAAGTCCAATGTAAAGCAAGAAGACTGTGCACTCATCTCATTTACTTTACCAATGTTAGAAAAAAATGGCCTGAAGTGTATTATTTAAATAATACACTTCTTGAAGATAGGGGTTCATTTAAATAAATGTCTTAAGTTATCTATCGCCGGATGTGGCAACACCATGGCTATTGGAGGCTTTGTCCCGCCGATGAAAGCCCTTGCATTTGCAGTATTACGAATGCTAGGAACTCTCCGTTGGGGGCAACTCTCCTGCCATGCAAACGGAGCAGTTTTTGGCCGGTTTTCCATCACCCAGCAGTGGTTGTTATACGCCAGCTATGGCGGCGCTAGAGCAACAGACTCTTCAGCCCACTTGTGTGTGTGTAGCGCCATCCTGGCTCCTTTTAAACCTCCCCCAGTTATTTTAAATACGTGTTGAAGACACAGTCGCAGGCAGTTCAAATAGAGTTAAACTTTTTTTTATTTTTTTAAATAACATGAATTCTGATGGGGCCAAGCAGAAGAATACGGAGAGAGCTATTAAAGAGATGGTCGACTCCTCTATCCCCCGAAGACAACAGTTGAGGAAGCGTCTGGCTAATGGGTCAACAGAGAGCGCTCTCTTCATCACTCACACTAATTGGCGACGGTGACTCTGTAGCTTAAGGGCGGACAAGGGAGAAAAAGAGGGACCTGTTCAACATTATTGATTAGGTTCTCAGCAGAACCAGGTCAAAATGGCTGCCCCAGGAATTCATCGGAAAAGAAGATATAGAGAGTAAAGAAGAGAGGCAACACAAATGGATCCACTGTGGTGAAGTTTAGAACGAAGGAAGCTATCCAGAGGTTATTTTACCACAATACTCGCCTGTTTTGAGCACTCTTTAAGATCGACGCAGAGTAACAGTTCATGTACAATAAAAGGACAATTTTACTGTTTAAAAATGTTCTATTTACTCATTGCAGATGCTTTCATATAAAACACAAAACAGTGATTTGCACATCCTCTCACGTTTACGTACAAGAAGGCTGTGGACATTGGGGTTGAACGTTTAACCCAGCCTTTCTGCTTTTTGTAGGTTATTGTGTATGATTGTAGAGTATCTTTTATTGTAGAGAATTGTGCCAAACGGATGGCAAGCTAATGATCATTACTAACAGGTCACGACACACAGACGTCCTAGCCCATTCTCTTTTCTATTCTCATCTGGCCTCTGGGCTAGGCCCACCCTCTGTGGCCCACGGAACAGACAGATGACGGTCTATTCTTAAGCAAACGCTTATCACTAGCCATGCTTACCCAGGGGAACACTACAGGTAACAAAGAGGGATGACTTTCTTTATCAGATGTTGATAGACCAAATAAACACAATCACAGCACAACCTTAAACATTCAAAGTTCTGGGTTTAAGTCTCGATCCCCACAGTCTACCTGTAGGCATCCCAGAGCAAGATGTCCCACATGGATCTGAGAAGAATTCTCATGCGTCACTTCGGATAAAGCTAAATGAAATGCCATGCCGCTGTGTGTAGTGTCAAGCCTCGGCCATTGCAAAGAAACAGCCAACCACAAAGATAAATGCCCCCACCCATACCTGCTTCATAAGGAAATGAATCACGTCACGTAGGATTCTTTGGAGAAAGTGAAAGAACATCTGAATCCATTTAAGAGTTTTGCAGCCTGAGGTGCATTCCATTATTATTACTGATCTATTGGACACTTGGGGTTTTAAACACATTACAGTGACCCCTGTTGAAATGAGCACTTCTTCGCCCGAAACGCACTCCAATCCTCTCCACGTAAGCAGATTTGTCCCAGGTCCCTCCTGGTTGGGATCCTAATGGACGCTGGCAGCCAGTGAGTGCCAGGCGGGCTTCGCCCAGCCTCTCCACCCTCGCTCTAAACAGATTATCAGCGAGGTGGATATTACTCAGCACTTTTTTTTCACTCCATATCACAGTGCAGTTTGGGACTCAAACACACCCCAATATATGTACTCCATTCAGGAATAAATCCAGCTCATAACATGATTGTATCAATATATTTTTTTATATTTGTATATTTTTTTATAGTTTACCCCTAACAGCGCATGGTAGGGGGGGGAAATAAACTTGAGCAATAATGACGAGAGATGCGATCGAACCCTGAAGTAAGCACGATGGTTTTCATGTGATTTATTAGCATCTTCAATTTGATTATTGGATTGCCATCATCGCTATAATCTTAAATTAATTATTTATTAAAATAATTATGAGGGGCAGGATAGTGTAGTGCTGAGGGTGTTTGACTCCCAGCCGAAAAGGTACTGAGTTTGATCCCCAAATGTCCGCAAAATCTCAACCTGTTGGCCTCCATGGGCTATTAGGCTATTTACTGAATGAACTCCCTCAAGTAATGATAAATATGCTAAATAACTAAATAGTGACTGTATTATTCAGTGAAGATGAGTAATTTTGTCCAGGCCTTAACCATCGGTGCGTCGAATTCAATAAGACTGTAAGCGATGACTTTGTCTTGTTTCCTCTACTAAGCACATTACAACTATATTACAGGAGCAATCAGTGGATGCAATCAGCCCAAATTGATTGCACTAACGTCAATAGCTTCTGAGACGATAATACTGTATCACTCGGTGATAGCCGCCGTCTATCCTGTCCATACACACAACGTTACTTCTGCAGTAAAAGACATTTGGTTGATGAGAATGCTTTAGAGGGGTGTAGTTAAGTCTGGCAAAGCTCTTCCACCAGTGAACACAGAGAGCAGAGAGACTCTTAAGTTATAGGGGGAACCGACACACTCTGTATTTAATAATATAAGAGAGTACAAATATATTTGCGTGTGGGGAGAAAATGATGGACTACAACATGGACTCATTTCCCCCCAAAATAAATTGGGAAAGTTGGACCACAAATGTCATTAGTCACGGGATTCAGAAGAATGCAGTCAAAGCTTCAAGTTCTCCACAAATTCATCACAGAAACGGTGTTGATGTTGATGTTGCAGACCGTGATAATGCATGATGAGCACATGAAGCCGTACTTTTTGATGTTGGGAACAGGCAGGCCGTGACGGTGGCCCTTTAAGGTACAGTACGGTAGCATCTAGCAGCAACACAAAGCCCTTTGAGACTGGGATGTCTCTGCGGTGAAGGGGAAAGCGAATAAAGTTGACATGATTTGATGCTACTTCAGACAACTCGTCAAGTCATTCTACAAAACATGTGTTTAAATAGACTCTGAAACAGCTAGAGATGGGTATTTACTGCTACTGACATTGACAGAGAGACAGACAGACAGATAGACAGAGGGTCAGACAGACAGACGATAGATGGATAGATAGACAGCAAAGGAGGTTGTGTTATCGGGTGTTACACTGACAGACAGACAGAGGAGGAGATTGTGTTATATGGGTTTTTTGAACACAGAGCTCCGAAGACATTTTCTGGGAGGTTTCTAAAAATAGTCTGTTGTGAGGAACGCTTGGATAAATTAATGATTAAGGGTGTGTGTGTGTGTGTGTGTGTGTGTGTGTGTGTGTGTGTGTGTGTGTGTGTGTGTGTGTGTGTGTGTGTGTGTGTGTGTGTGTGTGTGTGTGTGTGTGTGTGTGTGTGTGTGTGTGTGTGTGAGAAATGGGGTTGTGTGTATGTGATAGGGGGTTTGTTTGTGTGAATACACATGTTTGTGTGTGTGTGTTTGTTATGTGCGTGTGTGTGCATGTACGTGTGTGTGTGTGTGTGTGTGAAAGGAGGGTAATGTGTGTGTACAAGAGTGTGTCGGTGTGTGTTTGCCTGTGCATTTAGTGTGAAAGGAGTGTGTGTGTGTGTGTGTGTGTGTGTGTGTGTGTGTGTGTGTGTGTGTGTGTGTGTGTGTGTGTGTGTGTGTGTGTGTGAAAGGAGGGTAATGTGTGTGTGTGTGTGTGTGTACATGCTTGTGATGGGGGTTGTGCTCAGCAGCAGCATGTGAACAGCTAGAGTCAGCCTGTTTCTCTGCTGGCAGCTTCACACTCACATGGTCCTCAGACACACACTTTATATACAAGCACAGACACACACTTTATATACAAGCTCATACGCACACTTATGTACAACATACTGATTGATCATTGGATATTTACTCTCAGAAATTACAGTAAAGGCCTATCACAAGTAACCAGAGGGCGATGTGTTGAAATATTTTGCTCTACCTAACAAGCGACCAAGCAAAATGGAAGTATTATTGTATAATGATTCATGAATCAAATTATAGTATGAAGATGAATTTATGAAAGCAGCAAATGTTTGGCATTTGTACTTGATAGATTTATTAAAATGAATACATTTGCAGTATTAGAATTGAATGATTTAATGAGGATCAACAAATCGTTTATTCAAAGCGTTCGCAGGCCTGAACAGTGATGAAGGGGAAACCTGGAAATGAAAAGAGACAGTCAGAAACAGTTAAACAAGGAGCCTTTAGTGATATCTTCATTTAGATATATAATACCCTGATACGATCCACAACTTGTAATCGATTCAAATTTATTCTCGCTTACACGTAGCTCAGAGTTCAAATACAGTTTTTAGATTGATTTTGGTGTTATTAACGGGTAATAATGCTCAAGGTAGAACGCCTACACCCAGCCCTCCTTGGGTATCTTGGCAACCAAATGAAAACACTCTTGTGGTAATCAGAAAGAAACCACAAGTGTCTGTTCTGCGTTCGCCGTGATCACATCCTTCAACTGGAACTATGACAACTAGCTCTCGCTCTATGCTGTTCACCAACATGTGTTATAATGGGCCAATGCCCTTTGGAAGAGGTATGGCCTGTTAAACCTGCCCCAAAAGATAAATATTTTACCACTATAAAAGAAAAGAAGTGATATGAAAGATGGGAGATGAAAGGAGAAAGGAGGGAAACTGTCCAATGAAGACTTAACTAGCTGAAGTGACTTAGATGGGTCATTATGGGAGTTGTGGCTAGGCTATATTTACTGCTGAGTCAAACAGCCACCTTAAGTTGAAACCAAGTGGCTATTCTCCTGGCATTGCTCACAGAGGCTGCTGACGCAGGTTAACATGGTAGCTGGCAAAACAATGGCTAGCTCATTTATTCTAGCTTGTTCATTACCAACCAAAGAGAGGCTAAGGAGTGTATAATGCATCAGGAGGGCCTGGGAAGACTATCCTGACATTTATGTTTACGTTTCGCAATGATTATCAGTCTGGCCTTAACTGGCCAGCTATTGATTTCCAAATATGGCCACTGCCATACGTTGTTCAAAAAACTCCTTCCAAACCATAGGGAAACTCATGTAAGTCAAAAACGTTTTCTTCTCTGAGTAAATCATTTTTCATGCAGATTTATCTTCATATTTGATCATTGATTCATTCATTCGTTGTTTATTTCCATTGCGGATAAAAACTGTTTTGATTGCTACACTTTCCTTGGGCAGCACCCTTATGTTTTTGTACATTTGGCAGACTGTGGCGCCGTTCTTCATGAACTTTTCTCCTTCCCCCGAGAACTGATTGGTTAGAGCATGTTTACATCTTTGGAAAAAGGCTTTAGCGGGCTCAAGGCCAGACCGACGTAAAATGTTAACTACCGAGATTGGGATGGTCTGACGAGGCTAGGTTAATGGAGCTAAATGCTATAAATTGAGAATCTCTGTCAAGTTCAGATTTGTTTGTATTATTGCCAGCTACAGTGCAATTACAACCCAACGGAACTGTTCCTGTGAATACACAATCGTTTTCCGATGGACAATTGACAGTTGTTTAGAAAAGTTATATTAACACTGAGGCAGAGCTAGTGAGCGGAGCGGTGCGAATATTCCGCTCCTCGCTCACATAGCTGTTCACTCGACCGCTCCTCCGCTCAAGGTCGCGTCAGGTCGCGCCCCGCTCCACAAAATCCTCCCGCTCCAGAAAAATCGCTCCACACTCGCTCCACTTTAAAAGAGGGAGAAATAATCTATTACGAATTTCCACCTTAAACAGAAAACTTAAATGCTAAAGAACAAAGAGCAACGGCAATATATTTCAGTCATAGAACATTTATTTAAAAAGATAGACAAGTGCAACTTCAATACACACATTTGCCTAAAAATAAAGGGATCAGTGGGATTTATTGCCTAAATGATATGATAAAAAATATATAAATTGATATGAAGCATATTCAAAAAAACTCTGCTATTTGCTCTGTGTGTGTTCGCGTAGCACACTCTCATGTTTCCGCGAAATGTGTCTTCTTAGATTCCAAAGTGAACCTTTACTCACTGAAACAGTGTCACCACATGGTTGATTTTGCTCTACATTGTTAGTATATACTTTTTTTGTAGTAATGGTACACTTGTATGCCTTCTCAGTTTCCTTTCTAAAATATTTAGTGAACTCCATCTCCAACGAGCTTACAACGGCCAATATTTGAAATTTACCGGTCGTGGTTGTATTAGGAAGAAATTAATTCTGGGTGGATTTGCTTGGGCATGCCTCAGACTCGTGGTGTGAGCGGTATCGGAGCGGAATTGGAGCGGAACAGAGCGGCCGCTCCGGCCTCTAAATAAAAAAACCGCTCCACGCTCCGGCAAAATTCCATCCGCTCCGATCCTCGCTCGCTTGCGCTCCGCTCCGCTCACTAGCTCTGCGCTGAGGCTACACAATGTCTATTGGTCGACTCATGAATATATATGATTCCATTGCCCCTGATGCAGGCATTTGTCTAGCGAGACAACATAGCCATGCTAGCATTGTAGTAAAAACGACCCATAATGTGACAATGCTGAATGTAGCATAATAAATGGAAACTTAGGAGTGACTGGCTGTCTAGCTTGGCATGACAAGCAGCTGCTGGGCAGAAGGGTCGGCCAACGTCTCGCTGAGGAAAGGTGTAATGAATATTCATAGATAATTATCATATAAAATATTTTTGATGCATTTCTACCTAAACGGTTCATGATTGTATGAATAAAATGGCATAAAAAGGCGTGTCTTTTAATCTGCATCAGCAAAATACCACATCACACAATACAAAAATAGTTTTTTTTATACAGCTGTTTTTTTGGCAAAAACTAGTGAATCTCTGCTACTAGCAAAATAAATCTGTTGCTAGCATGCTGCTAGCACAAGATCAACCTGCTAGCATGCTAGACTCGAGTAAGCTAAATCTGATAGCACGCAGCTCTGTTTTATTGGAGGGTTTGGCAATCATTGTAATCTCCAAAGCTGTCTTATTTGCACAAGGAGCTTTAGCAGTGAAGGTGACTTCGGACCCTGGTGACTTTAGTCATATTAGGAGGTTATTCTGTTTCTTGTTTGAATTGTTTCAGTCTCTTACTCATCCTCTCTCTCTTTCTTAAGTATATATTTTATATTGTCATTTCATATTTCATATTTTATAAATAAATTCATCACAGCTAAATGATGATCTTCTGCCATCTGAACATTGAGCAACACAATTTCTCTCTCTTTCTCTCCCCAGCCTGTCCCCCTCTCTCTCCTTTCCCATGTCTCTCTCTCCCTACCACAGTAATAATTGTCATAGAAAATGTGGTTGTGATTGATCAGCTAGTCTGATGCCATAAATACTTTGGTGTCATGGAAGTTATAATGAGGTATGCATTTATTTTGAGGCTAAGCTTGAGTGGAGTATAAGACAGCAGCAGCAGTTCTCTGTCCAGCATAACAGGTTATTATTTGAGCTCGGATCGCCACAGGACGCCGCTTATAAGAAGATAGTCAGTGAGACAACAAGTCAGTCAGCCAGAAAGTCAGCCAGTCAGGCAGTAACTCAGTCAGTCCGCTGTCCACCTGTCAGTCAAGCAACCAGTCACCCAACCAGTCAAGCGGCCAGCCTGCCAGAAAGCCTATTTGGATAGGGTTGTTTACTGCAGCACTTCGGCCCATTTCCCTGGCACTAAACCATCCCACCATGGCCAACAGGGGGGGATAAGACGGAAGGTGAAATTATGACTCTAGGGATTTTATACGGCCGGCAACCATTACCCCGCATCGTGGATCAATATTTCAACATTAATAGATTTCAGAAATGGATGCTCAAGAAAAATGTGTATCCAGTTCAAGTTAAAGGGACAGTCCCCCTTATTTCCTTGCTTCATCA
The DNA here is from genome assembly GCF_964030765.1 of Micromesistius poutassou. Classification (NCBI taxonomy): domain Eukaryota; kingdom Metazoa; phylum Chordata; class Actinopteri; order Gadiformes; family Gadidae; genus Micromesistius; species Micromesistius poutassou. The sequence continues at coordinate 10,757,692 of NC_140291.1, forward strand.
CTTTACTGCTGGTCGTAATTCACTGAAGGACCAGGTAGGGGTTAGGCCAACCAAGGCGTCCTGCTAAAAGATGCCTCAGGTAGAGTGCAGAAAGCAGTGATCAATCTCAGCACCTCATCAGTAGAGGAGGGTTGGGAGCCTAGAGGTGAGAGGCCAATATGGATAGTATGATAACAGGGTGAGGTCTCTGCGGTAGCACCATGCTCAGTAAGCCTGTATCAGAAATCCATCCCAGATTCATTCCCTCATGATTAATCAAACTGAAGAGAGGAGGGGGTGAGGATCAGGAATACAACAGAAGTGATCTTTTAAAGACTCAAAAACTCAAACTTTCCCTGTCTCTCCCTCTCAAACTTTCCCTGTTTCTCTCTCTCTCCAATTCCCTCCCTCTCTCAACCATTTTTAACAATGCCTTCAGAACCACAGAATGAATACTTACGTGACCTTTTCATCGACACACCCGCAGGGAATTGAAACCGGCAAAGCCCAGCAGTTCAGATAAGAAGCCACACATGACGATGTGTTCAGGGGCTGGGTTAGCTCATTTTTCAGTCTCGACCTAGCGGAAAGGTCCAGGTTCGATCCCTGCTGTCCTCAGCCTACCTGTAAGCATCTGTATGGAAGGTTCCTGTCCTCTACGTACAGTATGTGCTCCTTAACCACCTGAAACTGCACCTAATGGAACCACATTCTACCATGAAGTAACCACCAGTAAGATCTGAAGAGAGTCAAAGTGTAGAAGCTCATGGTTCCACTGGCATTCATTCACCTGAGTTTGGATCTTTCTAAATGCTGGGAAGCCAGCTACTCTGTACATCGTTACCCTATAAACATGCCCGTTGTTATAAGGTGTGGTACATTGTGTCATGTCCCCCCCGCCATACACAGAGACCCCCAAAACAACATGGGGTCCACACCCATGAAGGGAGATACGTGGGTATCTCTCTCTCTCTCTCTCTCTCTCTCTCTCTCTCTCTCTCTCTCTCTCTCTCTCTCTCTCTCTCTCTCTCTCTCTCTCTCTCTCTCTCTCTCTCTCTCTCTCTCTCTCTCGAGGATCTCTGGATTATTGCTGGGTTACTAGACCCACAGGCTCAGTTACCACCCAGACCAAGGGAGAGGGGGGAAGGGAATCTTACGTGCTTTGGCAATGTAAAGTATGATTCCCATGCAGAGAGAGAGAGAGAGAGAGAGAGAGAGAGAGAGAGAGAGAGAATTGAGCAAAGAGTAGGGTGTGTATAGTAGAGAGTGTAGAATTTGAGTTTAGATCAGAGGGAGTAAGCTAGTGCATGGAGTAATGTAGAGTAGAATACACGACAGAGGACAGTAGAGCTAGAGGTATCAGTAACCTCCCCCCATTACTCTCCATCCCCTGCTGACGGGGCATGTGTGTGTTTCCTCTCCTCCTCTCCTCTGTCTTTATGTCTGGTCGAGTTACGACCAGGACCCCCCCCCCCCCCCCCCCCTGCCAGACCAAGCAAACTGCGAGCTGATTGGCTCGTAAATTAGTATAACCAGGGTCCCGGTGTGCTGCCCAACCGAGATAAAGACAACCACCTGTTACTTCACAATGGCCGCTGCTCACACACACACACACACACACACACACACACACACAAAAGCGCATGCACATACACACACACACACACACACACACACACACACACACACACACACAAAAGCGCATGCACATACACGCACACACACACACACACACACACACACAACACACACACACACACACACACACACACACACACACACACACACACACACACACACACACACACACACAAAAGCGCATGCACACACACACCATCACATATACAACAGCAAATGCCCACACACACGCACGCAAACACACACACACACACACATTCATATACCAACACACGCACAGCACCAAATATACATACACAGAACACACACAGAAAATTTACAAACGTACACACACACACACACACACACACACACACACACACACACACACACACGCAAATACAAACAGCACCATGCCTTAACTTTTCATATATCAACACACAGCAAATACACACTAACACGTACACACACGCTCAAAACAAACAGATTCAACACTGGAGATTGTTGTGTTGCAGTTTGAAAAAGTGCATTTAGGTATTTTGATAAATTAAACTTGAAAATGTGATTCCATGGCTATTTCAGGTCGAAAGCAGCATTAAAATACAGTTGAAATATCGATAAAACACAGAAGCACAAGCATTACAATAATTTTCAGGGTTTATAGACAAAAGAAATGTGTTCTTGAAATGGAACAGTTCCGTAATGAAATACCAACATCTTTTAATGGGAATTTTAAGCGTTGAGAAGGACTCAGATGAGGATGTTTGGACAGTAAACCCAACGGTTGATTTGCAGCGCAGGATATGACACCAGATCAACCAAGAAATGCAACTTTTTGATTTAGGAATAATTTGGGGTTTTATTCTCATGACATTATTCCGAGCTCCGAGCTCCGTTGAATAGGCCTACTCACCCTCCTCTATAGAACTGGCACATATTCAACACATAAAGCGTGGATGTGTCTTTTCACGCTCCCGTCAGTAATCTATGATTTCTTAATCCAATAGTTACACGCGGTGTAATCGGATTATGAGTTCAAAGTGTGACGCAAGCTTTCTCTACCTGGGACATCACCCTAGAAACAGAGGGACCTGAACGTAAACCGGAATTCACAAGAATACGCTCAAAGATCAAATAAATCCCTGTGTGTTGAAGAAAAGTAAAAGTGACGCAAGAAGAAACCCAGGGCCAATTAGACTAATTGGCGGTCGATCAAAGTAGATCATGTGCTTTGAGCTTCATTACAAGGGGTTCAATCACAATGCGATACATGTCACCTTTTTCAGTTGCTTTGATTTTACCTTGGATTCGGGTTGAGTCGGTGCGCTTACGTGGCCCCGGTAAGGGTCCCGGTTTTGCGAGTCGTTCTCCTTCTCGCTGATTTCGGTCATTGTGGGGTCAGGCTCCTTCTTTTGCCGAATAATCACCGCGAATCGGAGACGAGGAGAGTCCAATGTTGTCCTGATGCTTGCCTTAAGTGTTGTCTTTTTTCTGTGTAGTCCTACAACGTGACATCGGAAGAGGTGCACCATGCACAGACTGATACGGTGCTCGGTGCAGCCTGTGAGCGCTGGCTCCGCTTCTACCGACGCCGCTCCGTGGCGGTGCCTCTCTGATGCGCTTTAGTGTGAGCAGGTCTGTTGAAGTCTGCTGCATATGTGCTGCTCTGCTGTCAGCCTTCAGTGTCATATGTCCACGGAGAAAAGAACAATGATACAGTAAACCAATCGAATAAAACAATGGTAACAATGGTAATAAAACAGTACTAATGGGAGAGGGGTGGGGGGCGTCGACCGCGACTTCGCTCTTTACGACCCCCGAATAGATTCCTCTTCTTCCATTTGCCCCGCGAGCGCGCGCTTTACCTAAACTTTGATGTCGGACGGTTGGTCGACATGGGACGCGCGCGTAAAGTGGTAATGGTGTCTCAGAAGGAGTATAGGCGGGGCTTTTCGCACAGGTGGAAATAAAACAAAGGGTGCGTGTGTGTGTGCGACGAGTGTGGGTGTGCGTGCGTGCATACATGCGTGAGTAAATGTGCGTGTGCGTGTGCGTGTGCGTGTGCGTGTGTGTGTGTGCTCCAAGCGGGCAGGTGCTATTTCAGCACCACGCGCATGTGAACAGCGCCGAACGGCGCGTCACCTCTCGTTCACCTCTCCTCGTCTCTCTCGCGACTCTTCCTATTTCCCCTCGAAAGGAATTTTACGTTTTTCTTTTTCGATATTTATTCCTAAAACATGATGACACTAATAGCACAGCCACACTTCTTAAACAGACATTTGAAGTTATGTGATTAACTGCGATAGAATACAATTTATGATAATTTATTAATGTAAATCAAATAAATACAATTTGAATTATTTCATCAAATATCACGCGAGATAGACTATTTGTAAGTATAATTACATTATGTTTACACTTAGTTTTAGTTCCTAACAGGGGAGTATCCGTGGTCTTAGCATTTCGCTTGATTTCCCCTTTCCTTAGACGTGTCTCTGGTTAAACTGCTCCTGAAACGGCAGACGTCGTTCCTTAAGGGAGTTTGTGTTTACATAAAGGGGTATAAAGTATTCAGTACCCATCCCACATTTATCCAGACCTAGAACACGCTAGCCCGTAGCGTAGCGGCCCTGATGGACTGTGTGTTACGTGAGGCGCTTTAGCGAGCCCCTAATGGGGGAGGAAATAAAACTAGCGTCTTTTATTACCTGCTGGTCTAAGCGCTTTTCTGCTCAACCCCGCATACGCGCTGACACAGCCCCCCAAACGCACACGCGCGCGCGAACACACACTCTCTCGCTCTCTCGCTCTCGCTCTCTCTCTCTCGCTCTCGCTCTCTCTCTCTCTCTCTCTCTCTCTCACACACTCTAGCGCACACCCCCCCCCCCCCCCCCCCCCACACACACACACATTGAGGCAGACACATACATACACTGAGGCAGACACACACTCACTCACTCTGTTTTCTTCTGCCTGTCCCTCTCCCTCTCTCCCTCCCTCAGGTCTCCTCTCTTAACCTCCTGTGTGGTGTTCATCTCCATCACTAATGAAACTCTCCCACCTGTTTCTCAAACAGCTCCCTGTTCAAAAGACAAAACTCATTTAACCGGAGGCGTTGCACTCATAGTACACAGAAGACGACAATCAATACCCAAATGAGTACAGCGTGTACTGCAGTAAGTACTACAGTGTATACTGCACTAGTGCCTGTTACAGTTTCCGCTGCAGTTATTGCTACATTACTACAGTGAATACTACAATAGTGCTACAGTGAATACGGACTACTACAACAGCAAGTTCTGCAGTAAATACTACCGTAGTACTTATACAGTCAGTGTAAGTACATAAAGTGAATATAGCATACTCACTGTAGTATGTAGTAGTATTTACTCACAGTGAATACTGTAGTATTCACTGTAAATAATACATGGATGTTATAGTTCACGTACACACACACACACACACACACACACACACACACACACACACACACACACACACACACAAAAACTACTAATAAACACGCACAGATGCATGCGCGCACACACACATACACTATATATGTACAGTAAAGATCTTGTTCCTGCTCCCTGAGGCTCTCTGGGTGCTCAGTGTATCTGGTTCAAACTTTAACCGAGCATTCTCCTTCATGATGTCTTATTCAGACAGGGCTAGCGTGTAAAGAAACACGCTGTTTCTTCACTCAGCACTTGAAGTGTCTCACTGCGAGCATGTTCCATTAGGAATACATGCCCTACTTCCTGCTTGTGTGGTTTAGCAATAACTGTAGTCTGTGTGTGTGTGTGTCTGCCTCAGTGTGTGTGTGTGTGTGTGTGTGTGTATTATGCAATATCCATGTCTGACACAAAGTTCGAAGTCTTCTTCCAACCCATTTTCTATTTCCTGAAAAGCTGTTTCAATTAGAAGATGGCATACCATAATGGATAATATCACATCAAGAAAAAGTGCATTCAGAGTGCATAGAGAGACATAAATATTTAGAACAAAGCTCCCCATCATAGCAGAGATTCCACATGGTCAAACAACATAAATATAGGCCTGCTAAACTTTGATGTGCCTTTGGGAGAAAACGGCACCATTCTTCCTCCCATAGTGCTTTTGTTAAAGGAAAACAATATACCAATAGAAGCTCAAAAGTTTGTTCCTCTCCTGTTATTCGAGATGCATCAACATGCATCCATAGAGTTATATTGGCAGGAAAGTGAGAATCAGGAAACAGTTGACGTTTATCCTTATTGGTAAATCAAACTCAAGAGAACATTCAAGGATGTTCCATAACCTATAAGGCCATCTGCAGCAAAAGTTGCGATTTATTGGCAAAGAAAGTATTTCAAACGATTCTTAAGCTGCCAATCTACCACTTTTGCAGCAATCGTCTCCTTTTCCTGTGTTTGCCCAAACTAGCACGGGGTGATGGCATTGAACACACTTCCATGGCATAGCGTTGTTCTGCCATGGCATGGAGTATAATCAGCTCCGGAACAGGTTGTGTGCCATCACTCCATGGTACCTGGTGAACAGTAGGCCGACGGCAGGGCCACCAGACCGGGCTCCCACGAATCTATAATAAATCCCATGAATCTATAATATAACAGCACTTTGGCTCTAAATGCCACAAAACAATGCCTATGCATAGTTAAAAAAATCATATTTATATTTACATATAACAATTCATCCATTGATTTCCATTCAACAATCCATTTAAAATACTTTCCTGTTAAAATGTTGTCGATTACATTGAGAGGTCACTTTCTCTTTGCTTAAAATGTAAAATATTGTTAGCAACCTCAACAAACACGTGTTCAGGAGAGAATAGCATTTACCCAGAAGCTTCATAATGCTACATTTATTTGACCTTGTCACCGAATGGCATGGTCTATAATAAATACATCTTAACATGATTCATTTATTATTATTATTATTTTATAATTATTATTATATATAAATCTAAGCGAGAATATACAATTAGGAGGTGTGTAAGTAGAGTAAAGTCAGTAGAGTGCGTTGCCTGGGTGAGGGTTGGTGTGCAGTGGGGATGTTGTAAATTTTGTGGCACTGGATGCATGTGATGTTTTCTCTTTTGATGTGAACCTTCATCGCTGTGATGATCCTTTCTGATATTTGCTCCCATTCAGTGGGGCTTTTGGCTGCAGATTGTGACAGGAGAAGTCCTGCTCCTGGGCTGTGGGGGGTCTTCTTTCTTTTGCTTGCTGAGGAATCACTCCCGTGACTGATTTGTGACAACTCATGTGAACAGGCGTCATGAACGCAGCACAAGAACCTTTGCTGCATTTTTTTTTATATGCGTTTCCTGGAGCAAGCATATATTGGCTTTAAGTGATTCAGTGCTCTCTAGTCTTTGCCCAGCAGCCACTGACTTATGCTTATGACCAGTCCAAGATAGCTTACATTACGGGGCTCCTTAAGGGTAAGGCTTTAGATTGGACGCAGCTATTTGGGATAGCCAGTCGTATGTGAACGCCTCCTGATAGTTTTGTTTCTGAGATGACGAAGTCTTTTACCATCCGCTTAGTGGTAGAGATTCGGTTCAACATCTTGTATCTTCTTGTCTACCCTCCGCCTCCCCATACCGCCCTCCCCTGTCAAACGCCATCTTCCCAAGGTTAACGTTAGCACGTTAGAAAGAAATCGCAAACTCACGTTCTATCATATAGCAGATCCAGTAAACTTCTGGTAGCATATACTCACATTTTAAGTAGCAGTGACGCTTATTAAACACCCTTGACTACCAAAGTAGCAGGCTGTCAAAGTGTTTATCAGTCTTATCAAACCCATGCAAAACTAAGTAGGGAGTCCATTAAACCATAAACCATTACTGTATGATGGCAGGCTTGCTCAAATGTCAATCTGTGTCGTCTTCCATCGTATTTATATCCAGCTTCCAGTCAGCCACTCTCTCCGTTAGAGATGTGTTGGCGTTTAAGTGCTGTCTCCAACTGTGACGATGAATTTAGCTGGAAGACAAAATCCAAACCATATATTCTTTGCCTTGCACTTATCTTTAATGGCCGTACATTGTTGACGCTTTTGAGGGATATCAGCCGACAGATTTGGGTAGATTAGTACTGGAGAGTTGTCATATCGTAGCCCGGAGCTCTTTCTAGCTAGCTTCATAACAAGTTCTGGTGTTGGAATATCACTGTGATGGGTCGAGGCTTACTGTCCTTCCAGAGTTTTGAGCTCTGAAAAGCATTATTATTATTATTATTATTAAAAACGTTCCCATTGTATTATAATAAATATCATTTGTATTTGTAGTGCAACCCAAAAAATAAATAGAATTGTATTGTTTTAATTGAGCGTGAATGTGGGAGAGCAGTCACTTTTTTGCTTGCTTCATAAAGAACTCAAGTCCATTTTGGATGTTAAATTGAAGAGTATTATTCTGTGTCTCTCCTGACACGGCTGCTGGCTTTTTGGGCTGTAAGCATACTTTATTTTAATCAAGCTATTTAAATATTTAGTGTAATCATTGCATTACACTCTTGAAAACGCTGCTTTCAAAGCCATAATGTTTTAAAAGGGGTCTTACAAATGTATGTTATTGTTTTATTATGATTATTATGATTTATCGTAGGGAACCCTGCAATCTTTCTAATGGAAGAAGCATTTCTTCTATACATAAAGAAATAGTTTAGACAAACACATGCACCCTTTTGAGACGGTCAACAGTTTGTGTATTTTGAATTAGTGAAATGAAGACCATATAATAATAAACAGAAACTTTGGGAGACAGGGGTTTGTGTGTGTGTGTGTGTGTGTGTGTTGCATGCACTTTATCTGCTTAGACATGCTATTAATTATTAATTATCAGGTTGTGATATTTGTATCCTGACCTCAAATCTAACCTCATTATACATGTGATCTACATGTATAACGACCACATGGGTCCTCTCATCTTCTGAAAAGGACACGGGAGCAGAAGAGAAGGACCTTCTAATGAAGTACACTGGTCTCCATTGTCCTACCACAGCCTCTTAAAAAAGAGGGATTGGGCTATTTATTTATTTATTGGGCAAGGTAAGTACATCTTCCTGTTTAATGAGAGAGAGAGAGAGAGAGAGAGAGAGAGAGACACACACACAGACAGACAGACAGAGAGCGACAGAGACTGAGACAGAGAGAGAGAGAGAGCACTTTTAATCAGATGCGAGTATATTGAAGCTTGCGGCCAAACAAAATGAAACGTGGCATCCTACTGTACTTGTCACAAATTACAAACTTAAGATTAGTGAGGATACCAGCGTGTTGGGAGCCTCCTGCTACCAGTGCTAAATCATTTGCCCACACCTCCACCAACAACAGTTAGATATGTCTAGAGATATATGGTCGTATATATGCTGGGATGCGGCAAAGTGTGTGTGTTTGTGTGCGTGCGTGTGTCAGTTTGTCAAAAATCTGGAGTTGGGCCTTAAAGAATATTCCTTCCTGTTTGTGTGTGTCAAAGAGTTTGTGTCTGCCATTAAGTATGTAAGATATACGTATACATCTAAAAACAAACACAAGTTCACAAGATTTCTCCAACATATTTTTATTATATATATGATTGTTGGGTTCCATGAACTTGGCATTGGGCCAAGGTGAATTTAAACGAAATATGTACGTCAAACATGTGATGGGATCCGACCAAGTCCACATCGATGTGACATCCCACTGGAGAGAAACCACAGCTTGGTCCCAGTGCAGGTGAATTTAAACAAAGTATTACACACCTTAGTGTGATGTAACACTGATGAGGACTTGGTTGGGTCCCATCAGATGTTTTGCTACTTTGTTTAAATTCACCTGGGCTCAGACAAAGCTGGGGTTTCACTCCTGTGTGATGTCACAGCGATGTGGACTTGGTTGGATCCCATCACATGTTGGACTTACATACTTTTTTTTTTTAATTCACCTGGGCTCGGACAAAGTATGTACGTCAAACATCGGATGGGTCCAGTCCAAGTCCACATTGATGTGACATCACACTGGAGTGAAACCTCAGCTTTGTCCTAGCCAAGGTGAATTCAAACAAAGTAGTTCACACCTCAGTGTGATGCAACACCGATGAGGACTTGGTTGGGTCCCATCAGATGTTTGACTACTTTGTTTCAATTCACGTTGGCTAACACAAAGCTGGGGTTTCAGTCCTGTGTGACGTCTCATCGATGTGGACTTGGTTGGATCCCATCAGATGTTTGACGTACATACTTTTCCTGTACATTTTTATTCACAGTACATCCGACCCGCACCGGAACAGGGCAGCCAATCTGGACAGGCGCCCCTTCAGCCTTTCATTGAATGTTTGCCTGAGGCCCTTCCCCTGGACATCCGGTGCGGGTCGGTCCCCTTCTTCCTCCGTCTTCTCATCCCCGTCTCGCCCGTTCACGGGGGCATCGGCCACGATGACTTCCACCTTGTTATTTCGGATGCCCCTCATCCAGACCCTCATGGTCCCCATGACCTGGGCCAGGTTCTTTCTGGGGGGCACGTCTGTCTGCTCTCTGAGGCAGCCGGGCCCCCAAAGCGCCCGAGCCTTCTCCCTGGTGTTGGGGTCCTGTCAGAAATGAACGACAAGACGGTATTTAACGATGGCCGTAGTGGCTGTTGCGTGTTTGTTGCCGTTATGGGTTCTATTTTAGTGACTGTTAACGTGAGAGTCGGGTCAGTCGTTGTTTCCTGATTATGCTGACATATAAAACTCAAAAAGATAAATCCAAACCACACACACACACACACACACACACACACACACACACACACACACACACACACACACACACACACACACACACACACACACACACACACACACACACAGGAAAACACAACAATGCAGCAAGCTCACCGGGTTCATGGGCAGTCTGGCCTGGGTCTGGGGCAGTCTGGCCTTGGTCCAGGGGAGTCTGGCCTTGGTCCGGGGCAGTCTGGCCTTGGTCCGGGGCGGTCTGGCCTTGGTCCGGGGCGGTCTGGCCTCGGTCCGGGGCAGTCTGGCCTTGGTCCGGGGCAGTCTGGCCTTGGTCCGGGGCGGTCTGGCCTCGGTCCGGGGCGGTCTGGCCTTGGTCCGGGGCAGTCTGGCCTCGGTCCGGGGCGGTCTGGCCTCGGTCCGGGGCAGTCTGGCCTCGGTCCGGGGCAGTCTGGCCTCGGTCCGGGGCAGTCTGGCCTTGGTCCGGGGCGGTCTGGCCTTGGTCCGGGGCGGTCTGGCCTTGGTCCGGGGCAGTCTGGCCTGGGTCCGTGGGGTCTGGACTTGGTCCGGCGGGTCTGGCCTGGGTCTGGGGGGTCTGGCCTTTGTCCGGGGCGGTGTGGCCCGGGTTGGGGACTGACGGCTCGCACTCTGCGACCAAGTCCGGGTCGTACGCCTCCTCATCCGCCTCCAACCATCTGCTCACCATCTGGGACACGACGCACCGCGTCAGGAGCTCACCGGGTTGAACACGAACCCACACCGAAGACCCATGAGAGGAAACCAAAAGACGTCTCGGTCGCTGTTCGTGTTCGTGTCCTCTCCTTCCTCACCCGTCCCAGATGTTCTTCCCCGGGTGGCGAGGTGGAGACCGGATAGGGGGGGGAGGAGTCCGGATAGGAGAAGAAGGAGTCGGTAGAGGGGGGGGAGGAGGCCGGATAGGAGAAGAAGGAGTCGGTAGAGGGGGGGGAGGAGGCCGGATAGGAGAAGAAGGAGTCCGTAGAGGAGAAGGAGGAGGCCGCAGAGTAGAAGGAGGAGTCCGTAGAGGGGGGGGAGGAGTCCGGATAGGAGAAGAAGGAGTCGGTAGAGGGGGGGGAGGAGGCCAGATAGGAGAAGAAGGAGTCCGTAGAGGGGGAGGACGCTGGTTTGTCCACAACCCCACCCAGGGTCTCCTGGTCTCCTGGTCGGAGAACGTCCTGTCGGAGGAGATCATCACCGTTGGGTCACCTGGCCCCTCTCTTCTCCGTGGTTCACTCGCTCTTTGCTAACTGGGCTGACTGGCCTCTGTGCTCGCTCTGTGATCACCAGGTGACGCTCAGCGCTGAGCAGGGCACTGAGGGATATTGATATGTAATGACTTATATAGAGGAGCACGGCCCTGTGATGTCAGAGGGCCACCGGGTTCTGCTGGCCAGAGGCGTCACGGTGACGTAGTCGCGGTGACGGAATGTTTGGGTATACATTCGTGGTCGTATCAATTTTCATCTGGTTTTTTAGCTTCCCTCAACCCTTAACCCTCAGGAAAACAATAACTGTGTCAAAAATCGCCGTGGGTTCTCCTTTAACTTAATAGAATGACGTACAAACATACAACAACAAGTTTTTAAAAGGATACAAATGTGCATCTGCACACTTAAAAGTTAGCGTGTGCGGTTGGTGTTCCTCACCTGTCCCAGAGGATGTTGTGTTCCTGGGGGCGGGGAGGAGATCCAGGTCCAGGAGACCCCACCCAGGGTCTCCTGGTCTCCCTCTGGTCCCTCAACGGTTGTCGTCACCATAGTGGGTCTTTCACTTTGCTCACTAACAGGTTAAACAGTTTGATACCACGTTTGTTGCTGTCTGATCACCACTGAGCACTGGACCGAGGAGCGGTGACTTATATAGAGGCAGTGATGTCATAAAGGCCCACCAGGTTCCGTGTCGCGTGATGTTGATTCGTTGTCGCAGGCAACAGGATTTTTTTTTGATTGCACTCTTTAGAATATGCCTAGAATAAGCTCAAATTGAAACCACTGAAATAAGAATGACTTTAATACAAAAATAAGTTGACAAAAACAACCTTATATTTACAAAGTCACCATTTGAAATTGGGTCGCCCAAGTCCATAAGCTGTTTCCACGTCTATCTACGTTTTATAACCAAACATTTGCATAAACACACACCGTGGGGCCAAGAAAGACTAGTCAGGCTATCAGTTTGTCTTTGATCAACTCTTGATATTGAAACACAAGTTTGAGAGTTTCATTCTTGTAGATCTACTGGAGTACCCCCCCACACACACACACACACACACACAGAAGGACACAGAGTGACACACACATTAAGATGTTTGAAATGAGAGGCTTGTATACAATGATCAGTGATCTGACAAAGCTCTAGTACCGAAGCATCACAACTAAAGGTGTTGCATTGTAAGCTGCTGAGTGCTGGCCTTATCTCCATTAATAAGTGCACTATAACACTCTGATGCACTTGCACTACAATATGGATGCGAGTCTAATTCAATGTACATTGTAAAGGTCACGTTGCACATCGCAATGAATATAACAACACAACTGTGTGATGTGAAAGAGTAAATACTTTGCTTTGGTTTGTTTTGCTATCATGTCTTAGTTTGTTGTCATTCAACCTTGAAAAAGAGGCCAAAGTTTAATCCAAGAGAGTCAGGAAAGAAGGAAGTTCATGTGCGGAGCTGAAGAGAGTATCAAACAACAAGAGTGTGAGAATGAGCTATAGACACACACTGATATATCAAGGGAGAGAGAGAGTAAAGGGCTTATTATGGTTCCACGTTCACGCAACGCAATGACCATGCAGATGTTTTGACGCAGTCGTGAACCTCTATCAGGGTATCTGCAGGTTTCAGCAAGTCAAATTTAAGACTTTTTAAGACCTTTTTAATACCACCTTGAATGAAATTTAAGACCTAAAGCACGCGATGGTGGGGGGGATCCCGCTGTATTACAACCCAAGCATAGCATGTGTGTCACTCAAAGAGGCTCATTCAAGTTGACTTTTTGTCTGTTTATTGTACATAAAGTGATACTCAGTGCTCTCTGGTTCAAAAGCTGTAAGTACAAGTGCAGTTTAACGGCATGTTTCCGACCAAGTGTCTAGCAAGAAAGAAGCCTCTCTACGTGTCCTTCCCGAAAAGTCAGGCGAGAAAAATAAAAAGATTAATAGTCCTGCCCCGACAAATTTAAGACCTTGAGTTACAGTATTTAAGACCAGCATATGACATTTTTAACGAATTTAAGACTTTTTAAGGCCTTAAATTTAGAAACATGAATTTAAGACTTAAGACTTTTTAAGGATGCGTGGACACCCTGTCTATGGTTCTGCATCAGGTTTTAGTAAGCGGACCAATCACAGCCCTTGCTGCTGCGTTGCCTCGCCGGAAGGTTAAAATGTTTAGGAAGCGCATGTCAGGCACTTGCGGTGGACGCACGGAGGGTCCGCAAGGACGTAAGGGGTCCGTAACCCCCTTGCGTTGCGTGAACGTGGGACCATAATCAGCCCTTGAGAGAGAGAGAGGGAGAGAGTGCAAGAGGGAGCGAGAGAGAGAGGGAGGAGAGAGAGAGAGAAAGCAAGAGAGAGAGAGAGACAGAGAGAGAGAGTTGGGCTACAAAGGGGGTGGTGGGCAGTTGCAGAGTCATAATGGTGATGCGGGGGTCCATGACAGCCTGCTAAATTTAGACCGGTCACACTCTGGTGGATGCTTTACTGTGTGTGTGTGTGTGTGTGTGTGTGTGTGTGTGTGTGTGTGTGTGTGTGTGTGTGTGTGTGTGTGTGTGTGTGTGTGTGTGTGTGTGTGTGTGTGTGTGTGTGTGTGTGTGCATGCTTACGTGTTTTTGTGCGTGCGCATGCGCGTGCCCTTACATTTCCATTTCAAAATTCATGTTCAGTTTTGCTCCACAGCATCGTTGAATCATTTATCCTGAAGTCAATAACGTTCCAAGGGTGTCAATAATTCATGTCTTTCAACAATTTTGCTGAAAGGTAAAATAATTAACTTTATGTTCCAATAACACGACACCCTGCATATACTGTATATGATGTTTAGCACATGTAATGGTGTGTGTGTGTGTGTGTGTGTGTGTGTGTGTGTGTACTGACCTCTCTCTCCCAGAGCCATGATTAGTAGACTACACAGAAGGATTAGCTCTAGTGGTGTCTGCTGGAATAAATTGAATACGTTATTGCCAGTTTAGGGATAATATAAAATCCCAAGTATCCCTTTAATTCCAGTAAAACACATTTAAATGCAATGGATAAAAAAAACTTTTCTGTCAGGTGAATGGTATTATATCAGAGACAGCAATAGGTGCCAAAGACATATAATGTTAGCAGATAGCATAGAGTAAGATGAAGTAGCTTTAGAAATAGAAGATTAGTTTTGAGTTATACAAAGACTTTCCCATACAGTCTTCCATCACACTGGGCAGACCTATTGCTAAAGCTAGTGATCTAGTCATGTGTTCTGGGGGAGCGGCTTAGGAGGCAGGCCTGAAAGGAGGGCTGGGAGTTTGTTTTTTTCGGTTGGATACTTTCAAAAATTGAGCTTACTCTGGCTGGTTTCTCCAAATTGCCTACGCTAGCTTTAATGCAGCTTTTGGATTTAACGTCTTAGCCGCCTAATGGAGCGTCTTGAGGAAACCGGGGAGACAGAGAGACAAAAAGGAAAGAGCAGAGATGAGTCAAAACAAAGTGAGGAGAAGAGAAGCTATAGGAAAAAAGGCTTTCTCTAGAAGATGGATGGCTTTGCTATAGCGGTGATTTCTCAAGGGAAAGGGCGAGGTAAAGAGAGAGAGTGACAGAAGTGAGCGAGGTAACAAGACGAGGAGGCCAGCACGACGTTGAAGACGTCCCAAAACAGAGGCCATGCCCTCGGCCAACTCGTCCCCTCGTGTTGTGTGGCTGAACACGTGTGCATTCGATGTGCGTTCTCCATTCCTCTTAATTCACAAACGTGACATGAATAGTCCTACTTTTCCCAGATGTTTTTGCAGTTGCAGATAAATGCTTTTCAGAACACATGTATGATTTGGTACACTCCCCTTCTAATCCTGCCTCTGAGGAATTAAATCTGCACTTCATGTTATACCCTGTCCAGACCGGATAGATATTATCTCTCCGGCACGAAGGGATACATTTCACTTGGAATAGTTTTTTTCGGTAAGCTCCTCTCTAAAAGAGGCAGCATTGTGTTAAAGTAATAGAAGAGCTTGTTGCAGAGGGAGACAGCGAGCGTGTTTCCCCACCTGGGAACAGGTTAATAACTCACAGCTTATCTAGTTTAGGGACACTTTAATCAAAGGTGCTGTAGGTATATTTTCATATTTTCATTGAGTGTCATTTGTTAGGAGTGCCATAGTCATCTCTCAGCTGTTAGTGAATGAAATGCGTGTTTGAGCCAATTTAGATTTGAGAATGCTCCTGGCTTATTTCTGACCAATCAGGGCATCTCTTAACTTATTTTTTCGGGCAATCTATCTTACCTCTCGTTACATCTTTGGAATATTACCTATGGACCATTAACATCTGGTGTTCACCTTATATCTAAATGTTCCAGATTATTAATGTTCTCGGACTTTAAATAAGGGCAACCAACTCATAATTTTCCCTCATCAATTGAGCCAAATTCGTGATTAATGTTGTTAAATTATGTTAAAATGTATCCAGGTTTACACGCTGTTACAGTATACGGCACTAGAGCTAGCACTAGACAGCACTAGACTTACCGCGGATTGTTCCATGATTCCCCGCTTAAGAATTGTTAAGCTTTGTTGTGGAGCATAGTAGCCAATATCATGCATGATAAAAACCTCATCATATCATACTAGATATGTTCTTAAAAATGTGGTTACATCCATGCTTAAACCATTAAACAATGTCAGAGTTGTACAATGGGAATGTCACATAATCAACATATTACAAAACATCATTCATATCATTTGAAAGTTGTACCAGCTGTTCATCCCCTTAAGCAGGAGCTGTTCAGCAAGGGGCAGTTTAGTGGGGAACTGTCCATGGTCCTGAAACTATGACAGTAAACCACACACACACACACACACACACACACACACACACACACACACACACACACACACACACACACACACACACACACACACACACACACACACACACACACACACACACACACACACACACACACACAGAAGAAATGTGCTCACAGGAAAGGGGCCAGTCCAGATGAAGATGAGGCCTCAACAGCCATCATCTGGTCTCTCCAGGTGATGGCCGGAGGGAAGGGGAAACAAGAAAAACATGTCGACTTCTGAATAAGATGTGTCCTGTACTGCTGCATTGACGTTTGTTTTTATTAAAAACCTTTTGACAAAATGCTTAACAGAAAAAAATAATTCATTTAAAACACTTAAGTACTTAAATGAATATGCCACTGAAATTAAGTAAAGCTCAGAGGACTACAATCCCCAAGTGGTCCAGGAAGAAGTCCTCCTCCAGCTCTATCACTAGCATGTGACGGCCAACGTCAGGACCTCAGACCTTAGGTCAGATCGGACTAGTCTGCACTGTCTTGCTGTGAAGGTCCTCCATTCCTATATAGGTAACAAGACCTCAACCATCAACCATAACACCAATGAAGTGACTGATATAGAGTCTGTTAAACGTTTTATATTCTTTGTTTCAATGATAAAATTGATCGGCTGCCATGAGAAGTAGCCTTTCAAGTATGGCTTAAGGAGTATGATGGATTTCTAATGCTGCCCTGTTCACGAGATGGCTTTAAAGTTTTGGGGGCCCCAGCGGATGAGATCATAAGGCATTCACTTTAGTGGTAAAAAATGTCCATTGAGATTTAGTTGCATTAAGAGATTTGGCTGGCTACACATATCAGATACAGTCAAATGGGTGCAAAACAACCTTGCCCAGATCCTATGGACAGTCTGGAAAAATTACCACATCCCCCCCATCTGGGAGTTCCTTCACGGGCTACGAGTTACACATGGACTACAAAACAGCAGAGCTTACCTACAAGACAGCCTATGAAGATAGACTACCCTAAAGACCTCTGACAGCTTCCCCCAATCCCTGACTCGAAACCTCGTAACCCTTTGAGTTACGAGGTGCATGGCTCCAAACTTTTATATATATATATATTTTTGCCATTTTTTGAGCTATATAAAAAGGTAAAAAAAAGGGTTGTGGCAGAAGGAAAAGAGAACAGCTGGTGTGAACCGAAACAGAGCCATTTGTAGGGATCAGGAAGATGATGATTAGGGGTGACGAGTGACAGGTGACGAGTGACAGGTGAGGGTGGTATACTGCTGGGGACGCAGACCCCTGGAACTAAGACATAGAGCGCTGTGACTGCAGAACCACCGTGCCTGCCGGTACTCTCTCAACAACCAGCAGAGAGAACAACTGGGAAGCTCCTTAACGTCAGAACAGTTTATTCCAGGGCGGTTGAGAATGCATTGAGCTAGTGAGCAAGTCTGCAGGCAAACAACAGAAGGTGGGACATTTTATGAAATCAATTTGAGGCGTTTCTTTAAAAAAAAGAAAAAAGAAAAACAACATTCTAGAGAAGCTTGTGTTTGTGGTGGACCAACATGACCTGAACTTCTCTCCAGCGGAGCGGGGTTACACTTAGGACAACATTTTCCGACTGCAGATCCTTTGGGATGGGTGTTCGGACTCAGAGGCTCAGCTTTGTGAACTGGCAAGGCAGGCAACTGCTTGAGGCCCCGGGGCCGCCAGGGGGCCCCCCAAGAATAATAATAAAAAAGATTACTCTATATTTTTTGTTATATAGAAGTATTATCCCTGGCATGGCATTTACCACTTGTTTGACAAAGATTATCTGGCAGACTTTGACAAACGGTTCAAGACTTTGCTTTAGTCAAGCCAATATCTACATTTATGTGCTAAACAAAAATCGAGTTGGCTACGGAGAAAGCCAAGTGCGTTGTGCTCAGAGAGGAGACACATTAAGCCAAACATTAAAAAAATTAAATGGAAAGAGTTACACTATCATCTTGTTCAAATTGGAAAATTCATATTATGTGCCGATACAGCCAACACAGCCAAATATGTGCATCACACTATGCGCTACTGCATAACATCAACAAGACAGTGCACAGCACACCACTGTGCATTACCGCAGCTAGACGAATGCAGCATCACCATCAGATCTTTCATTATGTCACACAGCAATCAGATTGCACATCACACACATGACACAAAAACAAGTTCTCACAGTTTGTAATTGTTATAATGTTCACCAGATGCTTTCGCAACTTTAACTTCAACGGATTCAATTAGTATAGTATAAAGTATAGCGACATCATTAAGTGCACCGCCTCCAGCCCAGGAGTAGTTCACTGGTTAATTTAATATGTTTATTAAGCGGCATCACTGAAACACAGCATTACCGTTTAGCGTAGGCTACTGCCCAAATTCCAGCAATATATTGTGTTTCCAACCATTACAAAAAAAACAACACAAACAACATTATCGCTCCTCCTACACAGCCTACAAAGTAACTCACTCACCCATCACTTCGGATCGGAGGAAATCCATCGTCCAATGACCTCCTCATGTAGTGAGGCGTCCTGTTTTACTTTAATGAGCAGCTCCTTCTCGATGGCTACCAGTGCAACCAGAGAGTCGGGTCTGTCCGGTTGCGTTCCGCGAGTACCTACGTTTTAATACTGCGCTTGAGAGCTGAGAAAGATCGCTTGCAATTGACTCTTAACTTAACTCTTCTCTCCAAACGATCCTCAGAAACAGGATCGCTAGGTGTTGTGAAGGCGGTGGCCATAGTGGTTCATAAGAACTCTCTCTCACTACCCGCCAACGTTTCAAACTTCGCTGATGACTTCACCGGGGGCCAGCGCCGGCATATTGCTGGGCCCTGGGGGCGTTCTATCACTACACAACAAAATTTGATTGGCTGATGACACACGTCAGTCAAATGTATTATCCAATGGGAGGTGGCAGCTTCTAGTGCTGGCCCCGCTGGTCCATGTAGCTGTGATACGTTAGTAAAAAGAAATAATCTGTAATTAAGATGCGTTCAGACACACATTAATGTAATTTTGAAAACAAAAAAATATATTATTTAGATTTTGACAGGGCCAGCAGAGAAGGCCCTGGGTATAAAGATGCGACGCTTTCTCTTCTCTCTTCCTATACTTATAAGCTCTCTGTAGCCACTGAGCTTAAAATAGCGTCTATTCATGGCTTCTTATCATATAAACCTATAAAGAAATGTTATGCTTCTTATGTGTAATGTGTAAATGTAATGCTTCGTATGTGCGGTTAATGGTCTGGGAAGTTATTTCCGTGCCAGTGTTGCCAGATTGGGCGTGAAATCACGCCCAATCTGGCAACACTGCATGCAGATCCCCCCCCCCCCCCCCCCCCCCCAACCAGCGACGCAGCGGATCTCTCGGCCTACTTAAAGCCCCCCCGCAGCGATGGACACAACTCCCCTTCTAACTTCACTTGGATAAATATGGGAACGAAAACCTCTGGACCGTTTGAGTCGTGCGAGAATATCCCGTAGTGAGGGCGAGGAGAAGTTGTTTATTTCTGGACTATATGATGCTCGTTGCGATGAGAACGGGCGTTTCCCAATCTCAAAGTATGTAAATCAGATAAAAACATGAAAGAACCTTTGCAAAGATCTTTGATTCATTATAGATTATTACCCCCACTGTTCAGTACAGGGTAATGAATAATATTTTCAGTTGGGCACAAAAGCACAACCTATTTGCTGCCATCTACAGGTTCCAATTATTTTTGCAATGCAAAGGCAATTGGCTGAACTAATGTTCAGATTAAATTAGAAATCCACGATGAACGACACGGCTGTATAGGCTTGTGTGGTCCTAGTTCATATTTTTCTTGCACCAGAAATTGAAAACAGTACAGAATACAAATTAGCAACAAATCCAAATATGTGCGTCTGATTCTAAACCACACCAGACAGTGTTGTATAATTTAACAGAGATAAATTATCCAAACAACGCTCAGTATTGTGGAAAGAAACCATTGCTAGCATAAAAATCCGACTTTTATGATTTAATTCGGACCCAGATTGGGGGAAATATGTCATGTTTTGTACAACAAGGAACACAAACTGCTTTTAAAATACTTGCCAGAACTTTTTACAGCTGCCAAATTGGTTTAAAAGTTGTACATATGTTTTCCTCAGTTTACAGTACAGTTTTTAATCAATTGTTCATATTTGAAAGCTTTAACAAATTCCCAGATGCATGAGAAATAACAAAGCAAACGCATCTCTTTTGAATACTTTTTTCTTTTATATAACAAACATCTTTTTTTAAACAAAATGTCTCACTTCCATTAAAAGTGATGGTTGACGTGGGCCCACAACATCGAAATGCAATGAATCATAATAAAAATAATAAACACAGAAGACAACAAAGAGATAGATCTTAACCTTTTAAAAAATATACTGTATGAAGCTTTTCCCCCAATGAAACTTGAGGAACTGGGAATCCTCGTTGAGCGGTGTAAGACTGGAAGGTGGTGATGTGCCACCACCTGTTTGTATTTAAAATTTGCATTGCACTAAAACCGTCATTCATACTCTGCACAGATCAGTTGTAAAAATAACCTTTTAAAAATAGAGCATCAGTGGGGTTTAATACTTCAGGAAAATACAAGTTCCCCTCGATGCAACTTGGGAGGGCGGTGCTATGGTGAGTGGAGCGTCACGTTAAACCGCACCCCTTTGGATTTAGTCAGCTAATGGGAGGGGCTTACTCCATAGCCCCACCCCCAAATCCAGACACTCCAATTTTCATCTTGCATAGAGGGGCTCTTGGAATAAACCGGTTCCTACTATTAACTCAGTGGCGGCTCAGTAAAAACATACTTTGATTTCTCTGTAGAATGGCATGCGCTGGGAAAGAACAAACAACACTTTTTTTAAAAAGGGTCAAGTCAAATGTAAAGGGTTAAAAGGGCTAAAGGTTGCCGGTGAGGGCAGAGTCCATGAGGTCGTCGTCCTCGTTGCGTATGTACACGGGACTGTTCCTGGGGGGCCGCTCGGAGCCCATCATGGAGATGGACGAGTCCGAGGCAGAGACGGGCGAGCGGGACCAGCTGTCGGGCTTCATGGGGTGCGAGGAGGGCCCCATCGACATGGAGGACTTCTTCTTCTCCTTCTCCCTGTCCCTCTCGCGCTCGCGTTCGCGCTCGCGTTCGCGCTCCCTCTCCTTCTGCTTCTTCTTCTCCTTCTTGTGCTTCTTGTGCTTCTCGCCGGAGCTCAGCGGCATGGAGCTCATGAAGTCCTGCGGGGCGTGCGGCCGCATGCTCTGGTCGTCGTCCGAGCTGGGGCTGTTCTGGTGGGACTTCTCCGCCACCGAGCTGCTGCCCGACTCGCTCTCGCTGTCGTGGTTGAGCGGCGTGTAGCCCGGCGAGCGGCTGTTGCTCGGGGTGGAGCCGCTGAAGAGGGGCGAGGCCTTGAGGCTGGAGATCTGCGGGCGGATGGACTCGCCCATGCCGCCGCCGCCGCCGATGCCGCCGCCGCCCTCGCCGGCCTTCTGGAGGCTCACCTTGGCCTTGATGCTGGGCGAGCCGCCGTCCGGTTTGCTGATGATGATCTTGGCCAGGCTGGCGCCGGCGACGCCCCCGGCCGACTTGGGGTCCATCAGCTTTTTATCCCCACCGGGGCCCGGGACCGAAACCTTGGCTTTGGCCTCCTTCTCGGACTTCTCCCGCTTGTAGTCGCCCCCTTGGGAGGACATGGGGTGTTTCGAAGGGCCCATGTTCGGCGGCGCGCTGTTGGGTACGTTCCCCGGACCCGGTCCCGCTCCCCCGGGGCCACCCGTCGGGGGCCCCACCTCGCAGCCGTCCTCCCCGACCCCGCCGCCGCCCACACTCTTCAGCTTGTCGATGACCGCCGTGAGGGACGGTTTCTTGTTGCGGCTGGGGGACTTCCCTTTGGCGTTTGGATTGTTTGCATTGTTCTGGTTTCCCCCTCCGCTGCTGCTACCTCCTCCACTACCTCCCCCACTCCCTCCTCCTCCTCCTCCTCCTCCGCCTACTCCACCGCTACCCCCTCCACCTCCCCCTGGTCCTCCACCTCCTCCTCCCCCCCCTGATCCGCCGCCACCTCCTCCCCCGTACTGGGACTGCGAACCGCCTGAGAAGGCCATGGAGGCCGAGGAGGAGGAGGAGGAGGAAGACATGGTGCCGGAGGACGAGCCCCCTCCCATCGGCTTCTGGGAACCCATCCCGCCCCCGGAGGACGACTTGGACCCCCCCGAGCTACCGCCCCCCCCGGAGCCCATCGGGGATTTGGCCTTGGAGGAGGGCGGAGTCCCGGGGACCCCGGACTGCTGCATCTTCATGGGGGAGGACAGCTTCTCCCCGGAGCTGCCGGAGCTGCGGGAGTGTGAGGGGGAGATGTTGGGCTTCATGTTGGGGTTCATCAGGGACCCGGGAGGCTTGCCCCCTAGAGGTTTCATCTTGTTACTGCCGCCGATCCCCCCCCCACCGCCTCCCGGTCCGGTCAGCCCGTGCTTGGTGATGGGGGAGGACCCCGGCTTCACCCCCATTCCCTGAGAGGACCCTTTGGACTGGGACTGGCCTGGCCCCATCCCCCCGCCGGGCTTGGAGCTGCCGCCCTGAGCCATGGCGCCTTCCTTGGTCTTAATCTTGCCAGAGGAAGAGGACGAGTGGGCGTGATGACTCTTGCCGCCGCCGCCGCCGCCGCCCACCCCCATCCCCACAGCGCTGCTGGAGGCGGAGCTGCTGGAGGTGTACCCCCCGTGGGACGACGTCTTCCCCCCGGAGAGCGTCCCCTTGGGGATCTGAATGGTGATCTTGGGGATGGGCGGGGTCGCGCCGCCGGGCGGGGTCTGCGAGCGCCCCGAGCTACCGGGGGACTTGGAGCCCCCGCCGCCCATGCTCCCCCCGGAGCCGGACCCGCCGCTGGGGGGCGTGTACGGCCGCCCCCCGGAGCTGTGCGAGGGGGACTTCCCGTCGGTGTCCAGCTTCTTGCGCTTGGGCAGCTTTTCTTTGGACTTGCCCTCGCTGGACGGCGTCCGGCTGCGCTTGACCTGTTTTCCTTCCCCCATGCCGCCGCCGCCGCCGCCGGCACACATGCCCATCCCTGAGGAGCCTCCTCCTCCTCCTCCTCCACCGCTGCCCTCCTCCTTGGGTCTCATGAGTCCCTGCTGCTGCTGCTGCTGCTGCTGCTGCTGCTGCTGTTTCACTTTAGCTTCCGCGTTCTTGAAGTCGCTCCCCGTCCCCGGCAGCGCCATCATGAGCGGGCTCTGGCTGCCCCCCTGGGAGGAGTGGGCGTCCCCCAGATCGGGAGCTTGCCCCAGGAGGGGCTTCCCCCCGCCGCTGTTCCCCCCTCCGAAAACCATCCCCATGTCGAAGGGGTCCTTCATGGAGGGATCCGGGGTGCTCTGGTCGTGCGGCGCGGGGTTCCGCGGCGTCCCCGTCGGCGTGTTCTGCTGGCTGCCGCCCCCGCCGAAGCCCTTGACCAGGTCCAGGTCGCCGTCGGCGCTCGGCGAGCTGTCGTCGAAGTACCGCTGGGAGAAGCCGTGGCCGGACGTCAGCAGGTCCGGGTTGAAGTCGGCGGCGTCGGGGAAGAAGTTGGAGTCGCCGCTGGTGGGCGTGTCGGCCGCGGCGGTGGCGTCCGCGATGAGGTCCGCCGCGTCCGTGAAGGGGATCTCGTTGCTGTTGGTGTTGAAGATGTCCGCCGAGTCGAAGACGGCGCTGCCCTGGCCCGAGCTCGAGGAGTCCCGGATGGGCGTGTCCAGGGGCCCGCCGTCCTCCCCGCCGCTGCCCATGTGGTGCTGGCCGGGGCCTCCGCCGCCGCCGCCCCCTTTGCCCGTCTGCTCGGGGAGGTCCGACAGGATCTCCGTGATGTCCGGGCCGATGCTGTCCGAGCTGGACAGGCGGACCATGCGGGGCGGCAGGGCGGGCTGCTGCTGCTGCAGCTGCTGCTGCTGCTGCGACTGGACGTGGGGCTGGGCGTGGTAGGGCACCACCGGACCCGAGGGCGGCGTGCCGCACTGGCTGGGCGCCGGGGTGATGCTGTGGGGCGTGTCCAGGCCGTCGCCGGGCAGGTTGACGTCGAAGATGGGGTTCTGCGAGGCGTCCACGTCCATGGAGAAGAGCTCGCGGTGGAAGTCGTCCTCGTGCGTGGCCTGGTGCTGGTGGTGGTGCTGCTGCTGCATGGAGGACGGCCCCTGGGCCTTCATCCCACCCATCCCACCCAGACCGCCGCCGCCGCCGGGGCCCCCTCCACCCACCCCGCCGCCAGGAGCGCCGGGCATCGGCCCGCCCTTCTCCGTACCCCTCGGTCGCTTCTTCTTCCCTTTGCTGCCGCTGCCTGGGCAGGCTCCGCCCATGCCGTCCATCCGGGGCGAACCGGACGAGGAGTTCTGCCTCTCTAGGGGGCTGGAGCCGTACAGCGCGGCAAAGTCCTGGGTGGGGTTGTCCTTCAACAGGTTCATCAGCATGGGATGGTTCTTGGTGTTGCTGGCCGGGGAGGAGGTGGGGGGCGGCGTCTGGTGAGGTTGCGTCGGTGCGTTCTGGGAACTGGGGCTGGAGCCCACGCTCCCGGTGATCTGCAGGAGACTGGTCAGGATGGGGTTCTGGGTGACCTTGTTGTAGTCGTCCACGTGACCTTGTCCTTGCTGTCCTTGCTGTAACTGCTGCTGCTGCTGCTGCTGCTGCTGCTGGCCAGACGCCCCGGCTTGCCCCAGGCACTCCCCGCCGGCTTGGGCTGGCCCGCGACTCATCCCGAACAGAGTGCTGATGGGGCCCGCAAAGTTGGTGGCCCCGGGGGGCCCGGTGCCCGTGGGCGTGTTGCCCCCGGGGAGCCCGGGCAGGCCCATGGGGTTGGCCCCGTCGCCGGCCATGTTGTAGGTGGGGCTCCCGGAGGGCGGCAGGTTGTTCTTCACCATGATCTCCACCGTCTTGGCGATGAGGGACAGCGCCGGCGTGTCGGCCTGGATGGTCTCCGCCTTCCTGCGGATGGCCCTCATGGTCACGGGGATGGACATGCACCTGGGGAGGGAAGACAGAGGAGAGTAGTGTGGATGCTGATGTAAGTAGTAGTAGTACTATTATAGTATTATTATAGTATATTACTAGTATTACATTATTTACTATTAAATTGACATGGAACATCATGTAGTACAAGTTTTGTCAATAAATACATTTGTTGGTGTATCATGTCATCATTTGTTTGTGTATCATGCCTTACAACTGCTGAGCATTGTAACCTGCTCTCGTTCTTTTTACCTTTACTAAAAAAAAAAAGATTGGGACAACCTGCACAATGTTCATATTTAATAACAAACTAGGTAACCACCCTGCATTGAGAGTGGACTCGTTGGATTTCCCTAGCAGAAGGCTGGGCTGGCATGGGATGACCAATCAACAGGGTTATCAAATCTTTAACCTCATAACTTAACCGTTGATAACAAATTATCTTTCATTTAACCACCTATTCTTGGATATACATTTGCCTACCAATGAAGCTAATGGATTGTTAAGGCTAATTGCCATTGCACGTGGAATCGAGTAGGCACTCTCTGCCTTGCACATAAGACAGGGAGTAATTTAATTTCCAGCCCATAATCAGGCTTTTGTAGAAAGCCTGATTATTAAGTCTTTAAAATACAGAGTGATCAAGAAAGTAGCATTGAACATTTTCAAACCAGAACCATCCCTAGAGATGCATCATCTGTGTAAACAGTAGGCACCAGCAGGTCTTCACACTATGAAGGACCACTCACCTCTGGACCACTTTGGTGATGAAATCGTCGGTGCAGATCAGGGCGTCCGACATTCCCTTGAACAGCTTGCAGGCCACCTGTTTAGAGTCAATCACCTCCATCACCACTAGAGGGAGGCAGACAGCAGGAAACAGAGGACTCAAACGCCATACCTTGACAAAAGAATCCCAACAATATAAAGTGAAACCTTCATTGGTCCAGGGGCAGAGCGAATACAGAGACAGGTCATTAAGAAGCAGGCAGGGCTGTTGTTCCCATACCATTTGACCCACTTTAATATCGCCATTATTGTGACCCCAACTTGCTAGTGCTTCCACACCGATGTTTAAACCCAAATCAACATCACAAACATGTTTTTTTTCATAGTCGTTTTCTTGTTGGTAAGAATGTTCCTTTACTTGTTTTGTTTGCTTTGAAAACAGAATCCTGTTTGCTTCGTCATGACAGCCACTCACTTACCTCTTGGAAAGTCATATGCATCCATGTCTGAGCTCAGTGTTTAAGTAATTCTTGCTGTGTTGTGACTCTCTACCATGTCTTTGCATAAGTAATGAACCATGAAATATTCAAAGTTTTTCATTTTGCAACCGTCCACAACCATGTAGTCAGATCGCCGAGTGCGTTGGGGGATAGAACCCTCAACCGTGGAGAGGTGCATGGGGAACAGCCCCGGGGCGGTTGGAGAGGCTTACCGCACACAAGGGATTCGTTGACCGGGTGCTGGAAGGAGACACTGAAGCTGGAGTCGGTGAGGGGGCACACCTCAAACTGCAGAAGCCCCGCTGCGTCTGAGGAAAAACAACATCAGTGAACAAGGCCTCTGCTGGCCCAGCATGCATCAGGACACATTTTTCACATATTTCATCACAGCTCCGAGTCATTTCTAAGATGAAACCCCATTTATCATTTCACAATCGGAAAAAGTAATCCATGTCTTTCATCACATCACGGCTGGATTACTGCAACTCCCTTTACTTAGGACTCCCTCAATCACTCCTCTCTCACCTTCAGCTGGTCCAGAACTCTGCAGCAAGGCTGCTGACTGGATCCAGAAAGCGGGATCATATTGCCCCCATCCTAGCATCCCTCCACTGGTTGCCCACCCACCACAGAATTAATTTTAAAACCCTACTTATGGTTTTTAAAGCCCTAAATGGTCTGGCCCCGCCCTACATTACAGATCTCATCCATCACCACTCAGCTCCCAGGTCCCTTAGATCATGTAGCATGGGTCTCCTGCACATTCCACACACTAGATTAAAGCAGAGGGGTGACAGAGCTTTTGCTGTGGCTGCCCCCCACCTTTGGAACGAACTGCCGCCATCAATTACAGACACTCCTTCCGTCACCATTTTTAAATCTAGGCTCAAAACACACCTCTTCTCCCTGGCTTTTCCTCCCCTTTTATGATATGTTGTTATTTTTATGTTTTGCATGTACTGTCCTTATTTTAAATCAACTTAAATTTTTGTATATACTGTAGGTATATAAAGTGGTCTCTCTTTTATATGCCTTTGTTTGCGCTGTGTACGGCACTTTGGCCAGTGAAAACTGTTTTTAAATGTGCCTTATAAATACATTTTACTTACTTATCATGCTGTAAAATATGCCAGATTTAGACTGCTTATGAAAGCGTTAAATAGCACGTTTTCACAACAGTCAAAATGCTCCTCATCTTGAGGACTATGTTTGGTCAGAAAGTGGCATATGGATCCACATTTCCGTTTTGAATGAATGCGGTCTTGTTCTACTTGGCTACTACATGAATGCCTATTAATTACAATGTGTGTCCACTAGGTGTCTCTAAATACTTAAATAGAAAATCTACATTCACTCCAGTATTCAAATATGAATGAAACACAGATTAAAGGGGTAGTTCAGAATTTTGGACATCGGACCTCATTGGAGACCGTTTTCAACACTTTTCATTCAGTCCTAGTTACAGAAATCGCTTGTGCTAGGCTAGCGTAAGTCGAGGGGAACTGCTAGCCTGCCAATAAAAACAGTTTTACCCACTCCACAGTACATCCGAGACTAACCAATTATAACGCCAGACTATCTATGTAAATGCCTGTGTTGATAGAATAATGTTAGAAATAAAATGACCCTTGCATCGCATTGCATTTAGTTTATAATCCCTGTAGTTGGAAGCAAGCTACGGCAGCGGCGGACTGATATTATCTGGAGTGCGCCTCTCTGTTTATGTTCTGCTGTAGTGAATTGGTTGCTACACCGGAGCAAAGTGAAATTCCTCCACTGCTGAGAAAGTAGTCCCTCAAAATGTAATGTGATCATTGTGATACAAGGATAGTTTTATTTCTAACATTATTCTATCCACACAGACATTTACATAGATAGTCTGGCGTTATAATTGGTTAGCCTCGGATGTACTGTGGAGTGGGTAAAACTGTTTTTATTGGCAGGCTAGCAGTTCCCCTCGACTTGCGCTAGCCTAGCACCAGCGATTTCTGCAACTAGAAGGACTGAATGAAATATGTTGAAAACAGTCTCCAATGATAAACAACACACTGGCTCACTTGGAAATGAGGTCCAATGCCCAAAATTCCGAACTACCCCTTTAAACCCACATTATGAGGGGTGAAAAGTGTTCTTCTGCATTGAAGACTAGGAGAAGGGGGCTGCTCATTGGTCTTTTATGAAGACTCGTCGTCGTTTGGAACTTTCTGGCCTTCCGCGCGTGCCTGGGTAGCGCTCCACCCACCTTCTTTGACGGAGGTGCGCTTGACGCAGCTGCCCACCAGCGTGTTGTAGGCGGCCTGGTGGCGGATGATGTCCAGGATGGCCGGGACCTGCGCCGGGTGGCGGAAGGGGATCTTGCTCACCAGCGCCCCCTGCAGGGAGCGCCCGTCCTGCACGGGGGCGTCGCCGTTCAGGAAGTAGCAGTGCTGCTGGTCTGGAAGACACTGGGAGGGGAGGGGAGCGGAACGGGAGCGCGGTCACACTGGGATCGCAGGGAGGAAATATCCTATCTGCCATAACGGTGCATGCAATTTTAGGCAAACTGTGGAAGACATGATGTTCTTTGGGTGTTTTTAACATGGCGTTTACTCTAGCCATTTAAACATCATAGATCGTCTTGCACGTTGTAGGGCAGGCTTCATTTTAACTGTATATCTTTCAACTTGTTGAGGCTTTTTCTGTCGTTTATGGCCAGGGTGGTGAAAAGGGACAGGATATGAGAGAGAAAGACTGAATTTTATGTAGCATAGGACCACAGGTCCCATTGCTTTCCATCATAGTACAAATTTAAAAAGCGTGTGTTGTGTGTGTGTGTGTGTGTGTGTGGCTGGGTGTGTGTACGTGCACACTTACAGAGTAGAAGTGCATGTTGTGCGAGGGCTGAGGGGGCGGTCCTCCATCCTCCAAGCGCTGTAATTGGCTTTGGACGATCAGCTGGTACAGCGGGGAGAGGGCTGGGGGGCTGTCAAACACTGCGATCCCTACAGAGACGCAGACAAGCTGTTAACACACTGGCACCCCGAGCAACGCTAACGCTGGAGTCACTGTGCAACGTACTGTTGAGAACGATGGTGAAGTACTTCCAACTCCCGTTAACTGGTACACAATGGGGCTATATAACGCTTATGACCACATCGTTTCATAAAACAAACGGACACAAACCCGGACACAATTGCAAGACCAAGTCTGCTTCATGGAGAATATGTAGACACAGCAATGGAACCCTTTTCTGTACGTCAACAATAGCTTTCTTTTACAAGGCATATTGCCCACATATTTTACAGTGAGTTCCATAGTTGTACAAAGTAAAAGTTAAATGTGTGGTCTGAGCATTAACTAACTCTTCTGGCCTGGTGTGCCTGTGTACCAACTAGGGGTGTAATGATCCATTGATGTAGATCGATTGACATCGTTTGATTGGAGGACGATCCAACTGCATCGATGCAACGCCCAAACGTCGATGCATATCGCTGTATTACACGCTTTTATTTTGACAATCTCCTTGCGCGTTGGCGTTTGTGAAACTATTTCGGCGCAAGTGCGCCAAGCCGCTCACGTATCCGTTCACCAACGTTAAACGAGGCAAGCAGCGACAGCGCACGCATGTGTGAGTGCAAGGGTGTATAGTTTTGGTTTGTGTTGCCAGATTAGGCTGGAAAAACAGGAAATCTGCTAAAAAAAAGTAGCCCAATTGGGCAGGAAGATTTGCCCAATCTGGCAACACAGACGGCTTATCCTAACAGCCAAGATGATTCAGAGAATGATTTGTTTTTAGAAGAAAACTATCCACACAGATAGGTTGGGAATGGTCTATGTTCAAAATGAAAGATCATTACAAGCTCTTTTAACCTTTTGGACTTAAATGCAATGTGGCACTTTATTGTTTTATCCATTAAAAATGGATTGTTTTTGTTTTAAATATCTGGAAGAGCAAAGAAATAAAATTAGGAAATTATAATTAAGTTGTTTTTTTGTGAGTTGATGTGAATGTAAGAGGTTGTGTTAAATGGGCATATGATATCGTCTCATATCGATCGCATGCCCCTGAATCGAATCAAAATCATATCGCAGCAGACTTTTGACGTCGGCAAATATCGTATTGTTGTCCAATGAATCAATTTAATATCGTATCGTGATGAAACCAGAGATTTACACCCCTAGTACTAACCCGTGGCAGCCCCCATACGCTGGATGAAGGAGAGGGAGAAGGCCATTGGTTGGTTCAACTTCAGGAAGAAACACACAGGGAGATCCACGCAGTTTGAGTTGGTGACCGAGGAGAAGGAGGGTGTCCTAAAACACACACACACACACACACACACACACACACACACACACACACACACACACACACACACACACACACACACACACACACACACACACACACACACACACACACACACACACACACACACACTTAATTCAGCCCGTAGTAATGCACATAAAGTAATACAATTTAACTTTACATCTAAGCCAGGCTTTTTCTAAGGTGCAGTACCCTTTGTTGTCCACTGGGTGGGAGCCGGTGATGAGCGGGGCGATGGGCAGCTTGTAGATGGATGAGGTTCCCTCCACGGTGACATACACACTCACGCCCAGGGTCCTGGGAACTGTGAGACACAGTGAGGACGTCACATACCTTCATAGACGTCATCCACCACGAGGTGTGTGTGGTTAAAGGGAAATAACGCACGTCACCAGGGCTTAGAACCAGGGTTTGCCTCTGTAGATTCTCTAACCAACATTAAACCTAAACCTCAAATTAGTTCACAATATTTAAAGAACCGTAATACACATCATGTCTACACTCAGAAATCATTGTAATATATCGTCACCACTGTCACTAACGATATGCCATAGACCATGGCCACGGACCAAATATTAAAAGTATTCTTCTTTCATTAAAATTTTGGGCCCACCAAGTTTATTGGTTTATGAATGTTTATACCAAATTGCAATACAGGCAAGGAACATTTAATCAGCCGGTATATATAGAGAAAATAAAGGCAGAGAATCAGCAAGAAACTGAACAGAAGGGAGATCACCTCTTGGCACAATGACCTGGGTTGTGGATGCATCCATGAATAAAAAGATAAACACTGGAATAAAATAGGCTTGTATTTTTTGTTAAACAGATATAAAAACACTGAATAAATCATCATCGCTGTCACAAACAGCACTGGCTTTGTATTGCATTGAGAGAGTTGCTTGTCCATTCTTCAATCTAATGCAAATCTAATCTAATGGGTGATTCAGAACTAAATCTGGAGTTAGACATCTTGCTCTAGGATGCTTACAGCTAGGCTGCCAACCTTGGGGATCAAACTCAGCACTTTTGGGCGGGGACTTGGGACCAAAGCCACTACACTATCCCACCCTCCCGTATTTCAATCCAATACCTCCATTAGCTTATTGACACGAGTCACAACCTCACAGGCATCTGGCTGGCGGTTCGCATTCAATGGCCACTTCATTCAATTAAAGGGCCCCAATTTTAGAATGGCCATTACAGGCCATTTTAAACACGACCCATTAGTGACATCATGAGTGGGCGTGTCCACCCAGATGAGGGACAAAACATGCGGAGCTACTTCTAGGTGAACTTCTCCTCACCGTTGGTGTCGGTCAGGTTGAGCTGGGTCCCGGTGCCTTCCTCAAAGACGTCGTACGGAGACACGTAGCACTGGAGGGACACCAGACGGCCGCCGCTGCGGCCCGTCAGCAGCCCCACACTGCCGTGCAGAATGGTCTCCACCGTGTTGGCGTTGGTGGCTAACCTGGAAACACACGGAAAATAGACCTCACAACAATGGCCGACAAGACATGTCCCTTTGGGACAGGGAAATGGGATTTTTGCCAGTATCCTTTTTATCTTTTGAAGATTCGTTCAAAATGTTTAAAGTTAGGCATCAGCTTAAGAGAAGATTAGGTTAGAGTATTATGTTAGAGATGGTTAAGTCTATGCATTAGGTTAGCAGTGGTTAAGGCATGAGGTTATGAATAATACTCTAATAACTAAGGTTTAGTTACCTGAACATATGCATCATCTTTGTGAGGTCGAGCTCCAGCGACTGCAGTGCGAGGTACATCTTCGTTTTCAGCTTACTGGAAAACACAACAAAGACAGCATTGACATCACACATATCACACATTCACACAAAAAAACATTCTCGTTAATAGATAACCAAAGCATAAATCATTGTCAACAATATTTCACAAGGATTCCATATATATAGTGTACTGGACCTGATGGATGCAAATGTGTTTCACCAAATTAGCTTTTCAGTTTTTAGAAATCTAGAATTAGGCATCAATACACATAAACCAGTAAGACTCAGTTTTTCTGATCCTAAACTTTGAAGCAAAGAGGACCACTCATCAGTTAATAGCGAGTGGATATTTTGTGTGCATGACATCACTCCTGGGGGGGGGTCACTACTGGGGGGGGGGGCTAGCGTACTTGTCTCCAGGGACCTTGTAGAGGTTGACCAGTCCCTTGAGATGCTTGGAGAACTCTTCAAAGTTCTTCTCCCTGAGGCGGAGCAGAAGAGGGAGGTGGGGGCATTAGTGTTCAGGGCGTGCAGACAAATGCAGCGTAGAACAGAACCATGATCGGAATTCAGTACAGACACAATACTCCATCAATAATGAATGAGTTGGATTTAAAATTCTCACCTCAGGTGTTGAATCAGCTCTGGACAGCTCTGTAGTTGACACATTATGAAGGGACGTCAATATTAATATTATTGTTATTGAAACAAGACGGGAAATCCGTTTAGCATAATAGCTAACGCGGGTTCCGCAGAGGAAATTGAAAGTCTCTAAAAGATAAAGAGATTCTAGAGGCATGACAATAACCAAACAACACCATCAGACAGACAGTAACTAGCACAGGTAACTTTGGTAACCAGCATACCACCACAGAGCAGTAATAAGTAACCAGCAGTAACTATCAGGGTTTGGAGGTATTGAAAAAAGGGAAGTAATCATCCCCGGTCGCGGAGGGGCGCGGCTGACCCACCGCTGGGTTCTCCCCGTGGTGCGCCACCTTGACGTCCACCAGCTGCCCGGCCGGCTCCAGCTGCACCTCCACGTAGAACATGTCCGAGGTGATGTAGCACTCCGTGCCCGACGGAGAGAGGTGGGAGCCCAGCCTGGAGGCACCAAGCACCCCCCCAGGAGGAGAAGGGTGGGGGGGGGGGAAATCAGAGAGGTTTGATTAGTGGAGTGAGCCATCAATGGGGTCACGATGGGTCACAGTGCACACGGCAGTGTAGCAGTGAATATATTCCCACAACAGAGGTAGGATGAAGCACTGACGACAAGGACTTTATTAGAAGAAGATAAACAAGCATGTTGTTTGTTTTTGCACGGGCCGGGCAACTTTTTATCCGCCAAATTAGATTCATTTGATTGTTTTTTTCTGTCAATGCCTTTTTGACTGAAATCTCTGAGGCAAATGAACCCAACAATACATACATGCTTTGAACCGTGACCAGTGTATAATCCCTAGTGTATACATGGTAAGCACTTTAGTGTGTAGAGCCAGCCCATAGTCATTATCCTTATTGTGAAGGGTGCTGTCATATTGAAGCAGTGTAGAGGGAGAACTCACATGTTCTGGCGAGCGATGGACTCCAGACGATCCGTCATAGAGGCAAGGGAAGACACTGAGGAGAGACCAGACATGTTAAGACTTCTCCTGTAAAACAACCGGCTGCTTCAAGACACAAACTACCTGCTCCCGGATAGACTGCTCTGTACACAAATTTTTATACATTACTTACTGAATTTCCATTTTTTTTAATGAAATTACACTATCACACAAGAATAAACCCTTCCATCTTTACAAATAAGCACTCCATCAGCAAGCAGAAGGTTGCTGATGGTAGTACCGATGTGTTCTATTGTTTTACTGTTAAAATAAATGAATACAAATCAAAATGGACGCTTGTATTGAAGAGGGGACAGAGAGGAGATCTGCAAGGAGATCTGCCGTTATCCAACTTTATACAATACATCTTTGAAGGAATATAAAAAGGCACACAAAGGGTGCTGAACTCCTGACGGGAAATCGCACAAATGCTTGGGAAAGATGAAAATGCCATTTTCTTTCCTGATGCTCATGTTTCTTCTTATTGACTTTTATGACATTTGGCAAAAAATGTTCTGCATTACCGCCCCCAATTGGCATGGAGTGGCAACCGGTGAGACTCTATCCCTCTCCCCGGGGAAGTGGGTTGTCCTACCTTTAAGGGCTCTCTGGAGGGTCTCCAGGCAGGTCAGGAGGAGCTGGTGTCCAGCTGCATGCATCGCCCCACGCTTCTCCTGCGAACAGACAGGTGAAAGAGCTGAGACAGGTAGGGGAGTACACATGATTCACTGTGACCGATCTAGAGTCCAACACCCTAGGTATCATGGATCAACCACTGATCTAATCAAACAGTGATTTGATCAATTGCTTATCTGATAACTTGTTAATGTTAACAGCCCAAATGTAACATATATAAAGCTGCATTTTATCAGTTCATGATGGTTAAAAAAAATGAAAAATTAATTGTATTTAACTCTGTAAGCTTTTTTTAATCAAACAAAACAATATATCAAATACATTATATATTACTCAAAGAGATACGCTGTAACACACTAGCGGCCTTTCATGGGCAGAGTAAGCATCAGAGAGCATTGCATAGTTGCAGAGTATAGTAAAGTAACAGGGGGTCTCACCATAGCCTGTCGGACGACCTTGCTGGTCTCCTGCCAGGGACGAGAGGCGCTGTGTTTGGCATGGAGGCGCTCTAGTAAAACCGCCACACGACTCTGCTTCTCCGCTTCTGGAAACACACAGGTCAAGGGTCAATTCTACTTCTGCTGCTTGCATTGATGTTTTCTTCTGTGTCAGAGACTCTGGGTGTAGTCAAAATAACGAAAATCATGATTCCAGTGACATCTTGTGATCTATATATAATGTGACGACGATGTGTTGTACAAATTAGGGCTGGGCGATTAATCAAATTTTTACCGCGATTTCGATTTTAGAGTGAAACGATCACCAAACTAATATAAATCGAGTTGAAACTATATATATTTTTTATTTTTTTTTATAGAAATTGCAGCTGGACAGCTGGATTCATATCTGGACTTTATTTTCTATTTGACCATTTTGTGTATTTTTTTAAGGGGAAATTTCCAAGTTCTCATTTACAAAGTGTTTTTTTTTGGAGAGAAATTATGAATAAATGCATCATGTTTTCAAACTCAAAAATAATCGTTTGAATAATCGAGATTTCAATATTGACCAAAATAATCGTGATTATGATTTTTTCCATAATCGAGCAGCCCTAGTACAAATGAGCAATTTAACATATACGCCAACCTCCTCGACTCATCCATCATAAATTATGTGAAAATCAAGGAATCAAGGTGTACATCGACCTCTATAGTTGTACATGAACCAACCCTAACCTTAGTTTTACATTTACTAACCCTAATATAGAGGATATCAGAGGGGAGAAAGAAATATGATCCGATCCGCGCAGCGTGTCACGTGATAACAACAGTAGTCCTCAATTAGGCGCATCCGCATGATCGCTACCGCATGACAGCTACCGGTTGAACAGCCATGTCAGCATTGTGGCTGTATTTCAACCTTAAAGAAGAAAAAAGTGCAACAGCCTGGGCCTGGCTGTTGCACGGCTCTCCTCAGCTGTTGCCAGCATGATCATGCGGTCACGTCACATGCTCCAGCCTCGGCTAGAGCGGATCACAGCTGTTGTGATAGCCACAAGCTTGGCGATCACAAAAGCTAACCATTTCAGACGTTGCGGACGTCCAATCTATTAAAATGAAAGATCAATTGGAAATATGATTATTATAAATCTGGCGTTTGTGTGGGGTATCGGCAGCTAGCCAAAGCTGTGGTATCGGTATCGGTATCGGAAGTGAAAAAGTGGTATCGGGACATCCCTAAGCCTAACCTTAGTTTTACATTTACTAATCCTAAACTTAGTTTTACATAAACTAACCATAACCTTTGTTTTTGCATATTGCACATATGCTATGTGATGCTAAGCTCCACAGCGTACGTATGCAGACTACTCAGAAGTATTATTCACCCTTAAGGCAAATCACACATTTCACTCAGGCTTGGGAACACTGGCTTCCACACCCAGAACTGGCTTGTCTGCATCCTGCTCTGCATACCACTATACTATAATTGCAGCTGATGAGTTTTGGGCTTAAGACGTTATAAATTAATAAAATATCATCAGCATGGCAAATATTATGATCTTTCTAATCTCACAACACGTGAAAGTGTCATTCGGTTGGCCCATGAGAACTACTATGTACTTTTAGGCCAATTTGCAAACGCTTAGTCAACACAGATACATGTAAAATAGGATCAGATAGGGGTTAGGGGCATCTTGCTCAAGGATGCCTACAAGTAGACTGCAGCCATTGGGTTCAGCAGTCTACGGTGAGTCATCCTAGACCTAACATAGCTGAACCCTTGCATGTTTACACACTTAAGAGCTGCTGCTGTCCCCAAAAGTTTCGAGCTTTTATTAGCTCGAAAATACAGTGGAACACTTGACAGTGGAATAGTAGTCCATTTTGTTATAATAAGGGCAAGAGGATGTGGTGGCAACGGGGAAAGTATAAAGATTCGATACACAGTAGAGGACCATAATTGTTAACCCATCTTAACCAGATGTCAACACTATTAGCACGTTTCTGGCTAACAACTAGACGGCTTACTTGTCAAGCATAACAACATCAATTCTGCTCAATTGTAAATTGCATTAGCCTGGTCCAGGCTAAACGTAGGTGACACAAATAGGGAACTGCATTAACGTTACTGTAGAAACATAAATACTCTTACTAGGCGGTCTACAAACTCCAGCTAAGCTACATAGCCTGTTGGCTAACTGTTAGCACCGCGATCGCAGCCCATGTTTGAATGAGTGGTGAGTATTAAAACCAAAATAAAATGAGACAAATAGGTTTTCACCTGTTCCCTCTTCTTCCTTCTTAATCCTGTCACCAGTAGCCTGGATGGCTGCTTGTTGAGCCGACAGGGTGAGCTCTCTAGCGGGGCTAGCGCTCTGGATAGACACCGCCGCCACCGCCGCAGCCATTGTTGCGTTTTGTTTTCGCTGATCCGCCCTCCGGGCTTCCGTAGTTCTCCCCGGGGTTCCTCCGACCGGGGCGCGATATTTCTTTTCGTAGGATAAGTCTGGGATTCTCGCCTCTGATTGGTTAGAATGACTCTCCTCCGATTGGTTATGGTTAGGGTTAGGGTTAGGTTTTGGGTAAGGGTTAACCCTAGCCCTAACCCTAACCATAACCCTAACCCTAACCATAAACCTTACCTTAACCATAACTTCCCGCAAACAGCTAGGCCTAATCGAAACACGATCTAAAGGAGACCCCTTCTAACCAATCAGAGGCGAGAATCCCAGACTTATTCTACGAAAAATAATATCGCGACCGGGGCCCCTCGCAGCTGACGTTTGCGTGAACCGCGTCATATTCAGGAGATCAGCGTATATCTATTAATCATCATCAACATTTCAACATTATCGAAGTGGTTGAGGTGATCATTTGATTGGTATTGTAACAGACATCTAGCCAAAGTCATACAAATATACAATGTTTGGATGGTTTTACCATAGGCCCATGTCAGGATTTACAAATGGACAATCAATAAAATACCTTTGTCAAAGTTGTATCTGATGTGTAGGCCTATCACTTCTCATTGTTTTCTAAAATCTTAGTTTAGAAAACGAGTATTATTAAGAGTATTATGTATGCAATATATTTAATTACATTTAATAACATTCAATTAGGTCATGTAGGCTACCTAGGCTGTTTAGAAACGTTTCTGTTCTTGTGAGGAATCGCTACAACCGAATGGAGAAAAGAGAAAAGAGATTACACAGAGAGTACTGCAGATGGCGTGCGATCGTCGCGTTTACGCGACTCATGTGCTGCCAAGAGCGACCGGCACAAAGCGCCGAATCCAACCCTTCGCATCTAATATTTAGTAGCCTAATTATACATGTAGTTATATATCTAAAAACAGGATAGGTCAATATTTTGAACTCAAAGTAGACCTATACTTTGTTACCTCACAATTGTTCGGTAAATGCATAAGAATTAAAAAATACATATAATCAAATCTGGCAAAAAATGATTTAATATCACATACAGAGCCATTGAGACAACCAGCTTTTCAAGCACTCTCTCTCTCTCTCACACACACACACACACACACACACACACACACACACACACACACACACACACACACACACACACACACACGCACACACGCACACACGCACACGTTGAAGGATTACTTGGAGCACATACACGAGCCCATCCAGCAATGGCATGGAGGGTAGAGCATCGGGGAGGGAGGGAGAAGGGAGTGGGCACCTGGGCCCCAGGGCCAGCTGAGCCCACGCAGCACGCTCCATGAGGGGCCCCTAGGGAAGACTTTACCACCAACTGTTATGACCCGCAATAAGAGGCTGTACAAGTGTGCATGGAGCCCCATAAACACATGCGCACAATGGCGCATACGCACGAGATATTCTGATCATGTGCACACGAACCACACACATGCATAAACACGGACATATATAAACATATAGACATAGACGCACACACACACACACACACACACACACACACACACACACACACACACACACACACACACACTATACTATACTATACTATTATCTCTCAAGTCCCACAAACACACTCACACACACACACACATACACATATTCATGAGAACACTCTTCATCATATGTATATATATGGATCATGAATAAAGGCCACCACACACCAGGGCACGAATCCATACAAACTTAACCATGTTCAACACACAGAAGTACTCTATATATGTCTGTAAACTGTGTAAGTGGTAGTGTAGCTGTTAACTGGTAGCATATAATGGTAGCGTATAAAGGACGTGTAGGCTTTTCACGTAAATGGAAGTGTGTACTGGTAGTGGTATTGGTACAACTATTACAATGACTAGTACTGATAGTGAAACTGGTAGTGGATCTGGGATAGTGGAGGTATGGATCCAGGGTAGTGGAGGTATGGATCCAGGGTAGTGGTGGTATGGATCCAGGGTAGTGGAGGTATGGATCCAGGGTAGTGGTGGTAGGGTGGATCAGGGTAGTGGAGGTAGGGTGGATCAGGGTAGTGGAGGTATGGATCCAGGGTAGTGGTGGTAGGGTGGATCCAGGGTAGTGGAGGTAGGGTGGATCAGGGTAGTGGAGGTAGGGTGGATCAGGGTAGTGGTGGTAGGGTGGATCAGGGTAGTGGTGATAGGGTGGATCAGGGTAGTGGTGGTAGGGTGGATCAGGGTAGTGGTGGTAGGGTGGATCAGGGTAGTGGAGCTAGGGGTGGGTCCAGGGTAGAGGTGTAAGGGTGAATCCAGGGTAGTAGTGGTAGGGGGTCTGAGGTTTGGGGAGTGTGTGTGGGGGGGGGGGGGGGGGGGGGGGTGGGGTGGCACGGTGTAATGGATGTGCCCACCAGGGGAGCGTGGCTGGGCTGCCCAGCAGGGGGGAGTGGATACGGGCTCGGCTGCCAAGCCAGCCGTCGGAGCCCGGGACCTCTGGGGAGCGGGGCGGTGCGGGCGGTCGCCATGCCCATCAATCAGGGGCTAGTTCACCGCAGCGTGCCAAGGAGGGAGACCCCCTTCTGGGCCCCGGGTAGGGTGGTACAGGGGGTGGGGGGTGAAGGCGGCGCACGCCAGTTAGCCTTGGCTGATCCCGTCGGTGCGTGCGTGTTGTTTGGCGCGTGTGACGGGGGTAGGGGGCGAGGGCGGACGGAGAAGTGGACGCGTGTCAGACGCGTGGACGTCCTCGCCTCGGCGGCCATTTTGAGGGCAGCTTTCGTCACGTTTTTTTTTTTATTTTCGTGGCTGGAGAATAAATGACACGTAGGGAAAGGGAAAACATTCAGTTTGACCGCCAGTGTCTGTCCTCTCCTGCATAGATTAGAATAAAAACAAAAATGAAACACAGGCATGTGCGCACACGTGCCACACGCAAATGCATTTTTTATGTATACATTCTAGCAATGTGAATTAATGTGTAATATTGTATAAAGAAATGCATTCTAATCAATTATTTTCTCTGTC
Organism: Micromesistius poutassou; assembly: GCF_964030765.1. Classification (NCBI taxonomy): domain Eukaryota; kingdom Metazoa; phylum Chordata; class Actinopteri; order Gadiformes; family Gadidae; genus Micromesistius; species Micromesistius poutassou. The sequence goes on from NC_140291.1 coordinate 10,798,427, forward strand.
TTTGTGATATATATATATTTATATTTCATGTAAACCAGTTGGCATAGCAATGTAAATGGAGTGTGCTATAATTAAACTATAATTAAAACATAATTAGATATATGAGATGATTAAAGTTTGCCTTTGTCTGTGGTTCTGTCTTCAGCACATGGCAACTTGCCATTTATTGTTGTTAACTGCTCTTTGACTGAGTAATTACATATCACCCAAATACCAAAAAATCCTACTTAAAGAGGCTCACGTTTGGCCTAACGTTAGAACGATTTATTAGAACATTGACCTTTTAACAGAAAATAAAAGTGGAAGAAGAAAGGTTAAATCGATATTTTATTTGTATTAAAACAAAAATCTTTCTGCTTCACTCGTCAACGGCTGGCCGACAGTAAAACAGCTTTGGTGCTGCAAGGGCTGATGAGAGAGAGAGAGAGAGAGAGAGAGAGAGAGAGAGAGAGAGAGAGAGAGAGAGAGAGAGAGAGAGAGAGCGGCGAGAATGATAGAGAGAGACTGAGAGACAGAAAGAGAGAAGTAAAGAAAGAGACAGAGAGAGAGAGCGAGAGGAGGGGCCGTCCTATAGGACCATTTGCGATGAGGCTCATTTGCGCAACGGCACTTAATTGGCTACAACAATTACTTAATGTGTTGGAAAGTTGGCACCAAAAGTTCATTTAAGAGGGTTTTAATAAGCAATTAGGGAGAAGTAACTGGTGAGCTAAAGAATAGCGTCAAGCCACGGGAAAAAAAAAACGCTGGAAGCTTGAAAGCTTGGCGGACTGGGGGCGATGCAGCAGATATTAAAAGCAGTGCATGCGGTTAGGAAGTGTGGATAATGCGGTACAGTATTGTTATAATATACTTCTGTTAGCCTACGTATAACTATAGTGTAGGTTGTAACCACCACTACAACCTGCACTACCATTACCACTTAAACCACCACCACCACCACCACCACCACCACCACCTAAACCACCACCACCACCGCTACCACCACTACCACCACCACCTCGAATGCCACCACCTCCACCACGACCACCGCCACCATCACCAACACCACCATCAGCAACACCACCACCACCACCACCACCATCATCATCATCATCACCACCACCCCCATACCACCTATCCCCAAACTGGCTACCACGTATACTTTCCCACCTGCTCTCTTTCTCACCCTGTGCCCCTCTCTGTCCCCTCATGTGCGTCTCTCTCTCTTCTCTCCCCCCCCCTCTCTCTCTCTCTTTCTCTCCCCCCCCCCCCCCTCTCGCTCTCTCCCCCCCCATCTCTCTGTCTCTCTCTCTCTTTATCGCCCCTCTCTCTCTCTTCCACCTCTCTCTCTCTCTCTGTCTCTCTCTATCTTCCCACCTCGCCCTCTCTCTTTCTCCTTCGCTCTCTATCTCTCTCTCTCTCTCTCTCTCTCTCTCTCTCTCTCTCTCTCTCTCTCTCTCTCTCTCTCTCTCTCTCTCTCTCTCTCTCTCTCTCTCTCTCTCCCTCTTGCATGACTAATGAGCGGAGCAGGTTGAAGTCTGGGGAAGATGTCCTTGGAAGACGAATGCATTTTCAGCAGAATAATTAACTTAATTAACAAATTCACATGCATATTCATCAGCCTATTAATGTCTGCTCGGCGCGGCTTGATGAGCGGCGGGGTAATAACCATCTCATTTGCATACGCTGTTCCCGCCGCCGCTCGAGTCGCTCGCACGCTCGGCGTTTATAAGAGAAGCGGGGGAAAAAAAACAGATACAGCGAGGAAAAGCGCAAGGAAGTACAAACAGGAAACGACAAATACAACGTCGTTGCTAAACGGAAGAGGAGCGAGTCGGGCGACGGAGGTGCAGGGGGAGGAAGTGACACTTTGTGGTTGTGACATGGGGCGATGCTGA
>NC_140291.1:10810506-10818006 GCF_964030765.1 Micromesistius poutassou
TAATTACAATAATAATAATAATAATTGCAATAGTAGGCCTAATAATATTATTTACAATATTAATATTAACGGTTAACCATTACAGATAAGGTTCAACGCAGGTGAACACCGACCGGCCGAGACGAGGACGAAAACATCTTTCCGAAACGTCCGCTTAGTCTCAAGCGTTGAGCCCGGCAGCTTTAAAAATGCTTGACCATTAAAAATATCACTTTTGTTCGGACCGTGCCCGGTACAACCTTCTTTAACGACTCAGAATAATGAACAGATGCCGCTGAATTAGGGAAGAAATACTGGGGCCTCCCTGAAGAGCCACTTTGGCCGGGCCCTGTGGCTGGCACGGGGCGCAGCTGGCTGCGGGGGGCGCTGGGCGGCTTACTGGTGCTCAGATATTTAGCCGCTTGGCAGAGGGTCTTGGTCATAAAACCCTATGCCAACCACCCCCGTCCCCCCCACCCCCCAAAAAAATCAGTATAATCTAGTATTCTGGTGGATTGAGCGACCAGGCTGGAGACTAGACTAAACTAGACATGTGTGTAAGACACCAGACTAAACTAGAGGTGTGAGAGACTGGACTCAACCAGGTGTAACTTTGTCGGTCGTTTTCCTATCGGTCCCTTAACCAGGTTGGAAAACCACAACCACAGTCAGGGTTTGGGAAAGCTTTTTTTCTTTATTAAAAAACGACATTTCTGGTTGAGAATGTGTCAATATGGATGTCAAGTCAGCCTAGTCGAAATTAGGTTGTAAACAGTGTTTATTATTTAGACTATAACAACAATTTATGAATGGATCTGGTATTTTACAATCTACTAGAACTCGTGTGTAAACTATTTTTATTATCGAAAATAAACATAAAAAGTCAACCGTTGCCCTATCATATAGATATTATCATAACTTTGATCTCATTCATTTCATCCTCCATTTTTTTAAAGTAAATATAAAGCGTCGTTAAGTTTCATTAAAAAAAAAATCACAATGTCAGCTTATCAAACTATAGGAACTTTTATTTAATTATCCTTCAATTAAAACTAGATTTCCTGCGACCAGGCTCATGAAGGCTGTGGTATTCGTGGGTGTTCGAAAGATGATTTCATGATATATATAAAAGACTATCTTTCTTAGGCTATATATAGGTCAGTGGCCCAGACTGGTTACCCGGCGCTGTACCCGGTAGCCGGTGCTGCTGTACCCGGGCCTTGTGGCCCCTGGATGCCCGCGGGGACCGCAGCATATGGGGCCCACGGCAGCGGTCCAACGGTGCTGCTTGATGTCCCGGTTGATGTGAGAACATCAGAGCGACTGATACGTCATCGTGGCTGTGTCCTGTCTGGAGCGCGCGCGGGCCCCCGGTTCCATCGTTTTATTCCGATATTGATCAGATGTTGTGTCATGTTCTCGGAGCCATATAATTGGTTAATGATGTTTTCCTCAATCTGGCTCTGATATGTATTTTGTTGAGTATCTTCCTGCATATTCTGAGCAGATCCACGTTGCGTTTGAAGACTCAGTCGAACCTGCGGAAAACCGTCCGCTTTCCCTCACCCAGAGTATTCTCTCCTTAGTTGTGGAAATTCTGATGAAGTAACAGCTAATTGTGTCGTTCAGTGTGATTTTTGAAACTGAGAGAAGATTTTGTCGTTGTAAAGGACTATTTTTTAATTTTAGGCCGATCCCACCCACATACAAATCACAAAAAAAAATGTACCGAATTCTCTTGCTTGTTGATTAGTCTTATCGATCCCTACAGACTAGACTACTCATTTGACCATATTCATTATTCGTGCAGCCGTGCAGTTTTCAAAGATTTTCAAGATTTTAAAGCAGTTTCTGAGTAAAGTGACATAATTTAACCCAAACGTCCGAGACTCCGTTAAATGTAGGGTGCTACTTGTATATAGCCTTTATAATCCATATTAACAAATTAGCAAAAGGTCGTATGTCATTAGCTACTGTGGAGAGCCATTCACGTGATTCGTCTACACTTCATTTCAAAGGTTACTAATTCACGAATAGGCCTACGACTGAAGGTGAAACCCGATCTATTATAGAGAGATATTTCAGATAGGCCTATATCACATCTTTTGTGACACCGTTTTGAATTGAGTGCGCAATGACGTCAGACAGGCCCGTGAGCCGTTTGCCGCAGTATCTTTCAGTACTTTCTACAACAGGTGGACTCACCGAAAAACAATGTGTCTGGCCTGTAGGCTATACTGTAGACATTAAAGCGTACAACACGTATACATATTGCAGATCAACGTTTAGTTTTAAAGTAATCCCATATGTTTACAAACCGAATTCATATCACTGGGAAGATCCAACATTAAACTGCACTGGCTGCTTATAGATAAATTATTAGTTTTATAACAATTCAATAAAAACAAGGATTACTTTTTTTATTGTATGTATAGTTTTATTCTCAGGTCATAGGCCTATGAGATATAACGTATTTCTTTATGTTAGACGAAAGGCCTGGTCGTGTTTTTTTTATACGCGTCTGTGTGTCTGCACAGCCACACATTCGACCCTTAAGGAAATAGATTGACTTAAAACGAAATTTGCCGGAGTCCGTCCTGAGGGAAAGGGAGGTATAGCACAATCATCCAATATCAGAAGTTATTTAATAAACAGGTTTTTTTATTTTTTGTCATTGTATTCTTATGGTCGTTTTTTTTTTTTTACATCGTTTATGTCCAAACCAACTGTTATTATTGTGCATACAGGATATACTGGGACACCTCGGTCAAATATACAAGATTATAGCGTGACATCGGGTCTACAGAGAGGGGTGTACAGAGATATTACAGTAGGATTGTCAGTCTGGTTCGGGGGTGTCTTCCTCTTCCCGGTTCCTCAGTTGTGGAAAAACGCGTTGAGGTCCTCGTACGGCGGGGCCCTGTCGTGGTGCGTGTGCACGTCGTGGAAAGGTGGAATGTTTTCAGAATGCGCGCCGCCGAGGCGCGCTCCCGGGGGTCCAAACGGCAGGCTGTGAGGAGCCGGGGCCCGGGCCGTGGTCAGCCCGGAGTAGTGCATAGAGTAGTGATAGTTCCTGTCCGTATCCGAGTCCTGGCCTGGCCGGTTCGACAGCCCGCCGTTGTGGCACACAGGGGGGCTGTGTGGCGCCTCGTAGTCCGGGCTATTGTAGTCCGGGGACCCCCCACCCGGCGGGTACACGGCCTCGTACCCCGGGCCGTAAGCATGGCTCCGTATGTTCAGCCCCCCGGAGCCGCCCTGGTAGTGGGGGCTGGCCAGGCGGGAGCAGGGGTAGGGGTAAGGGTGGGCGGCGAAGGGGGAGCTGGGCACGTGGAAGCGGCCCGGGTCCGTACACTGTTCCGTGAGGAAGTTCCGGGTGTTGAGCTGCAGACAGCCGGCCACCAGATTGGTGGTGGGCTGGGACAGGCCTTTGCACAGCGTCTGCACGTACGACACGACGTCAGGCCGCTTGCCGTTGCGTAAGATCTCCCCGAGCGCCCAGATGTAGTTCTTGGCCAGCCGCAGCGTCTCGATCTTGGACAGCTTCTGGGTCTTGGAGTAGCACGGCACCACCTTGCGCAGGTTGTCCAGCGCCGAGTTCAAGTCGTGCATGCGCGTGCGCTCGCGCGCGTTCGCCTTCTGCCTGCGCACCTTGGAGCGCTCCGCGCGCGCCGGCGTCATCTGGCGCTTCTTCGGCCCGCGCTTCTTGGGTTTGTCGCCGCCGTTCTCGTCGCCGCCGCCCTCCTCTTCGTCGTCGTCCAGACTGTCGTCGTCGTCGTCGTCGTCGTCCCCCGCCATTTCGGAATCGGCCCGGCTGCTGGCGCGTGTCTCGCTGTCGTCCATCTCGTCCTCGCCGAGGTGGCAGTCGTCCTTGGTCTTGGAGTCCTCGCTCGCGCTGTCCTCCACCCAGCCTCCCGCCGCGAGCCTCTGGACGTCCGGCAGGACGTCGCTGAACAGGCGGCTCAACATGGCGGCCACTAACTATCACACTACAAAAAAAGAGAGAAAAAAGCGGGAAAAAATACATTAGAAATACATTAGAGCTTTGCACGTCAATCATTTAGAGCCGAGTGTGTGTTAATGGGAGTAGGCGCGTCAATGTGAGCTAATTAATCCATATGGCGGCACAAACAAACATGAAAAGAAAATGAAGGATTCATGTTTTAGCTGGGCGCCCCATGTTACTCAATTGACCAAACCGGGCGCCATGTTTAAGTCTAATTGCCTAATGACCTCGTTCCTTAGGCCTGTAATAATAGGCCTACACATTATTGATCAAAATCGAATCAAAAACGTCAAAATCAAATGTGGAAACCCTAACACATCTGAAAACTCAAATAATGTAGGCTATACAAAAAATAACAAATAAATATATATAAAACTCAATCACAATCTATATGTTGCAACCACCGCAAGTCAATAAGTTGGAGGGTTATACAGGTTTACTCTTTTTATTTTTATTTTGTATTCTTCTCACTATTTTGGGATACCACTCACACCAGCAACAGGCTCGCTGCCTTTGAACATCTTTTTTTTTTTTTGTTTGTTTCATATTCATGCGGGTCTGCTTTGTCCAGCAGGTCGGCTGCATGGAAGCACACAGGGTCCCGGGGGGGCCCCGCATTATGTTGCGGTGAGAGCACACACGCGTGCGACACACACACACACACACACACACACACACACACACACACACACACACACACACACACACACACACACACACACACACACACACACACACAGGCGTGCGACACACACACACACACACACACACACACACACACACACACACACACACACACACACACAGGCGTGCGACACACACACACACACACACACACACACACACACACACACACACACACACACACACACACACACACACACACACACACACACACGCACATACTCCAGTAATCTGGCTGCATTCCAACACAGCCAGGTCCCATTCTGGTCACAATTAATCTAGACCATCTCCACCCCAAAACCGCTTATTATTCATAGACATATTCGTTATATTTTTGGGCAGTGTAGGCACTATCGTTTTTTAGGCCCTATCGCAAAGATTGTGTACAGTTTTTTTTTTATATAATTAATTTACACATTTTAAATTATTTTTCTTTTGAAATATTTACGACGATGAAGCGACATAAATAAAAAACACGGAAGGGGAACAGAACCAACATGAGACCTCACCATAGAATGAAGTCAACGTTAATCGCAGGCCTATTTATTTATTTAGCCGGCTTCTATATTTTCCTTGTAGGCCAAATCAAATAACATGCAGCTTTTGTGAGGCAGGTGAAAAATCTTAAAAATCTTAAAGTTTTGATATTCGTAATGAATGCAAACGCTTGGAGACAATGCATTTAAGGCCCTATAGCTTTTCTAGCCTAACAGGGAGATGGGGTCCGCGGTGAGCTGCTAACCCCCACAGCTCCAGAGATGTGCTTTAAGCACCTTGCTCAGCTGCGGGAGTCGAGTGGAGGGGCGGCGTTCTTTAATCTTATAAGCGCGATGTAATTAACGCCAACCAATACCTTGTCAATTAGCCTATGGGAGCCTTCAGAGAATTACACACGCACGCACGCACGCACGCACGCACGCACACACGTATAGGCAAACATGCAAACACACACACACACACACACACACACACACACACACACACACACACACACACACACACACACACGCACTCACACACTCCACCTCTGTACAGCTCATTATACATTGTTTCAACTCCTGCCGGGTAAAAGAACGCGTGGGTTCCCGAAGCGATTCCAAGACAAATGAATAATTCGTTAACATTTCGCCAAACACGCTTTGAAGATTGATCCCGCGTTTACGCGAAGGCCTTTTTTTTTTTTTTTGCTTACATGGTTCCGAGCTATTAGCTGATGTTGACCGGAGAACACACGAGGGTCAGACCACGCAGCCATCGGGAGACAGGGAAGCTGAGCGTGTCTCAGATCCCCGCCGATGCGACGGGACGATGGGAAAAAAAAAAACGAAACACGTCCATTCAAGAACCCTGGAGAGCGACAACATTCTGCGTAAAACTCCCCTCACCGCGACCACGACCACGACACAATAACACACACATAGACACACACACACTACGCGTTTAAACGAAACACCAAAAAGGTAAAAGGTTTTAATTGGATAGGACGAAGTTAAAGGTGTAAATGCACGACCTACCTCCTCAGCGGAGCTCGGCGATGGAGCAGATCGGTTTGTTTATTGCATCTCTCTCCGGGTGGCCATCACATCACAAGTCCTTCGCAGACGCTTCTGTAGGCGCGGCACACACTCACACGCACTCTCTATCTGTCTCTCTCTCTCTCTCTCTCTATGTCTCTTTATCTCTCTCTCTCTCTCTCGCTGACTCTCTCTCTCTCTCTCTCTCTCTCTCTCTCTCTCTCTCTCTCTCTCTCTCTCTCTCTCTCTCGCTGACTCTCTCTATCTCGCTGACTCTCTCTCTCTCTCTCTCGCTCTATCTCACTCTCTCTTTCCCTCCGCGCTATGCCTGGTCCAGGCGCGTGGTGGAGCCTCCGTGTGGCAGTATCTCTGGACGGGGATTGGGCGGGTTTACATACCGGCTCCGGTGCCAGGCCATATGGTTGGCACGTCATTGGCAAGAGCCGTCACATGAGAGCGGCTGATTGACACGCGGCTTCCCGGGGGAGCGCGACGCGCCATCTGTCGCTCCCCGCGAAACCAGAACGGGAGAAAACGAAACGGAATACAGAAAGGAAGAAAGGAAGAAAGAAAGAAAGAGAAAGGGAGAAGGGAAGAGAGAGAGAGCTCGTGTAAACGCTCTTCTGAGACGTTTTAAAGGGGCTGGTAATCGCGTATGAAGACCTCGGTCTGAATCGTAGTTGTGTGTTTCACTAGAAAGGAGGATAGGGCAGTTCCGACTAGTGATGGGTGAAGATATGACACACACACACACGCGCGCGTACACACACACACACACACACACACACACACACACACACACACACACACACACAGACAAACGCGCGCACAGACAAACGCGCACACACGCGCGTACACGCGCGCGCGCGCTCCCATAGGGGTGCATTGCCCAGATCAGGGTGCAATTGCCTAAACGAGTCAATTGAACTGAGCTGAGAGGCGAGAGGCGCCCCGAGCTGCCAGGCCTTGGCAGGGCCAGCAGTGGGCCGCCTGCCGCCCAGAGAGGAGGCCAAGACACGGGGAGAGAGGACAGGAGAGGGGCGGGGAAGGACCACAGAGTTTTTTTTTTGTTTTTTTTCAAAAGAGGATCAAAAGATATAACGAAGGGTTGACGAAGTTCTATGCGTTACTTAATGATCGAATAAATAACAAGTACAAGAGAAGGGTGAAAAGGAGAGAGAGGTGAGAAGTGGGTGTGAGAAAGAGAGAGAGTGAGAGCGAGGGACAGAGAGAGAGAGAGAGAGAGAGAGAGAGAGAAGCTCTTGTCGTGATCGTCGCCATATTGAGGGTGCATGTTGGCACCCCGGTCCCATCCCGGGG
>NC_140291.1:10823006-10846158 GCF_964030765.1 Micromesistius poutassou
AGTATTGTATTGGTGCAATTGGTGATTGTGTGAAAACATTTTGTGTGAATACATTCAAATGTGTGAATGTGTAAAATATATTTGAACAAATATATTTAATTTGCAGTTACACATCAAAGGATTGCACCTACAAAAAAAGGTTTTCAGTAATACTTCAAAAGTTGTAGGTTTACATCAGGTTTGCATTTATACATCTAATTGTTTGTGGGTAAAATGTTTGCACAGAACTCAATCGTATGTGTGAATCTCAAGTTTACTGCTACGGATCAAATCTACGAGTACAAACCAAACCTATGGCTTCAAACCAAAGGTGCAAAACGTTTCCCCCATATTTGACGCTTCCGCCTGAATAGCCAATGGGGATGCTACGATTAACATAACACTTGACAATCCAATTAGGCATATCACGTTGCCCGGGGCCCCGACACTCAGAACAAAAACATCCTCTGCCACCACATTGTGATCAAAATCTTTCCAGTGTGAATGCCAGTGACAGTTTTAGTTGTAATACGCATTGGTGTGAAACCTATAGTTAAATGTCAACCGTCTGTGCTGCATGACGATGACAAAGCATTGTTACTGTGTCCATTTGATGAAAAAACTTGTTGAGTTAACTCTGAGAATATTGGTTTAGTATTGCTAATACTGCATTCATAAACCTCCATGCAGCGATATTTAATTACTTGAATTCAACACTAAACTAAAGGACTTTGAACTCGCTATTCCATATCTGCTGTCTTCTGCTGTTAGATTTCCTCTTCATAGTTTTCCGGCTCAAATAGATGTCTTTGTCATTTCTTCCTAAGACTTGACTGAAGTTATAGTCCACATTTGAGATGCATGATTGGCATTCATTGCTAGCCATTTTTAAGCCTTGTGTAGCTCTTCAGAAACAAAAAGACTTAAACTGACGGACCCAAACTCCAAACTAATTGGCCAGGGAGATTTCGCTACTAGTGGAGGGAGCTGAGAAAGAACTTCAATCACTCTTCAGTCAATCTTTATAAACTTGGACATTTCAGGGAATGTAAAAAGCTGTAGTTTGATCCACAGAACGCATTTCGATACAATTTCAAAAATCAGTATACAGTCCCTTTAAGGTGCTAGCATAAAGTCCTGCAGCTGCAGAGATGTCTAATGTCTATTGTTTATAACAATAAAAAAAAGTAAAAAATGTATTCAGTACTGATATTGGCAAGTTCTAGTCTGATGCAGTAATCTGCATCAACATTATAATGTCAGCGATCACCGTTATCACTTCCTGTTAAATCAGTGTAAATATGATTTATTTTTTCATCGATTTTTAATAAGTGTGCTGATATTCCAGATCATACTAAAATGACTAAAACTCTCGACAGCAGCCATCGGTGTGCACTCTCAACCCTATTCATATGTACGCTCTGCCCGGCACAAAGCTTTGTGACTCACCAGACTCTGCGGATCCAAAACCTTCTAAATAAAACACACAATGGATGATATACACTTTTACACAAAAACATTGTGTGACCTGTTTCCACTCAAACACCACTGATCTTTATTATTAGCCCTCACGGTTAAACAGGTGAACTCCTGACCCTCATTAAGCAGAATCAGGCTCACGGGCTCAACCTGAACCGACGTTGCCCAGAGCATTTGATTCATTGGCTGACGGATGGCTCTTACCAGTTCTAACCAATTATACTGAGATTATAGCAACAGGTTCCCCCAGTTTCTGCCTCATTCTCAGGTTGTTGTTTCTATGTGTGTTTTGTGTTTGTTTATCTACCCGGAGAGGGGTCTGATTGTCTGTACATCTAGACACCTCTCCACCCTCTCATGGACTCAATGTCATTGTTTGCTCACACTGCTGTAGCTTTGGCTGCAGATGAGTTGGGCAAAATCTGAGAAACAAGAAATCACAATCAGCTTTGTCGTTCGAAACATACTGAAAATAGACATAGATAGAAATCCAATTAGGAAACATGATTTTTTTCATGTTTCTCTTACGTCTCTTTAGTATGTAATCACACTTTGCTGTTGAACCCAAATAATAACAGAATGTAATTTCAAGCGGAGATGGTTTTGGTTGCGTAACGCGCTGCTCACACCCTCCTTCACATGGGAACAACAAGATACATAACACACAATTGATGGAGATGCAATGTTGTCTGAGAAGCCAGACATTTTTGACCCCTTCTTTGGGTGGGAAAATGTGGAAGACATTTTGACCCCGGGGTTGACCTAATCAGGGGTAATCATATTGAAATCATATTAAATTACAAGGTGACAAACAACTTATAACATGTTGGTAATGACGTAGTTCCTTTGGACCACTAATAGGAAAGCTCCATAAACCATCCGTGTAATTTCCAAGCAGAAACTGGATTACACCATGGAATGAGTGACACGTCGTCAGTTTGGTTGGTCTCCCTGGCGACAGCAGGTCTGCTGGCTGTGCAGTTGTCTTCATTTGAATGTTTTACTTATGACTTGCTTTTTTTAATTCTATCAATGCAACCAGTGTTTTCGTTTACTTTCAATGCTATTTTTTTGAAAAGACCTTTTTTAAATATACAAATATTGTTTTGTATATTTAAAAAAACAGTCTACATGCTGAACAATACACATCTTTCAAATAGAATACACTCTAAAATCAAGGATGGCTGAGTCTCCTTCCTGCTGAGGACAGCAGCATGGCTTCAGTAGAATAAGATACATTTGAACGTTAATCTGAATATTATAAAGTATATATATTATATGAGGTCTTTGTCAGAGACAGACGGCACACACACAGTGGTGCGGTGGTGAGATCATCAAACAAGACCTGTTTTAGAGAAGAATAATATACATTAATACATAGACTCCTGTTGCTGAGATATGTCAACATCGTCGCCATGTTTGAGAGGCCAAGACTGCCAAACAAATACAAATGAGCTGTGTTTTTTTCTGGATATAAAAAACTATAAGGCTTACATTTCTCAATTGATTTCAACGAGTCGTTTTTATATAAATATTGAATAGAATACATTTTCTATGTGAAATATATTTTATATTTACATTTATATATATATATTTTTTTAATATTTCTATTTTTACATAGCAACCCTTGAATAAAAACAACTCATTGACACATTGTAATCTGTTAACAAATGCAAACGTCATAGTGCTTTTCATCCAGAAAAATCATAGCTCTCTGTTTACAAAGGTCAGCCTTTGCCCCTCCAACATAGCGGCCACGTTGACATGATCCACGGGCCAACGAGGTGTCTGTGTGTACATGTCTATGAGATCCACCATCACGTAATGCCCTCATTAATGCTCCCTGTTTTAAGTGTGGTTCCTCAGGGCTTTGGCTCAGCATTGCTGTATACTGTGTACTAGATCCACATATCTCTGTCTCGCTTTCTCTCTCTGCCGCAAAAGATACGGCGACGAAGGCCCACCCCCGCGACGCTCTTTACACTGTCGGACCCTGCGTCTCCAGAGGAGGGTGCTGTGTCTCTTAAGGTAGGACTCAGCCTGGAACTTAAAGGGCAACCTTGACCTGCAAACACAACTGCAGGCACACCGCCCCCTATGGGACAAACAAGGGTGATGCAGTCACTGTGTCATAATAACCATATGCACCTCTTTTAGAAAACCTATTATTATTATTTATGTCTGTATTTTATTATTCAGGGGGCACTGAAAGCCAGCCGGAATACCCCACCAGGATATGAACCTCCTTCCCTCAAAGGTACTTTCTATATGAGTCCATAGCAGTCCATAGTAGAACTGCTGGTTATGAGATTACGGAGAACAGAGCACTTAAAAATTACAAAAAACGATTCGGCTGTGGCCTTTTTACCGAGGTCTTCATCTGCAATTGGTGTCTATGTGTGTATGTGTGTGTGTGTGTGTGTGTGTGTGTGTGTGTGTGTGTGTGTGTGTGTGTGTGTGTGTGTGGGGGGGGGTGTTGTCGGTGTGTGTGTGTGTTATGATTAATGGCGGAAACAGCTGTAGGCATGGTCTGGATCATCCTGGATTAGAGAATATGCCCACAGCTGTGCCGACATACGCACTCACACACACACACAGACACACAGACACACACACACACACACACACACACACACACACACACACACACACACACATACATACCCCCACACGCACACTCACACATACACCCACCCCCACCCACCCCCCACGCACACACACACACACACACACACACACACACACACACACACACACACACACACACACACACACACACATTGATCACATCAACATTTACAATAGATAGCTAGCTATAGCTACTGCTACTACTAACTAATTCCATTATTAAGGATAATGTTTGCAGATAATCTCGATTTCTCTCTCTCTCTCTCTCTTTCGCTCTCTCTGTCTCACCCTCTCTGTCTCTCTCACCCTCTCTCTCCCCCCCTCCCCCCTCCCCCCTCCCCCCCTCCCCCCTCCCAGATGTTCAGAGGATGGCCCAGGCCCACCTGGAGTCCTGGGCCTCTGTAGAGAAAGAGGATGGCTTCTCCTCTGATGGCGAGCAAGAGGGTGAGGGACACACACACACACACACACACACACACACACACACACACACACACGTACGTCTATCAGCTCGACCTAGCACACCCGCTTCAGGGACTCCATCAGAGTTATACGTTAGTGGTATGTTAATGCGGTAGGTATGCACGCATACAAAACAGCAATTGCATTTGCTTTACAAGGGAAAGAAACCCGACTAGAAAAATGAATGTATAAAATACGCATATTTGAGGGGTTAAATCAAACTAAAGAACACGGTGCAACATAGGTGATAGGAAGCACACATAGGTGATGAGAAGCATGCTATACTGAAAAAAGTTAATAAATAAATAATAATTTTGACTGACTTTTGACTTTTGTCTGATTGTCTTTAGAGATCTCAGAAGATATGAGGACGCTGCACTTCCTGCCGACCACAGCCTTGCGACACCCCAATCCCGGCCATCACCATGGAGACCAGGGGGGGAGTACCGACGGAGGGGAGGGGGACTGACGGAGGACGACGAAGAGGAGGACGTGGAGGGGACCACCTCTACGTGTTCCTGTTAACGGAACACGTAGAGGATAACCTGGCTGGAGGGGCACCAGGGGAGGGGGGCGGGAGGTGTGTGTGTGTGTGTGTGTGTGTGTGTGTGTGTGTGTGTGTGTGTGTGTGTGTGTATGTGTGTATGTGTGTATGTGTGTGTGTGTGTGTGTGTGTGTGTGTGTGTGTGTGTATGTGTGTGTGTGTGTGTCTGAATGTATGTGTGTATGTGTGTATGTGTGTGTCTGAATGTATGTGTGTCTGAATGTATGTGTGTGTGTGTATGTGTGTCTGAATGTATGTGTGTGTGTGTGTGTGTGTGTGTGTGTGTGTGTGTGTTTTATGTTCAGAGGTTGAAGAGTTCAGAACGGGATCCGGTTGCAACAAATCCTGACCCCTGAGTGGAGCTGCCAAGGACACTAGACAGGAACATGCCCATGTTTAAGAGCATCTCTGTCTCTCTATCAGTCTCTCTCTGCAGTGAAAGGCTGCGCGCTAAAGGATTTATATAACAGGAAAAAGGTGTTAAAACCCACTCCCTAAGATTGTTTTTATACATTTTCATCTAGAAGCTTGCTCGGTGTGCGGTGGCTATAGGTTTCCCTGCAGTTATTTCAGTTTGATAATCTAACAACGGGGTGTGAAGAAATATATTTGGAAAGTAGCCAGGCTGGATTAGACCACGTCAAAATGGATTAAACCAATCTACGAACCAAACAGTAACAGGCAAAACCGTCCCTGACCGGATTGTACCAGACCAAATCAGAATGTTTTCTAACGCATCACAGCACACCACTTATTTTTGGTATCATGTTTATTATAACCGTTTATTATTGTATGTAGCATGTTTAAACATATCAATTTATAATGTAATCTCTAATTACTAATCCCATGTATTCATGTTTATAATGGTTATTGTTAATAAAAATGCACCAAAAAAAAGTTTATTTGCATCTCTGTTTTATTTCAAAAATATAATCTGAATGTTGTTCCAGTGGGTTTAGATCGATGATGATTTTATAAATTAAAAATTGTTTTGTTGTCTTTACTGTGTGTGTGTGTGCATTATCAATTAGGTTATTTAATTTCACAACTAGCGGACTAGTTTTAAATCATACGTTAAGTTTAAAAAGCAGTCATCGTCATTCATCAACAGTCGAGGTCTACTTTAAGAGGCTGAGGCAGCTCAGACTCGGCCCTTATGCTCCTCTCTGGTGCTACTGCTGATGCTCAGAGCTCCAGGAATCAAGGATCACCGTGTTGGTGAGCGTAGTTCAGCAGCCTTGCTGACTCAGGTCCTAGTACTGTGCCCTCTGTGATATCTTAGTCATCAGTTCACGTTAAGCTCTGTCCAGTCCATCCAGGTCACGTCACTGGTTGGTCTGTGGTGCTGACTTTTGGCCCTGTCTCAGTCTAAAGACAGATTATCAGGCTACTATTTAACAACACATAGCTCTAAGACTCAAACATTTAACAAACCTCTATCAATGTGAAAGATTTTTCACATTTGTTCATAAATCTTAACGATTTATGAACAAATACAAACTAAACTCAAGTCCTTTTCTTCTTCTCTTTTCCCTTTGTAATCGCTAGTTGTACAGCCAAAGGCTCGATGCTACCAGGTAAAACAGAAATAATAATACAATCACATTCTAAGACAGGACTCAGTAAGGGTTTAAATGCATCACAAGATGTATTCCTCCCGTTTACTTATCCTCCACTTTATGAATGTCATTTTTATGTTTTGCAGGAACTTTATTAAGGTGTCTGATGTAGGGTACTACCTGAAATTGATTTGTTATTGTTGTCTCTGTCATCAAATCCTTCAGTTTACAACAGACATTGGATCGCAAGTCCAAAAAACATTCAAAGTAGCCTACTCAGTGTTGACATAAACCGTGTTTGTATACTAATGTAGGCAGAGTTCAGCAAACGACAGTGGGCCAGGCTTAACGATTCCTCAGAGTGAGTCAGTGTTTTCTTCTGTTCATTTTTTGAGCAATCACACACCCACTGGCCAATGTAAACAATGAGAGTCTTTTTGATTTCATGTCAGCTGGGATGGATTCTTTCCACATCAGTCATGAACTGTGGCCTGATTGAATCACCAAAGTGGCAGTCATCCAGACGCAGCTCCTGGAGAAGAAGGTGAATTTCAAGATGTGTGCGCCTCTGAGAATTCACTCCACTTTTGGTGTGAACACGGCTCAACGTCTTTCATCCCGAAATGGCCCGTACACGGGCAAGGCACCTCCCCCATTTGCAAAGAAAGATTTGATTCTCAACTTGTATTACTTTTTTTTATCATAACTTGGCTAAACAAACGACAATTCCATCCCCAAGCAATAGGAAGCATGTAACAGGAGTTTTGTATATTATATCTGTGCACATGCACATGCATAGCATAGAGATATTTTTCATGTCATGTGATCCACCCAGATATATCATATGAAAGTTGAGGCTCCACTGATTCCAACAGAATAAACTATATAACTAAATGACTAAAACTACAACCCAAAAAAATGTTTTACCTTTGTTGTTTTGACATCAAAGTCCTGTTTCATCGCATGAAACCACTTTAAATGGATAATCCACTGTCTGGGAAACATTTTGCAACCAAACACAGTGTTTAAATTCAAGTATAGGGGCTTAGAGAGGGTTTCACAAGAAATGGGTCAATGCCCTCAATCAGAACACACGTTCTTTGTCGCTCACTTGTGGCTGTATGGTGCAATTGCGATTTCTTGGCTTGGTGTCACTCAATTTTATTCGCCCTGACCTTTTAACCTGTTTGTGTCTTAGCAAGTATATTTTGTCCATTTTGCATTGGTTGCATTGGATTTTTTGTTTTTATTTGGAGATTCCACCTGGACCTACCTGTGGCCTGATTGTCCTCTCTATCTTTGCTCTACTTCACTTTTTTGGAATCAAATATTGACCCAGGTACTCATCTGGTGTTGTGCTATGGTGCTACCAAATGATAATGCATGAGGTGGTATTCACTCTAAAACATGAAATATATTTAAGATGGAAATTAAATCTTCAAATGATGCTGTGTTCGTGCTTTATTCACTCCAACCAAGTAGCATCCACATTGCTTATTTAGCTTCCACAACAATCTCACAGTTGTTATGTTTCTTTTTGTACCAAGATTACATGTTATAGCCCTTGCAGTTGTGGAGATATACTCTTTTTACTTTGGGTATGTTATTTTCAGAAAAAACCTAAGCCCAGTAATGAAGAGGTTCAGTTATCTAAAAAAAAACAACACCACACTGATACAAACGCATATACTGAAAATCTCCATTTTCGTTGTTTTTTACGTACACGAAAACTACATTTTCGTGTACGTAAACAACAACGAAAATAAACAAACAGACTAACAAACAAACAAACTTACTACCTACGACTAGTAGCTTGACATAATCCGTACTTCTTCAATAGACTCATCTCTTTCTCTCTGAATATATAGATCTTATGCTACAACCAAACGGCACACCAATCCTCCCTCCCCCCCTCTCCGTATCCACTGAACTAGACGGAGAGAGAGGAAGGGCTGCCACCGCTCCACCTTTGACCTCATTCCTTCCTGGCCTTGACGAAGAAGATGCCGCTGACGTCGTCCACGCCCACCCTCATGTCCTCCGGCAGGGTGTACACCTCCATCCTGATCAGGGTGTAGCCGCTCTCCCTCAGACTGCCGCACACCTGGGCCTCGTCCAGGGGCACCACGGGGATCTGCACCCCGGGGCCCCCCAGGTAGAAGCTCTCTCCCAGGGCCCCGATGAGCAGCAGGTGGCCCCCGGGACGCAGGAGCCCGCCGATGTGGCCCAGGGCCCGCGTGAAGGCGTCCAGGTCGGGGCTGACGCTCTCCAGGCAGAAGCTGGACACCAGGCAGTCGGCGAGGGCCCCCGGCGAGGGCAGGGCCCCCGGGGCCAGGGGCTGGGGACAGTGCACGTCGATGGGCAGCACGTCGGTCACCACGGCCCGCAGCCGGGCCGCCTTCTCACCCCACGCCGACGCTCTGGGGGGGGCGGAGAGAGACCCAAACAGACCGGGAACAGAGACACACGCAATGACAATCAACAGGGCTTCTATCATCCGTCATAGTGATGGTGATCATTCATTATTAATCATCATTTTTATTATGGTGATATGTAATATAAATAATTCAATAATTCATCAATCATTGTGATAATGATAATTATTATTATCTAGTCTGTTTGATAAAGTCTCTCTCTCTAATCATTAAATGTATAGCAACGTGTACCAATGTTAAAATAATTATTAGGACTAGTATTAGTGTTGGTATTATTAATATTATTGTTTTATTATTGTATTTATTTTGTTTGTAATTATTATTATAAAAAATATTCTTATAATTGTATTGTTGTAATAGCCTTATGAATATCAATAACCATTGGTTATGGAGCCTGAATAGAGTGTTGCTTATCAGGGCCCTGTGCGTTGGGTGTCCCCATGTTGAATATACAGTGTCCCTTTAAGAGCCCTGTGTGCGTTGGGTGTCCCCATGTTGCATACAGTGTCCCTTTAAGAGCCCTGTGTGCGTTGGGTGTCCCCATGTTGAATACAGTGTCCCTTTAAGAGCCCTGTGCGTTGTGTTGGGTGTCCCCATGTTGAATACAGTGTCCCTTTAAGAGCCCCCTGTGTGCGTTCGGGTGTCCCCATGTTGAATACAGTGTCCCTTTAAGAGCCCCCTGTGCGTTGCGTTGGGTGTCCCCATGTTGAATACAGTGTCCCTTTAAGAGCCCCCCGTGTGCGTTGGGGCGTACCCGCGTCCCTCCAGCTTGCAGACGTGCTGGAGGTAGGGGGTCCAGTCCAGGCCGCCCCCCTCCCCCCCCCCCTGCTCCTGCAGCCACCCCCTCAGCTCCCGACGGTTGACCTCCAGGAAGTCCGTGAGCACCAGGCGGTCGAAGACCTCGCAGCCGCTCAGGACCTGGTACAGCGTGGGGCCGGAGCCCACGTCCACCAGCAGCCCCCCCGTCATGTCACCTGGAGGAGCAGGGGGAGCGGGGGGGGGGGGAGGGGGGAGGGGGGGGGGTCGTGGAGGGCGGGGGCAGGTTAGTCCGTTGACTGATTAGATATTTTCAGCCGGTGTGACTGTGATTTGACGATGGATTATCTATTAACATTTTTCATTTGAAAGGGCCTTGCAAACACTGGCCACTGGAGGGCGGTAAAGCACCAATGATGTAATTGCGGGCAGTAGTTCCACTCAAAACATATAGGCCTATGGTAGGTATATCTTTTGAGTATATATTATGATATTTAATTGTAAGTTTTGAGATTTGAGTTATGCGTGTCTTAAAGGAGCAGGTTGGGGTTTGTTAGGTATGCGTGTCTTAAAGGAGGAGGTTGGGGTTTGGGGACATCTTGCTCAGGGATGCCCACATGTTTTGGTTTTGGACACTGGGGGTCAAAACCAGCATCCCTCAACTACGGAGTCCAAACACCCTAACCACTACACACTTTAGGAGGTATTTTAACACCTAAGTGATACATTGGCAACACTTTCAATATACACGTACATCGGTCGAAAAAAGTCTATATTCTTTTTATGTTTTATAGACAATCAAAAATAATCAATTATTTTTACACCACAAAGTGGAGGTTGCATTTAACACACGTTTTAGAGAACATTTTAGAGGCAGACATGCATATGCGGACTCTCTTCTGCGCCATCTCTGTTGAACACAACAACACAATCACACACATATTGTGCACTCAGGCACGTTTCTGTATATATTTATATCTACATTTTTTATCTTATTGCATTTTTCCATCTCTATTTAATACCTCATCCTGTGCTGTGCTTCCTGCTGTGACACCCTCATTTCCTGTCTGGGATTAATGACGTACATTATAGATTATCTTGTAAAGACTCTTTCGCTCTCTGTGTCTTCACTCAGACACACACGCACGCACGCACGCACGCACGCACGCACGCACGCACGCACACACACGCGCGCACACACACACACACACACACACACACACACTCTCTCTCCTCTACCTTCTGTGAAGGCTCGGTGCAGGCAGCCCAGCTTCCACGGTACGATGCTGTCGCGGCGGCAGAAGTCTGCGCGCGGCGGCGTGTAGTTGTACCGCAGGTAGGCCGCCGGGTCGAACCCCTGGTAGCACGCCGCCATGGCGGCCCGTCCGTCCTCCCGCGTCTTCTCCTTCGCTCCTTTAGTCTCCATTCCTTTGGCTCTTTTCTCTCTCTGGACTCTCCCAGGTCACTCTGGACTCTCGCTGCGGCAAGCGTCCCCAATATATAGGCCTATTCTGGTGTGTGCGTTTGTGTGTGTGCCGTTGTAACTTTGTATCTGTGTGTGATTGCGTTTGTGTGTGTGTGTGTGTGTGTGTGCGTGCATGCATGGGTTTGTGTGTGTGTGTGTGTGTGTGTTTGTAAAGGTGTAAACGTGTGTGTGTGTGTGTTTGAGTGTGTGTGTGCGTGCATTCATGGGCGTCTGAGTGTGTGCGTGTGCGTCTGTGTGTATGTAGATCTATGCTCAGGGCTACTAGTCTGAAAGCACACTGGTCTTACCAGTCAGTGATAGTGATCCTTCTTCTCTGGCCACCTGATATCATTTAGTCCTGTGCTCTTCTGCTGGCCTGGAGGCCTGATGCCATCTCCTCTGGCTCTCTCTGCCTCCTAATGGAGGCAGAGAGAGCCCCCCTGCCTCGCACTATCTCTCCCATCACTATGGCTCCTCTCCTGGAGACAGACAGTGCACCTGGGCCCCTGGATGTATCAGAACAAAGGCCATTAAGTGGCAGCCATTTTCTTTCCTTTCCCGATGGCCTGCAGTACTTTAAAAAAACAAAACAACTTCATATAACCTTTGTTTATCCAGGTAGAGAACCTTAAGATTCAAAATCTCAATGGTAACCCCCAGCACAGCACAGGGTTAAATACATCCACAAACATGAGGGGAAGTTACCAATAATGATGAGGTAATCTAAGATATTAGAATTATTGAATAAATACAAGAGTAAATACATAATTATGCATGTTACAGGTTATTGGTAAATGCGTCAACAAACTGTCAGGCTGTTTTAGAAAAACATATGTTATTTATTAATCCCAAAGTGGAAATAACTTTTGATATACATTTTCCAATTGATCATGTTATTAATTAATCAAGGCCTCTCCTATTGGGTGAACGTTTTAATTATTTACCTTAGGATAGAAATGTAATTAAAATATATATATATAGTTAATAGCTATATTTGTGGTTTCACATTTGAAATCATTCGGTCACAAAATAGATTCAAATTAAATGTATTCAAATGTGGAAAATAAATCAAGTTTACAAGTTTACACATTAATCAGTATATGAAAATACATTCTTCTATAGAAAGATGATGAGAGAAAAACACACACTCACACCCACACGCACACACACACACACACACACACACACACACACACACACACACACACACACACACACGCTATAGTTTAATTATCCAGGTAAGAGGCATCCCTGTGGGCAGAACCCAGATAAAAACTAAGAGGGTAAACAGGAAGAGATACGGAGTAACAGAATCAAAACGAAACATCCATCTTCTCCCCAGTTCATCTCTGGTCCTAGAAAGTTTCATACAGACGTAAAGGCTCTCCAGTTTAACTGTCACCAGGCTGGTTTTTTTTAACTTCCCGTACAATTAGTCGAAACATCGTCATCGTTGGTCTGTGGTCAATGAAAAAAACGATGGATTATCTATTAACATTTTCATTTGAAAGGGCCTTGCAAACACTGGCCACTGGAGGGCGGTAAAGCACCAATGATGTAATTGCGGGCAGTAGTTCCACTCAAAACATATAGGCCTACGGTAGGTATATCTTTTGAGTATATATTATGATATTTAATTGTAAGTGCTGAAATTAAGGGGAGACGTTCCCTTATTTTTGATTATGTGTATTACCTAACGATTTACACATTGTTCTCATCAGGCAGGCAGTAGTCTCTGATGGGCCTTCCGGCTATTTTCAGTGAGTGTGATTATTTGGCTCAGCTCACAAAAAAATAGCTGGCTCTCTTGGCTCCCAAACGTGTTATTATCGGATGTTTACTGGCCATTTAATGTGATGATGAATTGCATGATATTTGTGCCTTTGTTCTACGAAATGCTTGGCATTATTTATTTTGTGAGAGATTGTCCATATCATGGCTGTACATGAAGGCTACAGTCATGCCAGCCACGATGCTACCATCATCATTATTCAAGTATAATTGATTGACCTTTGACACAATTATGTGCTTTGCAGATATGTCCCTGATGTATAAGTCAATGCATAATTTTGCACCATCAATTAAACAAAAAAATAAAATAAATACATAAAACTGTCTCAAGACAAACTTGAACTGGTGTATTATATGTGTTGTAAAGTTTGTAAACATTTTTTAATGTATTGTTTTAAATTGTTTATAATATATTGTTTGTATTGAACTACTGTTTTAATTTCTTCCTGCTAGCTAACTCCGGCGCAACAGTTGTGTTGTGCATTGCCCAAAAAGTTAAAGTAACTAATAAACGATTCAAAAAAATGCCTATGTCAGTCTCGCCTGCCTTTCAATGTCTCATTGTCTCTCATTCCTATTAACAATTGTTAATATTGCATTTTAAATAAGGTTTTGTGAAAAGTAACCAGCCACTTACTAACCCACATTTTAGTGCTATAAAATGTATATGAAAACAATACAATGTTTTCTTTGCATCTTCAGAAAGATGAGTCAGCTCCCATAGTTAACCTAACCATAAGAACCGACTCGTTCCTGAACGACCCAGAGCAGCCTATCAGCGCAGTCTTATGAGACCCTGGATGGCTCGACGATAGCTAAGGTTACGGCAGACTCTGCAGACCTACACCGCATAACAACTTCTTTCACTCATTGTTTCCCTCTCTATGGTACATTCCATCGGTAGGCCTATATACAATTTACGCTATAGTTTATGCAAGTCTTAGTCCCGTTGGCGTACTAGCCTTAGCTCTGGTCATACACGTTGTGTATGAAACTTGCCACGTTGGAGACGTCAAGCCATTTCAAAGCGAATGCATCCGCTTGCAGTTAGAACAACATATGAGGACAGTTAACCAACACCATGATACAAACAGATGGGGAATCACTGAAGAATGCAGTACCCTTTGGTGAGAAGGCACCCGCATTAGCTGCAAGTCTCAGTGATGGTTTCATCATCAGTTCATCCGCAGGTCCACGAGTCGAGGGAGGGGTCTCCGCAGGCCGAGCCCCCTTTTACTCTTCACACCGAAGTTGGTGGCGAGGGAGCCGCTTTTGAACTTTGAGGACTATAAACTGTACCTGAAATTGAGCGAGACCTGTGATCAAGGATTGCTAAGGAATAGTAGGAATTCTTAATTTGGGAAGTGCAGCAGAGTGGACTAAGTTGGTATACTTATTTTTATTTATAAAGTTGATGTTCTGGCTATCATTTGTTTCTGAGTGACGGATGTCTGTCTCTATGTTTCTCTGGCTGACTCTCTGTTTCTCCCTCTATGTCTGTCTCTCACTCAATTCAATAAAAACGGCTTTGCTCTCTCTCTCTAGCTCCCTTTGTATGTATGTATGTATGTATGTATGTATGTATGTATGTATGTATGTATGTATGTCTCTCTCTCTCCTCTCTCTGATTATGCGTTTCTTTCTATCTGTCTCTGTCCCTCTATCTTTCTCTCTCTCTCTTTATGTGTATCTAAATTCTTCTTCTTGCTTTATGAGCAGGACATACAACATGTGCGGTGCCACCATTTGAGCATTGCAATACATTCATTTCTTAACAATTTAACAACTTCTTGCTTTCTCCCCCCTCTCCCCCCTCTCCCCCCTCTCCCCCTATCCAGGGTCTGTGTGGTGCAGAGAGGAGGTGGGACCATGCTGTTGCGGAGGATGTCTCTGTGCCCCAGGATGCGCCTGGTCTCGGGGTCTCTGAATAGGGGGCACCAGGGGGCCTCCACACCGACGACTCAAGGCAAGCTCCCAGACTCACCGGCCCACCGGCTGCTAGCATGCCGAAGCACATCGGTCGCTCAGTGCCAGTGCGCACTACATGTGGAAATATACAGGAAATATGTCGACTCCTGGTGTTGAAGTTCCAAAGTGTAGTTGTAGGGTTAGACGTGGTGTTGGGTTGTGTTGTTTTAAGTTTCAGAGTTTAGTCCTAGTGTTATTGTTCTAGTGATGTAGGCCTATATGTTCTGTTATGAGGGTAGAGTTCAGACTGGGGTGTTGTGCATGGTAGCGCTCTCTCTCTATCTCCTTCCCTCCCTCTCCCTCTCTCTGTCCCCTCCTCTCATCCTCCTCTCTCTCTCTCTCTTACATTCTCCCTTGCCCTCCTCTCTCCATCCAATTTCTCTCCCCCTGTTTGCCACACTGTGTCTGCCAGTCTGTCCATCTGTCTTTCATTCTTTATTTCTGGTGTTGCTGCTCTCTCTCTCTCTCTCTCTCTCTCTCTCTCTCTCTCTCTCTCTCTCTCTCTCTGGCTCCAGTGCTCCAGAGAAGAAGTGCGTAGTCAGCGGTGGTCATTCTGCCTAACCTGCTGATGTGGCAGTCTGCCGTCGGCACGCGGTTGCCCCGGGTAACGCTGGGTCAGGGGGGAGGGTTGAACTGGTATTATCTCCATTAGATGTGTCTGAGTGCAGACAGTCGGTATCTGTGTGCTTTAGGACACTTCTCCAATAAAGGGCTGGAGATAGTGTGTGACTTGACGTCATATACCTTTGTGATATTTGTATGCTTCAGAATGAATTCAGACCTATAGAAATGTAATCACTTCTAACTATGGCCACTCTCTTTATGGGTCATGGTCAGAAAACTTACTTTTCTTAAGCATGTAATTTGTTAACTATTTAGAAATAAATACATTTTAGCATAACTTCAGGTTCAAATATTCAAGAGTTGGCACCAAATACAGTACAGTACAAAAAGTGACCTGTAACCTATGACCTATAACTGAGTCCAACAGCATGGTTGAATCACAACCCTGTTATTAACTGCAGTGATTTTATTGTGACCGGACCCCGGACATTATTGTCTATAAATGCATATTTTTCCACATTTTATGAGTTTATACCTGACAGTACTTTTGTGTTTATAGTTGTACTCCTATTTTCTTTTCTTTCCAATGATGTACTATTCACTCGATCCAGACTGGAGAAATTGAGGAAAGCGTTTCATGACCTCTACTACTATCAGTTCTTTATGTCAAATGAACTGAAATGAGCTTGTGGCCCCGCAGGGCGGCTACGGGCCGTCCACGGCGGCTCCTTTGCCCACCGCGGGGAGCTGAGGCAGGCCAAGAGGATCGTGGTGAAGCTGGGCAGCGCGGTGGTAACCCGGGGAGACGAGTGCGGCTTGGCCCTCGGCAGGCTGGCCTCCATCGTGGAGCAGGTGAGGGCCTCTTCACCTCTGCGTGACCTTTTCCTCATCCTCATCCTCATCCTCATCCGCTTATCCGGGGTCGGGTCGCGGGGGCAGCAGCTCAAGCAGGGGCGTGACCTTTTTCACGCAACCATATTACATGGATTATATGTTCAATATTTTTGGTCTTGTCTTTAAACACAAAAAGTCAATTCATTAATGTGAGGTAGAAGAGGTAGCGGTAGAGTGTGGCCACGTGCCATGTACCCGTAGCATTACCCATTTATAAACATTGCTCGCTCACCAAGAACCAAACAGAGATACCAAATTCTAGACATTTTGCCCTCCCTCCTTCCCCCCTCCCCCATACCGTCGCGTTTCGGTCAGTCCGCTACTAAACAGAGGTTCTTTTGCCTCAAGCAAAGATCAAGTTGTGACCTCTAGCGGTGACCTGCCGTTCCCCCAGGTGGCCATGCTGCAGAACCAGGGCCGGGAGATGATGATCGTGACCAGCGGGGCGGTGGCCTTCGGCAAGCAGCGTCTCCGCCACGAGATCCTGCTGTCCCAGAGCGTCCGGCAGGCGTTGCACTCTGGACAGAACCAGCTCAAGGACATGGTAAGGGGGGCGGTCTGGTCTAGCGGGCAACCAGGGCTCAACTGAAGAGGCCTCATCGCGTTATAGACGATTAAAACAATGAGTATATCGGAATCAACCTGGAACTGTCATATAGAGTTAAATGTCACGTTTCCTGTTAAATCATTACATTGGCTCCCTGTATGTCAGAGAATTGATTTTAAAATCATGTTGCTAACCTATAAATCCCTACATGGTTTAGGGCCAAAATATTTAACTGATATGCTTCCACTACATAAGCCTTCTAGGCCACTAAGATCCTCTGAGACCAATCTGTTAATTATCCCCAGAGTCAACACGAAACATGGGGAAGCAGGATTTAGTTACTATGCAACAAATAGCTGGAATAAACTCCCTGAGGATTTAAGACTTGCCCCAACTCTGACAGCTTTTAAAACAAGACTGAAGACTTTTATGTTTGCTTTAGCTTTCTGCTAAATCTTAAATATTTATTATTTTAACTTTGCCTTTATTTTCTCACTTTCTAAAATGCATTTCTTTTAACTCTGCCTTTCTAAAATGTTTTTTTTTTAAACTTTGCCTTTATTTTCTATCTATTTTACTTTTTACTTAACTATTGTTTTATTTTATTGTATGACAATGTTTATATGTGAAGCACTTTGAGTCTGCCTTGTGTATGAAAAGTGCTATATAAATAAAGTTGCCTTGCCTTGCCTTGCCTTACTGTCAGGAGTGATATGAATAAACTTGACTCAAACAGATTGACTAGACAGATTGACTAAACAGAATGACGCAGCGCTGTGACGGACGCGTCCAGTCTAGAGACGTGACATGACCTGCTTTCTGACCGGTGTGTTGCAGTCGATGCCGACGTTGGAGGCGCGTGCGTGCGCGGCTGCGGGCCAGAGTGGGCTGATGGCGCTCTATGAGGCCATGTTCACACAGTACAGCACCTGCACCGCACAGGTAACCCACACTCACATCCTCAGTGTATATAGCACTTTAACAAAAGATGTTAAATGTAATAGTAATTGTATTTATTAGAGACTGACCTGTGTGCAGTTTATAAAACATTGGGCCCTATGGGGCCGCAACTGTGGGTCTATTTAATGATATGCGGCAATACATTAACAAACATTGTTTGTTACCAGTATTGTATACATTATTGTTATCGACTTGTGTTTATAATTTGCATGTGTCCCCCCGAACACGCCTCTGCTTTTCGCCGACACGCCTCTCCAGGCGCAAGTGTAGTGGCGCGAGTTTGCTGCGGTGGAAAATCTTAGCTTTGCGCCGGGTGAAAACTAGCAACGATACATGTGTCTGTGTAGAAAGTCAATTGCGCTGGGTGCAAGATATGGCCCTTAAAGTGTAGGCATTAACGGCTATTGGGCTTTGATCATGTGTACACTCTAAATTGAAGATTTTTTTTATTGTGCTTGGCTACATTCCCATACATACAAACACCGCCCTTCAAATTCAACTTACTCCCCCCTAAATCCTTCTTCCTAACCGCTCCTCTGGCTCCGCCCCCTCCCCTGGCTCCGCCCCCTCCCCTGGCTCCGCGCCCCCCCCCTCCGCAGATCTTGGTGACCAATCTGGATTTCCACGACGACCAGAAGAGGCGCAACCTAAACAGCACGCTGCAGGAGCTGCTGCGCATGAATATCGTGCCCATCATCAACACCAACGACGCCGTGGTGCCCCCACCCGAGCCCAATAGCGACCTGCAGGGGGTAAATGTGGGTACTGTCGCCATGGGGCGGAGGGACCGGCCTGGAGGCGGAGGAGGAGGAGGAGGAGGAGGTGGTGGCCAGGGAGGGGGAGGTGATGGTGATGGCGGGGTAGTACTTTTTGCAGGTGGTGCTGGCGGTGGTGATGGTGATGGTGGTGGTGGTGGTGTAGTCGTGGTTTCAGTTTGTCATGTGTTATTAAAGATAATAGAGAGAGCATCAGAAGCCGTTTCTCAATACCAAGTACGCGGACTACGTACTCGCGGACTTGGAAGTACGTACTTGGCAAGTCCGGACTTTCAAGTACAGACTTCCGAGAATGCTAGTACGCACTCTGCAATTGGAACAGCAGCGGACTCAATGATGCATTCTGGGATATTTAACGGTCCCAAGTCCACACGAGTCACCTCCGATGCATCCTCGGTAGAACGGCCTCATCGAGAACGCATCGAGAACACTTCCGGGTTTTACGACAGTACTCGCGTACTCGCGTACTTGGAATTGGAACAGTGCTTGGGCTACCACTGATGACGTTTATCGAGAACGCAAGTACACGAGTACGCACGAGAACGCGAATTGAGAAACGGCTAGAGTGTTTACAGTGCGGAACGGCAGGATGCAGCATAATACTAGAGTCAGACAGTGGGCTTGATCTCCAAGATGCTCACGTCTCCCTCCCGCTAACGTCGTCTCCCCCCCCCCACTGTGTCCCTTTCTCCTCTCTCCTCCCTCCTCACCCCTCACCCTGTCTGCCAGGTGATCAGCATCAAGGATAATGACAGCCTGGCCGCGCGACTCGCTGTGGAGATGAGGGCAGACCTGCTCATCGCTCTGTCTGACGTCGAGGGTACGTAGGTCAGACCCCTCTTCCTCTCCTTCCCTCTCTCTTCCCCTGCTCTTGTCTCGTCTCCTCACCCCTCCTCTCCTTTCCTCTCCTCCCGTCTCCCCTCACCGCTCCTCACCTCTCCTCCTCCAGTCTTCCCTTCTTTTCTCTCCTCTTCTCTCCTCTCCTCTCCTCTCCCCTCCTCTCCTCTCCCCTCCTCTCCTCTCCTCACCTCTCCTCTCCTCTCCTCTCCTCTCCTCTCCTCTCCTCTCTTCTCCTCTCCTCCCCTCCCTTCTCCTCCCCTCCTCTTCCCTCCTCTCCTCTCTTCTCCTCCTATCCTCCTCTCTCCCCTCCTCTGCTTTCCCCTCCTCTCCTCCCCTCTTCTCCTCACCTCACCTCTCCCCTCCCCTCCTCTCCTCTCCCCTCCATCTCTCCTCTCCCCTCCCCTCCCCTCCTCTCATCCCGTCTCCCCTCACCTCTCCTCACCTCCTGTCTCCCCTTCTCCCTCTCCTCTCCTCTCCTCTCCCCTCCTCTCCTCTCCTCTCCTCTCCCCTCCTCTCCTCTCCTCTCCCCTCCTCTCCTTTCCCATCCTCTCCTCTCCTCTCCTCTCCTCCACTCTCCTCCCCTCCCTTCTCCTCCCCTCCTCTTCCCTCCTCTCCTCTCTTCTCCTCCTATCCTCCTCTCTCCCCTCCTCTCCTTTCCCCTCCTCTCCTCCCCTCTTCTCCTCTCCTCTCCTCACCTCACCTCTCCCCTCCCCTCCTCTCCCTCTCCTCTCCTCTCCTCTCCTCTCCCCTCCCATCCCCTCCTCTCCCCCCGTCTCCCCTCATCTCTCCTCACCTCCTGTCTCCCCTTCTCCCTCTCCTCTCCTCTCCTCCACTCTCCTCTCCCTCTCCTCTCCTCTCCTCTCCTCTCCTCTCCCCTCCTCTCCTCTCCTCTCTCCCCTCCTCTCCTTTCCCATCCTCTCCTCTCCTCTCCTCCACTCTCCTCCCCTCCCTTCTCCTCCCCTCCTCTTCCCTCCTCTCCTCTCTTCTCCTCCTATCCTCCTCTCTCCCCTCCTCTCCTTTCCCCTCCTCTCCTCCCCTCTTCTCCTCTCCCCTCCCCTCCTCTCCCTCTCCTCTCCTCTCCTCTCCTCTCCCCTCCCATCTCCTCCTCTCCCCCCGTCTCCCCTCATCTCTCCTCACCTCCTGTCTCCCCTTCTCCCTCTCCTCTCCTCCCCTCTCCTCTGTTGTGGTTGGGTAACAACACCATCTGTCCATGGGGGGAAAACACTCAGGGGCGGTGTGGACTAGATAAACAGATACCGGCTGTCTTCATCTGCTGAGTTGGCTGCCGATGGGTCAATATAAGGAAGGGTTGGGGGGTATGCTGTCACACAGACGGTGATATAAGAACACTTACTGGGCTGACTTTGAGCAAACAAGGAGAGAGTTATGTGTTGTTGTGTCAGCCAATCAATGAAGGTATACTTTCCATGGAGCGTTTCAGGTAGACAGGAGTAGCATTCGTGTACAATTTAACCATCCATTTACAAATACAGTAACAATATACAGTATATACTCGTTACGGAGTAAAACTCCCAGAGGTCAGGTTCTCGGGTCCATCGCCCAAGGCGTCCTTGAGCAAGAAGCCCTGACACCTACCCGATCCTTAATGACATGTATCTGCGCTCACCCGAAGTCGATGTTGACCTTTGACCTCTGACCAATAGTGGAACCTCAGAAGGGACAGGGTGTGAACAATGCCATACACTGCGTGGGTACACACAATGAGTTCCAAGCTATGTGTTGATGGCCCAGGTCTGTACGACAGCCCCCCCGGGACCGACGACGCAAAGCTGATCGACATCTTCTACCCCGGGGACCAGCAGTCCATCACCTACGGGACAAAGTCCAGGGTGGGGATCGGGGGCATGGAGGCCAAGGTACAGCCACTGACCACGCAGGACACACACACACTATCCAGGGACACACACACACTATCCAGGGACACACACACACTATCCAGGGACACACACACACTACCCAGGGGGACTACCCCCGAATGAATCCAACTCTTAACTAAACTTAACTAAACCTTTGTTAACTTGACTCTTAACATCCCATAAGAAGAACATTGTTTTCAACCATTTGGTCTTTTATGATATTTGCCTACTAGTACCCACAATACATGGCTTTAACCTTTACCTGTGTGCCATATCCCTAACCCTATACCTTAACATAACCATCTCTAACCGGATACCTAAACATAACCATCTCTAACCTAATACCTAAACATATATAACCTAATTGATAACCTTAACCATCTCTAACCTGCTACCTTAACACAACCTTCTATAACCTGATATCTTAACACAACCCTCAGACCTGATATCTTAACACAACCCTCAGACCTGATATCTTAACACAACCCTCTCTAACCTGATACCTTAACACAACCCTCTCTAACCTGATATCTTAACACAACCCTCTCTAACCTGATATCTTAACACAACCCTCTCTAACCTGATATCTTAACACAACCCTCTCTAACCTGATATCTTAACACAACCCTCTCTAACCTGATATCTTAACACAACCCTCTCTAACCTGATATCTTAACACAACCCTCTCTAACCTGATATCTTAACACAACCCTCTCTAACCTGATATCTTAACACAACCCTCTCTAACCTGATATCTTAACACAACCCTCTCTAACCTGATATCTTAACACAACCCTCTCTAACCTGATACCTTAACACAACCCTCTCTAACCTGATATCTTAACACAACCCTCTCTAACCTGATATCTTAACACAACCCTCTCTAACCTGATACCTTAACACAACCCTCTCTAACCTGATATCTTAACACAACCCTCTCTAACCTGATACCTTAACACAACCCTCTCTAACCTGATATCTTAACACAACCCTCTCTAACCTGATATCTTAACACAACCCTCTCTAACCTGATACCTTAACACAACCCTCAGACCTGATATCTTAACACAACCCTCTCTAACCTGATATCTTAACACAACCCTCTCTAACCTGATATCTTAACACAACCCTCTCTAACCTGATATCTTAACACAACCCTCTCTAACCTGATATCTTAACACAACCCTCTCTAACCTGATATCTTAACACAACCCTCTCTAACCTGATATCTTAACACAACCCTCAGACCTGATATCTTAACACAACCCTCTCTAACCTGATATCTTAACACAACCCTCTCTAACCTGATATCTTAACACAACCCTCTCTAACCTGATATCTTAACACAACCCTCTCTAACCTGATATCTTAACACAACCCTCTCTAACCTGATATCTTAACACAACCCTCTCTAACCTGATATCTTAACACAACCCTCTCTAACCTGATATCTTAACACAACCCTCTCTAACCTGATATCTTAACACAACCCTCTCTAACCTGATACCTTAACACAACCCTCTCTAACCTGATATCTTAACACAACCCTCTCTAACCTGATATCTTAACACAACCCTCTCTAACCTGATATCTTAACACAACCCTCTCTAACCTGGATATCTTAACAC
>NC_140291.1:10851358-10923858 GCF_964030765.1 Micromesistius poutassou
TTACTTGTAATATTGCCATCTATTAATACAAATAAATTGTATTTAGTTTGATGTGCTAATACAATACAAGCCTGTCAGCCTTTCCAGACAAAGCAATCAAACACTGCCTTTCATTATCAAAATTGTCACTGTCACTTAGCAACATAAGTATTATAAATCACCAAAAAGACATCCCAGAATGAAAACACTGCAAACAATTAATTACAATAAATTATATTAAAGCTAAACATGGCCCGAAAACAAAGCAAGGATGACATTGAAAAGGTTTAAAGAGTCTTACCATTTAAAAGAGCTTTATAAGTGCTGCTGCTCTGTTCCTGGTTAAAACAAGCATGCTGGCATTCAGGGAAGCGCACAGACTCCAAGATGACTCCCACCGCCCTGTCATCCACTAAGCCACTGGGGGGCAGCACCACATCTGCGGCAGCCCCCCTCGCTATACTCTCGATGGCTGAAGCCGATAAGACCGCGGCCGGCCGCTAAGAGCCGCGACGCGCCCGACGGCGACCCAGCGCTGGAGAGCCATGTCCCAGGAAACGCAGAGACCACAGTTACCGTGGCAAGTTGGCGTTACTGCGGCCGGACCCGAGCACTTCTCCCCCTCAGCCCACTCAATAACCGTCCCGACACACACACAGTCGATCGGGTGGATACACACTCCTGCGCTTCCCGTACGTGAGCGGCTCTCTCTCGGTTGCCCATCTTCATATCCCCCCTAATCAGCTCTTTTGTGTCCATCTCTCTGCTTCTTTGAGAAGTTGAAAGAGCAGAAGAGGGAGAGGGAGAGAGTTGTTTGCCCGGGCGCCTTGGCAGATACAGAGGTTGTGGAGAGCCGTGTATAGGAGTTGCTCTAACTTGGCTCAACTCGAGCAGCAGGGTGCCTCTCGTCGTGTCACTAATCCCCAAAACTAGCCGTGCTCCATTCACCACCAGTCACACCGAATTAGACGCAGAATCCCAAAAACACAAACACTGCACGGGAAAAAGTTTCACCCCGAAAAACAAAAAAGGGTCATAGAAATAAATCCGATCAGGGGGCAAAGGGTTGGAGGTACCGTGGCCGCATGGCCCCCTTTAGGTCCTCCTCAGCGCCTGGCGTTTAAGACGTAGGAACCCCGGAAAATTCAAGCAACAAAAAAAGGGAAAAAGACCAGAAGAAATAATCTTTTTTCACAAAAAGAGTCAACTGTCACAGTAGTTGCGCTTAATCGCCCCGAAATCTGCCTGGACACTCTCTAATGACAAGCGTGAGCGGAAAATCAAAATCCCCCAACGCCAAAGTCGAACTGCCAAATATCTCAGCCATTAACGATAGTTAAAAAAAAACAACAACCCGAAATGTTAATAAATGTAAACACAACCTTTTCTGGAGAGCTGGCGATAGAAAATTCAAGCCAGCCAACTGGAGAACTGGTGAGTGGAAGCCCACTCTTAAAGCCATGATCCGACCATCCACTATACCACCGCTGTGAGCCTTTCAAAAAACACACTATTGATCTTCAAATGGCAATAATTGAAAAGATCAAAAAAGATTAAACAAAAAAAATCAAGAATGTGCTGACTTACCATGTTATGTTCCTTCTTTTTTTTGTTGCAAGTTCTTTTTGTTTAAATAAAAAAAAACTGCTCCCTTAACGGTGCTGCATTGGATGTGTCAA
Organism: Micromesistius poutassou; assembly: GCF_964030765.1. Classification (NCBI taxonomy): domain Eukaryota; kingdom Metazoa; phylum Chordata; class Actinopteri; order Gadiformes; family Gadidae; genus Micromesistius; species Micromesistius poutassou. Next base: position 10,853,017 of record NC_140291.1, read on the forward strand.
ATTTTTGGTGGTGGTCTCTGATCGTATTACTTCCACAGTCCTGGCTTCCAATGCGTCTGAACTTTTTCCCTCTCTTTTATTTTGTTTGTGGTACCTAGTCTTTTCTTCCCCTGCTTAAGACTTTAAAAGCCTTCAGCTCAGCAAAGCAGCACAAATTATCCTGCCACCTTGCGCTACTCTGATGCTTTGGCCGCTAACTTTGGAGGCCCTTTACCACTGCATCAAAATTAGCATTGTCAAAGCAGTTAATGAATATTAATATTGTATTTGTCATTGGAGCTGGCCCATTGCTGAACTCCAAGTCATCCATCAGGGACAAGATTAAGCACACAATTATTTCTGACTGACAGGGACCAAATCTGGAAGGTTTTTTTTTTTTCTCCAACAATTTAAAGAAAAAGACACAACATCATCTTAAGGTACTTCCCACGGGACCGGACAAGATTAATACACTTTTAATGAAGCAAGATCTCTTTCTTTCTACGCAAAGCAAGGAAGATTCTTAGGGAGGAAAAAAGGGGTGAATATATAGAAATATTATGACTCACATTTTATGATTATTATAAAGATTTCTTTAAGGGTTGAAAAAACTATTTGCCAAGACTTCTGTTGACATCCCTTAAAAATCTATATTTAAAGACCGCTCTTTTTCAGTTTTCGCGATAGATTACAAAGGAATTATTCTCCTTGATATAAAAAAAAGGGAGCTGGAGAAGGTCTTGATTTTCATCAGATCTTTCCGAGGAACGGAAGAGAATTAAAAAACAACAGGAGTCGCCTGTGTGAATATTACCGCCACTAAATGTGACATGAGACCTCGGAGCAGCCCCAGAAAAACCTCTGGTACCCGCCGTGATCCCGGCGCAGCCACGGCGCAGAGCCCAGCGCTGCAGACCACACAGACAGCCCTCCCTCCCACCGCCAGCAGCACCGCGCACGCGGCCATCACCACCCCGCAACACCGCCACCACCCGCGACCGGAGCTTTCCAGGCCGTTCAAACAATCTCTCCCCCTGCATGTGTACTGCCTGCTTCAGAAAACAACCATAAACCTTTTTTTTTTTTTTTTTCACCAGATAACCACGGATTCACGTCCAGATTCTTCCCCATCCTCACACCAAACTCCCACCTGATAAATACAACCCAGCCCAGTACAATGCACAATTGAATTTGACTTTGCAACAAATTGTGGTTGAATTAATCCTGTGAAACAAAAAAAAAAATACTTAGAAAACGTGTGCGTTATTATTCCCCAAAAAACTGCATCCTTACCTCTGCCTCTTTTTGGAAATCAAGCAGATAGTAAGCCATCTAAACTCCTCTTTATCCCTGCCGCACAGCAGGGGCTTTGCATACTTTAGAAGAGCAAAAGCAGAGAGCCCACTCAGAAGATCTATTTTACGTCTTCTCAGATAGTTTAAGGGAGGAAGACAGTGACGGCGCCCGGTGCCCGTCCACTCGGCCGCGATCCGTTGACGGCTGATTGTCTCCTATGAACCCCCCCCCCCCACCCCTCGCACTCGCCAACACCAAATTAAAAACTTATTTAGGCCCTGGGAAGAAATGCAGCATTTCTGTCACACAAACACACAATTAAAAGGAGGTAAAGTGAAAGGCGCGAGGGACGGCGGGGCGGGGTGCAGAGTGAGAAAATAACAGATGTGGGCTAAGGGGCCGCTGGCGGTGAATCGGGGAGTCAGGGGGTCAAGCTGCGGCTTCACCTTGGAGCGGCGAGCTCCCGCCGACCACCCCGCTGGAGCGCTAATACCATTAGCAACCCTCAGATGGACAAACTAAATTGGCTTTTTGTTCTGCAGACGGTGAGCCTGCCCCACCAGCAGCCCGGTGCCACCTTCTCACACACAGATGGTGTGCCGATGGATTCTTTTCAGCCGAGTGCTAAGCGCGCCCGGTCGAACGCCCCGCGCCGCACGCCGCGGCCGTCCCCGCCGCGGAACGGCGCCGCCGCCGCCGCCGGTGGCGTTGGCAGAATGGGATCTTTACTTTTTGTGTAACTGCTGTTAATTCATAGAATTGTACACATTTTATGTTATTAGATGTTATCAAATGAACAGCTGAGATGTAATTTAATTAGTCAATTCTGCCTTTCAAATGTCAATTGCAAACATTTCTGAAAGTAACCTTTAATTTACTTTTATGTTTTGCTATTAAAGATTCTGAAAAAGATATTAAAACAGCCATTATCCTTAATGAAAAATGAAAAATTATAATTTCTTTGCTTTTAATTTGCAGTTAAATGATGAGGTGTTTAATTACCAATTCCAATGTAATTAAAACATGGAACTTACATTTATAACAATTACAACAAAATCCCACACTGGGTATCATAATAATTTCAGCATCCCCGTAATTATATGTTTAAATAGAAATGTAATTTTAAATGTTTTATTTATCAGTATGTTTAATTTATATTATGCATGTTCATACCAATGCTATAAAATAACTCTATATAATAAAATAAAATAAATAATTAAATAATAAATGAAACGTTCTTTTGACCGAAAATAAATCCCCCCTAATTCAAGGGAGCCTAAACAGGTGTCATCTAGAGAGAAGTCGGAAGGAGACGGAGACGAGGACCGAGGAAAGGATGGAAGGGGAGAGGAGAAGAGAATAGAGGAGGAGATAAGTGGTGAGGGGAAGAAGAGGAGACGGGGAGAAGAGAGGAAGGAAGAGGAGCGAGGGAAGGAGAGGAGGAGGAGAGGAGAGGAAGCCGCCGTGGGTCCCAGCGTGATCACATCTACACCGGGATCAAATTAACTCGGGGACTTTGAAACGTATTGATCCGCTATTAAGACACCGGTGAACTTGATGAATTGAGTGCTGTAGGTGACTGTGGGACTTCAAAGTCTCGCGGCAGCCACATAAAACAACCACTTTGATCCACGGGCTCCGCGCCGTGGTTCTGGAGAGCACAGTTTTTCACCAAAAACCCCACAATTTTACTCCTCTTCTCTCCCCCCTCTCTCTCTCTCTCACCCGAGGGCCGCGCGCCCCCGCTCTCCCCCGCTCTCCCCCCCCGCTTCACTCAGAATTATAAACAAAAAAAAAAAAAAACATTGTTCCAGCCCGCCGTCTCGAGAGAAACGTCTGGAAATAAATAGAGGAATACAGTCGTTTACAGTGGTGCGCTTCTCTCTTCGGATTAGCACCAGAAAAATACAAACAACACACACACACACACACACACACACAAGACACACACACACAAACACACACACACACACACACACAAACACACAAACACACACGACACACAATGCATTAGGGCTCCAGAACACAGCTGTGTGTCTCCCGCTCCCTAACCCTCTCTCTCATATATATATATATATATATATATATATATATATATATATATATGTTTATATATTTATATATTGGCATTTACATTGTGTTTAGATAAGAAAGGGATTCTTCATGGCAAATGCAGCATGTAATAGGATGGGGATGAGAAAGACAAAGCAGGGGCTGGGAGATAAGGCTGCTATTGTGTGGAGCACACAGCGCCTCTCTTCCTCTAGGCTCCTCTCTACCCACTAACCTCGTCTACTACGGCCTGCCAATCATACCTGACATTCTCCTCTTGCTCTCTCTCCATCGCTCCCTGTGTCTCTCTCTCTCTCTCTCTCTGTTTTCTCTTTGTGCCACTGGGTGGAGGTAGTCAGTAATGTTTGCGGCCACGCTGTAATCAACTCGCTGACACCAATCACAACTGGCCCACATGGGTGCACACATGTGAGCGCAGACATACACACACACACACACACACACACACACACACACACACACACACTCACTCAGGCGTACACACACAAGCATGCAAGCATGCAAATACATAAACACACACACACACACACACACACTTCTTACCAGCCAAACAGTCTACACGGGACACAATAAAGTAAAAAATAAGATAAATAACATAAATGAAGAGAATTAAAGATAGCTCAATGATATAAGAAGCTAAACAAATTGCTGCTTTCAGACTCCTGGTCCCTTGTGTTGGAGGACGGGTCCTGTAATACACCGGGGCCCTTACTACAGCATGGCCTCCGGTTTCAGGGCGGCCCGCAGAATTGATTTCCACAGGATCCTCTGTAAACACAAGGGTAACAGGAGCCCAGGAGCCCTCTCTGCCTCTGTCCACCACACGGCGGCCCGGCGGAGACCACTTTCATAAATATTAACGGCTAAATTAATCATCGCCAACACTGCGTTTACTCCCCGGCTCTGGAGTGTGTGTGTGTGTGTGTGTGTGTGTGTGTGTGTGTGTGTGTGTGTGTGTGTGTGTGAGAGCGAGAGAGCGAGTGTGTGTAAGAGAGTGAGTGAGTGAGAGAAAGAGGGTTGTGCTGCAAGTGTTTAATTAAGAGGGGTAAAACGCATGACAAAAGAGATGGCTGAAACATCGGATGTGTTTATCGTATTTATCGGGGAGGGATGGAAGGCGAAAGGATTAGAAATGTGTTTCCAGCGGCAAGTGAAAAGAAAAAAAAACACACATCGCCAACACCGCCACTTCCTGTCGCAGCGTTGCAACTTCCTTTTGTTTGAGAAGGAACCAATCGAGAGGTACGGAAAAATAAATACGGCTATGCACGCTAGTACAAATGTTCTTAAACCATCCAAAAATGTATAAATACATTAACAAATACAACAAATTAGTATCCATTTAAATGAGCGAGGGGTTCATCTGCAGGTAGACCAATATTCGGTCTGTCTAAATATGAATTCCAGCAAACAATTAAATGCCACCCATTTCTCCTTCCTTCATGAGCTGTTTTTGACTTTTATTATGGTGGGAATAATCTTGTGTGTGTGTGTGTGTGTGTGTGTGTGTGTGTGTGTGTGTGTGTGTGTGTGTGTGTGTGTGTGTGTGTGTGTGTGTGTAGGCCTCACATTGCCTTGAGTCAGTGTCAAACCCCAGCTCAAACCACCGCTCCTCCACTCCCACAATAGAGGAGAGAGAGGAGCAGAGCCCGCGGCACGCCCCCCTTCTCCTTCCTCAGCACAGATCCACGGATACCACACACACACACCTATATATCTATCTCTATCTAACACAGATTTCCCCCACACACACACACCTATATATCTACCTCTATCTAACACAGATTCCCCCCCCACACACACACCTATATATCTATCTCTATCTAACACAGATTCCCCCCACACACACACACACCTATATATCTATCTCTATCTAACACATATTTCCCCCACACACACACACCTATATATCTACCTCTATCTAACACAGATTCCCCCCCCCCACACACACACACACCTATATATCTATCTCTATCTAACACAGATTCCCCCCACACACACACACACCTATATATCTATCTCTATCTAACACAGATTCCCCCCACACACACACACACCTATATATCTATCTCTATCTAACACAGATTCCCCCCACACACACACACCTATATATCTATCTCTATCTAACACAGATTCCCCCCACACACACACACACACCTATATATCTATCTCTATCTAACACAGATTCCCCCCACACACACACACACCTATATATCTACCTCTATCTAACACAGATTTCCCCCCCACACACACACACACCTATATATCTACCTCTATCTAACACAGATTTCCCCCCCACACACACACCTAAATATCTATCTCTATCTAACACAGATTCCCCCCACACACACACACCTATATATCTATCTCTACGTATCTAACACAGATTTCCCCCCCACACACACACCTATATATCTATCTCTATCTAACACAGATTCCCCCCCCACACACACACACACCTATATATCTATCTCTATCTAACACAGATTCCCCCCACACACACACACACACCTATATATCTATCTCTATCTAACACAGATTTCCCCCCCACACACACACCTATATATCTATCTCTATCTAACACAGATTTCCCCCCCCCACACACACACCTATATATCTATCTCTATCTAACACAGATTCCCCCCCACACACACACACCTATATATCTATCTCTATCTAACACAGATTCCCCCCACACACACCTTTATATCTATCTCTACGTATCTAACACAGATTTCCCCCCCACACACACCTATATATCTATCACTATCCAACATAGATATCCCCCCCACACACATCTATATATATATATATATATATATATATATACACACTTCAGATATACACCACACATACACACACACACCTATATATATGAACTATATTTAAGTATTTTCAACACAGCTACCACACACACCTTATGAATATATACAACTATTTCTATCTTTGCTCTCTCTATTTCATTCCATTTTGCATATTACTGACATATATATATATATATATATAGACACGGACGTCTGCACTTGGGTATATATATATATATATATATATATATATATATAAAATCTATATATTGTTTTTATATATGTATTTATATATTCATAATGTATTTTGTATCTGTGCCCATACACAAAGTAGGGGAGCTTCTAACGTGCAGTCAAAAATATAAATAAAAACATGGAGGACAGAGAGAGAGAGAGAGACACACCACAGAAAAAGAGAGAGAGAGAGAGAGAGAGAGAGAGAGAGAGAGAGAGAGAGAGAGAGAGTACGAGAGAAACAGAGAGAGGACATAAAGGAGAAGAGGACGGCGGCGGCGGTGGTGACGATGACGATGATGAGGTGGTGAGCATGAGGAGGAAGAGGAGGAAGAGGAGGAAGAGGAGGAATAAAAAAAAGGGGAGCCCTGTGCCAGGAGCGCGTAAAAAGAGAAACCTTCACCAATTAGTGAGGAGACGCGCGGCGAGGGACTCTGCGGCGGCGGCGGCCCTGCTGGCAGAGCTGTCACGGCGGTGGGATTGATCAACCGTCCTGCTACTTCTAATGGCATGTTGTCACCAAACCACCGCCGCAGGGAGCCACCTGCATCTCTCGGCCCCGCACGCGCACGCACACACACACACACACACACACACACACACACACGCAAGCGCATACGCATACGTGTGTGTGTGTGTGTGTGTGTGCAGTAAAAGATAGTATTGTAGGCAGTGCTACAGCAGCCGTACCTATTCTGTGCTCATACATATACCTTTTACTAGCAATGTGAAACAGAGGATCCCGGGAATCACACACACACACACACACACACACACACTCACACACACTCACACACACACACACACACACACACACACACACACACACACACACACACACACACACACACACACAGTATCTGTGAGGTTAAGAATAAGCAGTGTGGTGTTGGTTTGTTCTGTATTCATACAAAGCACTGCCCACCTATTGTAGAATCCCAACACGAGGACAAGAAACAAAAATAACATGTTTTGGATTTTTTTATATACAAAACCATATATATATAAATATATATGGCTTGGTCTGTGAGAATAAAAGAATAGTGAGCATACATGCATTTATGAATATCAATTGACGTTTTAATAATAATATTTTTGTTAAATTTAAATATCTTGGCTAGAAAGAATGTTTTTTAGGACAATTTTCTTTTGATCATCAACATTTGGTAATTTATTCACAGGATAAACTATTTAGATTCTATTCTATCAACTCTATTCTATGAAAGGCGTTGAATTTGACCACCGCTGGTTTTTTTCTGTGAATAAAAATACCCGTTGAACAATAGAACAATGGAACAATGGCGACGTGAGAAAATATTGCGCAAGATAAGAAATCAGTATTTACAACAAAAACGAAATCCTTAAAAACAAAAACAAATAAGCCATATTTTTAGGCAATGTAACAAAAATACCTGGCACAAAAACAACAAAAAAAACGGGAATAAGCAACAACCGACGAATAACACACAAATGCCTCGCTTCATTTCCAGAGTTCCAGCGGCGCATCGGCATCGCCAACAATAAAAGTCAAATAAAAGTTACAGAACTTCGGAGTTCAAGGTAGCGCTAGCTACTTTGAGTGTGTGTCACGTACGGTTAACCTTTTTATCGGGTCCGCCTGTGGTCTCATCAGTCGATGAAATTCTTCGCCCGCGGCGGCGGCTTAGCCGAGGGACACGGACCAATAGAAAAATATTTCATTGTGTTAGCATTTCAAATGACGAGTGAAGGGTGGCGAGGAGGGCATTTGGAGGGGTGGTGGGAGGCGGGGGGGGGGGGGGGGAGGAGGGCATTTGGAGGGGTGGTGGGAGGCGGGGGGGGGGGGGGGGGGGGGAGGACTCTAACCGATCATTGCCAGCGGAATTAATTGCCTATTCTGAGAATAATGTCCCTTACCCACGATCCTCGGAGGGTCGAACGCAAGCGGAGGCTAGCTCTTTTTTTTATTCCCCTGGTGTCTTCAAAAAGAAGAGCGCTTAGGGGTACTGGCCGTATTAGGGGTTTAGCCCTGCCCCCTTGAGGCCAGCAACAACACAATCAGAAGCGCTGAACCAAACTCGACTAATCCACACCCTAATTAAAAAAACGCGGATTCCAATCGCACCTCGCCTTCATAATCACGAATCGACCATAGAACACTTTTGAAGAAGCGTAAAAAAAAAAACTTTCACCTAGCGACAGCAAAAAAAAATCGAAACAAAGAAAATCCGAAACAAGCTAACACGGCTAGGTTTAGCGGGCGGCGTTCGATAAATGGCTCAAGCTGGAAGCAAGCGAAACGGCAGCGCTTCTATCCCTTTATTTCAGGGGATTTAAGTTCAGGCTCCGTTACACATCACCCAAGCGCATGCAATGACCCCGACGGTTATCGGTGCATCTTTTAGCCATATCTTAATCTAACCTTTATAGGGAGCTCTGGAGCCTTTCAAACTCAAAACACCATTAACAACGACTATTGTCTGCCGCCATGGAGGAGGCTGCTTGGAGCGACCAGGGCCAGCGAATGGCTTAGCCCCAGCTGGGGTAGGAACCCTCTGGAAAAACAGATGCTCGACACCAGTGGAAAAGAAAAGAAAACCAAACTAAGGAAGGGGGCGAAAAAGACTCAAGTCTAAAGAAAATACCAAAGACGAGGAGGGAAAAAGGAATGGGGATTGGGATGGGTGCAGCATCCGAAATGCTCTATCTCTCCATATTGACTGCTACAGTCCTATTTCATTGCTAGGTGTCGATTTCATCCCTTGGTTGACAGACGGGAAAATTCGCAGCGGTCCAGATTACACGCCTCTCCTGCGCTCATTGTGAATTCAGTCAACGAAGTCATTCTTATTAACTTCCGCGCCGGTTCACACATGACATTTTCTTCAATTTTCTCCCCGACATCAAAAACATCAATTAGCAACTGGAAAATGGGAAAGAGCGAATGACGGAGTCCGATAACACCGACTTATTTGAAGCCGAGGGTGAATCTATTCTCCGGTTTTGAATGTGTTCATTACAATTGCTTTTTCAAAGAGGACCTCCAAATAGCAAAGAAATTTAATTTATCTCCTAGAAATGTCCAGAAATTGTTTTTCCCCCACGCGTTCTGTTTTTTATAATCCGTCTATCTCCCAGCCCCAGTGGGTGAACAAAGACGAGCGTCGCTGCGCGTTCTCTTCTGCTCGCCAGAACAGATCACAACTCCAATAGAAGTTGAAACTGTCTATTCTAACCTCAAATACAAACCCACAAAATGACAGATTTGGTTCCCACAAAAGGAGAGCGGGATTTCTTAAGGATAGGAGGAAAAAGATTAAGTATTATGTCACCGTCGTTACATTTCTTAACAAAACGACGATACCAAGGAGACAAATGAAACATCCAGAATAGAACCATCTTTATCAGTCGGGGATTTAAAAGGGCTTCTCTGGTTTACAGGAAAATATAGCTTGTTTAATATTTGTCTTTTAAGTGTTTGTATACTCGTATATTATCTATAGCTTACACTAAAAAAGCTAAACTCATTCACCTCATCATCACAAACTGTTTATGTTCCAAATCAAATAAGTACGTAACATAACAAAATAACTGTTATTTATCAATTGTGAACATTTAATTGAAAATGAAACGAAGACCGTATAGAAAAAAAAAATCGATATAATTTCTTAATGAAAGGACAAAAAACAAATTACTTAAGTATGCTTTAAACAATAGTCTCAAATTTTTTTTTGCAAAAGATTAACAGCATCTGGTGGCACGAAATACGTGGAGAAAAAAAATAGCACTTTCTCATCTATTTTCTCTCCCGTCTCATTGATCATTTCCTGTGATTCAACATTACGCACTACATCAAAATGTGAAACACAAACCAGCACATTAATGCAGCCCTCACGACTCGAATCGTCTACCGCCCATCACCGGCAAACATGTAACCCAATAAACCTTAACCTTTAAGTAAAAGCCTTTCCTTTTTCTGCCAATACCCAAACATCGTCAGGCGGCTTCCTAGTGCTTGAGTTACAACTCCGAGGGGGCGAGGGAGAGGAGAGTCTGTCTGCAGAAACAAGCCTGTAATGTGGGTGGGAGGGGGGGGGGGGGGGGGGCAGGGGAGAGGGGACGGTCACACGGCGGGCCGCCCGGATCACGTTTCTCCGGCTCATTGATTCCTGATCTTTTGAGACTTGTGTTATTTAGTTGCTTTTTATTTTCTTGCCTGTCCTTTTCCCCATGTCACAAAAGACACGGGTTGTCCAAACATGTGATGGCGGCGGTATCTACTAACTGTCAAAAAGCGGGCCATTCCGGGATGGAAATACCACTCTTTATAATGGGGGATAATCAGATTTCGGAGGGCGTTTTTGCCTCCGAGCTCGAGGGGGTGGCTGTGCTGCTGTGGAGCGATAGTAGGGGCGATGTAACCAATACACTTATTTTAGGCCGGAATACGCACCCCAGCCATTTTAATCACTGTTGACCGTTACGGTACCGGCAAGGACAGAACAAGATCTAATTTCTAAAGGTGAAAAATCAATTATTAATAAAAATAAATATTACTAAGAATATGGGGAAAAACTGAAAGGCCACATTTTCCTTATGTAACCTGTTATTTACATAGCTTTTGCGGAGGAAGGTCAGGAAACAATGGGATTGACGGATAATTCCGACGCTATGGATAAAATGGTCGGCTGAATGGGGGGATGTAAAGAGATGTAAATGCAGAGTGAAAGACTTTGCTTTCCAACTCAAAGCATCACAAATGATGGAGAAGACAAAGCCACGTATTAGTCTAACGTAGCAAATGCTTCGTCTTAAGGCCTGGGTGGTGGTTGAAGGCTGAAAGGCAGGCAGGGATAAATACCATTAAGCAGAGATGCAATCGTCTTTTACTGCCTGGTTTTTAGATAACGTCCATATGAAAACAGTAAAATGGTCTCTGTATGTCCCTCTGTAATTATTCTAATGAGATTGGATGTGCGTGCACATCATTGACGAATGTGTACAGATTGAGGGACAATCTACACAAAGAACGCACCAGCACACACACACGCACACATACATTGTGTGTGGATGAGGCCTTGGGAGGGAAAACAGCCATTAACCCATTAGATAGTTGTTTTAAATAGAAGGATGAAATTAATAAAATATATAAATAATCGCACAATGATGCTGGCGCTCGACTGTCATTATTACTAATGTCTGTTTCCTCGTTGACACTAATGGACTTTCAATAAGTGTAAAAAGCAGTCCCAGGTACACTGGGAATAATTCAGCCAAATAAACACACTGCAGGGAAACCAGTCTCAAGCCTCCCCAATGTTATTACCAATGTTAACCTAATGATCACATCCACTGGCAAATTTGTTTTGTTTTGATAAATAAAATTAAAAAAATGTATAAAAATGTATTCTTCTTTTTAAATCTTGACCTGAATAATTGTATTAATGATTAAATGTTTCAGTACATAAAGATTATTATTGCAAGTTGAAATAAGAATAAGAAGATTCATTTTTATATATATATTAAAAAAAAACATTCTTTCAAACATAATCAACTATGCTATGTTTGGCTAGTATGAGAGCACCTCGATTTGACGGCTTCATGTTGGGTAAATATTGTTGAACCCCTTCCCAGTTCTTACAACACACAACACAGGCTTGTACAAAAGCCTTTTGACGGCATTCAAAACATTACGCTCCATTAACCACATTACCACTACGATCATCTTAGCAACTGAATCCTTTTAGAAATGCTCTAAAGATGTAAACTACGCTATAAAGAAGCTGTAAAATAAACTATTTTGTGCATGTATACATTTTATCTGATATGTGCCCTTATGTAGTGTACTTTTTTGTCTGAGGTCAGAAAAACCCTATTTAATTATATTCTACTCATTCATTCAAAGACCAATCATCCGTTCCAAAGACGGGCGTTTGGAGTAAAGGGTTTGATTAGTTGGATGGATACAGACTTTATGTGTTTGTTGAGTAGGAATGTATGACCGCAGCATTAAGGATATACACAAAAAACACAGGAGGTCGCCGGAACGGTCTTCTTTAAACGCAGGCCTCGCCTCAACATCGAACCCGCTGGACTGTGAGTTTCTAAGCCAACGGCGCATTTAGGGTAACCCAGGTCTGGGCTTGGGGGTTGTGACCCCTCAAGCTCTCTCTCTCTCTGCTTATTTGAGCAACAAAAATGTGCCGTTCGGCCTGTTTGTCCTCTAGCTCTCTCCGTAATGACCTTGATGTTTATTCAAGGAGTCTACGGGTCCTTCCCGTGCACCTCCCAATTACTCTTTTGGAGGTTTTTTTCCGAGGGACAGATCTGGGCTTTCATGTCCTGACTTAAGCAGAGCACTGGCCGCTTCTCTGCCTGGAAATTAAGAGTTTTTAATGAGTTGAGCCGAGGTTAATTGGTTTGCCAAGATCTTCTCCCAGTCATGTGCTTCTCTATGAAATTAAGTCAATTTCCTGGACTTTCCCCGGACTTATCCAATAACAAACACTCCTGCTTAAAGCCTCCCCCGTTCCCACAGAGCTAGGGCGACGGGGCTCGACGAAGGCCCCTCACTTTGTTATTGTTGGTTGTATTTGTTTGTTTGTTGGCTGGTAAGGCTCGACTTCCTCTATGTGTAACTTTCCAATGTTTATAAGATGTGCATAATATATAAAATTGTTATAGGAGTAGAAATACACCACCAGAAGTACATCCAATATAATAAATTATATAATAAAGTACCGTAACATATTTTGGAAAAAAAAAAGGTTCTGGTTATATTTATTTATTATTAAAATTTGATACAGATCCATCCAAACACACACACACACACACACACACACACACACACACACAGTCCACGCTGTAATTAACCAAGGGGGCTGTTCCCAGCTGGCTCGGTGGGCCTGGGCCTCTGTGCCTTGGCCCACGATGGCAGTGTCCTGGGTGTAATGTAGGAGAACCCTCCCTCTCCTCCAGACGACTGGAGCTCTCACTGGCCATTAGGGACATGTCACCATCGCGCAGCCACGACCAACAGAGCTGCTTGTCGTTAACACAGCACGAGGGTGTTCAGGTTAGCCCCCGTACTGACCGTTTAATTACGGGTGGACTCTGCGGCGCTATGGCTTGCACGCAACGCTAGGCTAACCGTTACGCCGTGATCCATCTTCATTTGGAGCGTCCCGCCCCTTCTATTGATGGATAGTTATAATTATGTTCGTAGAAAACACTAAAACTACCAAGCTGGGACTGTGTGTGTGTGTGTGTGTGTGTGTGTGTGTGTGTGTGTGTGTGTGTGTGTGTGTGTGTGTGTGTGCGTGTGTCTTAATGTCTGGATTCAGTAGGGTGTTACAGATATGGATACAGATCAGATACGCACTATTAGATCTGGATTATAAAAACGGGGGGGGGGGGCAAGTGATGGCACACACACACACACACACACACACACACACACACGTACACACACTTTTGCTCAGATTGACCTGGTCATCCAATCTTGATATGGCCAGTAAACTCACCAGGCTTTTACAGCATTATGTGCCTGCTGTGCGTACATACACGCGTCAACACATGCAGACACATACTGTTTATACAGACACACAGACGTGCAACCACATAGATAGAGACACCACCACAGCTATAAGCACCAGCCCCAGTGTAACAGTAAACCACAGACTGTCTTTATTTTCAGCCTATATACCCTGCCTGCTGCCGCAGCCTATATATCTTAATTATGTGCTCTGTCTCTCTGTACCAAGGCAAGGGGGGGAAGGCACCCTGCTATTCGGGCTCCGTTTCAGTAGTAGGCGGTTAAGAAGAGGCCCTGCCAGTCTTTATGGGGCCTTCCACTAAACCAGGAGATCATTACAGGCGTGTTTAACCCTGGACACAGGCTGTTTCTCTTTTGCTCTCTCTGTCTGTCTGGGGATGGTGACAACTGTGATACAGAGTCGGAGCACTGTGTCCATTTCAGTACAGTTGTTTTTTTTTAGGTTGGTGGATGAGTGTTATTATTGATAATTATTTGTTAAGTATTTTTGTATACAAAAGAACATGATGATCGATATCAAGTCTCCCAGGCTCGAGACAGATTCCCAACCAGGGGTACATGAGGAGGATCCATGGCTCTGACCAAGAGTTACATTTTGCTTTTAATTATGAAGTAAAATATCACTTGTCAATTAATGAATGATTAGTGAATACAATCCTGAAACAATGCTAAATTAAAGTATAATATTAGCGCTATGAACTAATAATAATAATGACGCTTAATAAAAGAAGATCATTAGTTCTTTGAACGCTAAAATAATAAGAATGATCCCAAATGATAAAAGTAGAATATTAGTTCCCAGAACTCTGCAATACTATTGATGGTGCTCAATGATAAAAGTAGAATATTAGTTCCCAGAACTCTACAATATTAATAAGGATACTAAACGATAACAGTATATTAGTTCCCAGAACTCTACCATACTATTGATGGTGATAAGTGATAAGCGAACAGTATAATATTAGTTCCCATACTGATGGGACATCAGCCATGAAAGGTTAGCCTGCTCCAGCCCATCCAGACACCACAGAGCAGAGTCCAGCGGCTAGAGGAGGGCTCTGTAAATAAGTAAACAACCGGGAGGGCGGAGGGATGATTCAGGGGGGCCCCAGCCCTGAGCCGGGGCAGAGCTCCACGTAATAATCTCCCCTTTCTCCTGTCGGCTCACAGCTTTAAGGGTCACCACACACACACACACACACACACACACACACACACTGAATGACTCAATCTGGTAGCTCTCCATCAGCTGTGCTCGGTGACCCCAGCTGAGCCCGTGGTGTGAGCGTGTGTGTGTGTGTGTGTGTGTGTGTGCGTGTGTGTGTGACCACCTTCCCCTGCGCCCGGCGGTGCTAATGGTAGGCCCGGGCGCACCATCGCTCCCCTGTCTGTCTGCCAGGAGGTGGTGCTACTGGGGTGAGTGGATGCAGCGCGCTCCTTTGCCCAGGAACGGAGGGGTGGTTGGGAGTTAAATTTCTGCTTCTTTGACACCTGGAGGTGTGTGCGTACTTCCTGGGAGCCATGTTGTGTTTAGCTGTCACGGGGGGTTTAACGGTGGGGAGAACAGCGGGACGTTCACGCTCGGGTGAGGCGGCCGTGCGCGCGCGTGTGTGTGTGTGTGTGTGTGTGTGTGTGTGTGTGACGACCGCCAGGCCTGTAAGGGCTTGTTCACAGGTCACATGACTCGACGAGTGAGCGAGGAATGTGGTCCGCTGAAGTGTACTCTCTGCCACACACAGGCAACTATGCACACACATGGAAGCGCACGCACGCACACACACACACACACACACACACACACACAGACACTCGCAATTACAACCAAACAAATATACAACCACGCAAATACGCTCGGATGAGAAAACCAAATTCTGCCGACTCCCGCACATTTTGAATTGTTTGACACGCTCTTGCACTCTATTAACTTAAAACTCAGAGACGGAAGCAAATCGAGCAAATCAAGCATGCACGTTCATGCGCTGGCAGACAGGGAGGCATGCGCTTGGCAGGCGGCGCGGATGCTAGCTGGCCTAGCCGGCAGACTACACAGTTTGTTTAGCAACACTCGTCCTGACGATGCCCCAAGGCTGCAATTAAGACCAATTACAGCCTGTCGGTTTTATTAAGAGGCGCACACTGGCCAAGCTCAGGGGCAGCGCGTTGAGAGGCTGGGTGTGTACATGCGTGCTTGTGTGTTTATACGCGTGTGCGGGCATGTGCGCTTGGCTTGGTGCATACAAAAGTGTGTGCCACTGGGTGCGTGTGCGTGTATGTTTGTGTGCACAAGTGTGCAAGTGTGCATGTATAAAGCGGGAGGTGGTGGTGGGGGAGAGGGGAGAAGAGACAGGAGGTAATGCAGAGATTATTCCACTAGTGCTACAGAACCCAGCACACTGATGTTTGTGAGTGTACCTGTTCCAACGTTGCCGTCGCCGATTGGCTCAAGGACTGCATAAAGGTCAAGATCACACGCTCCGAGGTCGCATCACAACAACAACAACGACAAAACTATCATATCTCAATGATCATATCAGGATCTGATCCGCGAGCATTGCATAGGTCAGGTAAGCAGGCCATACGATAAAACGCAACATTAACAAAATATATATGTATTGGTGAAGGTTGAGCAGTCACGTTTGCATCTTCACGTCATCTGTACCTCAACGAGCTCGGGGCATGAAAGAGCCGACTCATCTATAAATACCCAGTGGCTATGGGTGAATGCAGACATGTGTGGGTGCAGATGTCACAAAGCCTTTTAGGAAGGGGGTGAAGGGGGGTGAAGGGGGTGAAGGGGGGTGAAGGGGGGTGAAGGGGCTTGCTCCTTGCTGCGCCCCTCCGACGCCGGCGTGTGAATGAAGCCCCACAGCTGGGAAGGAACAAAACGCGTGCGCGAGAACCCATCTTTCATCAGCAGATCAAATTAAAAAAAGAAGAAGAGGAAAATGAAATGAATGGCTCGTTTTTCCGCCTTCACAATTAGCCTATTCCGCCGACCCCTTGACAGCCATGTTTACTGATAGCTATCTCTCCCCTCTCTCTTCCCGACACTGCAGCCTGGACACGTTTCAAAAGACCGCTCCTTTTCATCTCCCCTCTCGCTGTGAGGAAATTTGCTCCTTAATGGCTTTCAAAACAGGAAGCGCAGACAACAAAAGTGTGGAGAAGATGAAGAACGACGCCACTATCACTACCAAGCCCCCCCCCCGCCCCGCCCCACCCTCCCGCCACACACACACGCGCGCACCCTTTTCAAATCGGCACATCCTTTTGCGTGGCGAAGTGCTCCTCCGGCATTGCGATGGCATCGGCAGCGGTGCCAACTGCGCCCACGGTGCTGACCGCCAGCTGCAGGCAACTCGACACCGTCTATCTCACCGCTGTGCACACTCCAGCTGAATGGGCGCGCTCCGACGCACATGTTAAAGCCTTGAATGCCATTCAGCGCTCACCGCGTCAGAGGAAAAAAAACCACGGAATTCTCATCCGCCATTGTATTATTAGTTCACAGCTGCTGTGTAATAAAAATAAATAAATTGATAATAAATAATAATAATAATAATAATAAAAAAGGCTGCTGATTACACTTTTAAAAATACATTGTATTAACCAATGTCATACTGAAAGGGTTAAAGCACGGCTATATTTCAAACAGAATCTAAATTGGTCGCATGAGCTGTCAAACTGATTTCAAGGCACAACATAGACACTGCAACTTGTGGGCTGTTCTTTCAACGGTGCTTGTGGCAGTGAGACGAGATGAGATGCCAACCATTCGCGTGGTAGTGTGGACCAAATGCAGGAAGCTGTTTATTGGGTGTTGTGTGAGACAGGCTCAAGAAAGAGTCCTATTCGATGATCGAAGACCAATGAGGCACCTCAATTTGGTTGCAAATGTCATTTTGAGTACATCCGTGCCTTTACGGTTACCGAAAGCCCCACCCCTCCCCCCCCAGAAGAAGATCGGTAAACCTATGCAGTAGATCATTTGATCACGCCCACAAATGAGATGTGATTCCTCCCACAGTGATGACCCCCGAAGACGAGATGACGACCGAGTGTTGCTAAGGGCCTCTGGTCGGGCTGCTGCACCACGGTCCGCTGTTCTTACTACTCTAATAGTATGTGTAGGTGTGTGTTTACTCATGTTGTATTCATAATGCTGACCGCCCCAGGGGGTCTCCTTGTCCACGGTGGGCCCTTGAATGGTCTCTCTCTCTCCTCTGTCTGCACTAGAGAGAGGGGGAGGCCCGACAGCGACGCTTGCTTCGACGCTGTGGGATGAAACGATGCCTTTACCACACAACTCCACCTCACCAAACAACGAGCTGTTAGTTAATTTTTTTATTTTCAAAAGATGTGCAGGAGAGCGTCTCTCTCATGCGCTCTCTCTCTCTCTCTCTCTCTCTCTCCCCTTCGCTTTCCCTCCTACTCCTCGCTCTCTCCCCTACCTCACTCTTGGTTTTGCTTTATCTCTTGGTAAACAAAAGCAGATTTTTTTTTGTTCATAACACAGGCAAAATGTACACACACACACACACACACACACACACACACACACACACACACACACACACACACACACACACACACACCAGGGCCTCCTGTGGAGAGGCTTCCGTGCGCCATCCCATTGATTTTCACCTCACCAGGGCCTCCTTCCGCAGCCATGTTTCTTCCTCAGCATCGTCATCCACAAGTGCCATTCTCCTTTTAACTGAGGCTTACTACAACAGGAAGGGTTGGGGGGGGGGGGGGGGGGGGGGGGGGGGTCCTTACAGACTAATGCATGTCTTCATGTCATTCATAGAATTGTCCTAAAAAATGTTTTGATTCATTGATGATCACATATGATCTATACAATCTCATAAATAACCGTTTAAAATGGTGAAATCTGATATTTAATTTGTCACAGATAGGGATGCACAGATTGTGTAATTCTAGGCCTATACCAATGTTTAAAACAACAATTTGGCAGCTAGCCGATACTCTGGCTATACCGAGTACTTTCAACTTATTTTAAGTATTATTAAAACAATAGGAATGGAAGTCATTATGTGTTTGAGACGGTTTCCACAATTACTTAGTTTGTTGGTAGGGTATATCTTTTGTGAGTCGATGTTTGTCTATCTGGCAAACTTTAGCTAGTTAGCGGAGAAAGGTTGGCATCTAATGCGATGAACTCCATCACCTTGTTAGTTTTCCCTTTAGCTTTTGCCCTGTCCGTGGGGGATCTTTTCCCTCTCTCCAATGCTGCGGTTATCACCTGATAATGGTGGTTGTTTGTGATTTCTTGGCCAATGGAAGTCAACAGTGCAAATATCAGCCGATACCGATATACGTCCGATAAATCGGCACATCCCCCTAGGAAAGCAACCAATTATTTGGTTTTCTTTCTTAAACATGAAAAAACTATACATTTTCCGTTAATCTATTATTAAATGAAACATTCCAGCACCCTGCCTGTGTGCCTGTGTGTGTGTGTCTGTGTGTGTGTCTGGCTCATGACATGAGTGAGATCGTGGCATCGTGCTACGTGGAGAAACGGATACTGCCGCTGTAAAGTTTGAGCTATTGATTTGTGTTTGATGCAGATGGGGAGAAAACCAGAGGAGAAGCCAGGGTTCAAAGCCATTTTGATCACGGCTGGAGGAGAAACTATTGGTTGGTGTTACGATTGGCAGTTGGTCGGCAGTCGGTTGTGTTATTAAGAAAGAACACACTGCGATGGCGTGTGTATTTGTGTGTGTGCGCGTGTTTGTCTCGTGTCCAAACCCACTGCAGTCCTTTGTTGTGTGTCGCGGGGAGGACAGGATCAGATTGCGATTCCGTGCGGTCAGTAGGCTCATTAAAAGCAGAGACGGGCTCTGGCGCTAAAGGTACGCCTTCAGCTGGGGAGCAACGTGTCACTTCCTGTGGAGAGCACGAGCCGCCAGAAGAGCCTTGATTGAGGTTTTTTATCCCCCCCGTTTGATGAGCGACAAATCGCAAAACATGCGAGGGTGGGGCACAGAGAGCCCCGATGGAGGTTGCTATGATGGCAGGCCGAGGAGATGGTACATTAAGGAAAATAACACGGTAGAGGAAGTTGCGAGCAGGAATAACAGGTTTTCAGTTGTTGTTTTTTTACACCTGCTATATTTAGGTCATGTGGAATCAGATTTCATGTTTGAAATAATACAAAAAAGATTTGGTCAGACCCTCTTTGACATGAAGATGATCTGGACAATCAAGTTATATTCAATTTGATTTTCTTCTAGGAATCAGTCCAATGGTTTGCGGCCTTCGGAGAACTGCTTGGTTATTTGATACAAGGTTGAGTAACGTCTTTGTTCTGCTCCAGACAGACTTGGTCCGTTTTTGTTAACAATAGATAAAGATACACATTAGCTCAACAAAAATGCAGATTCCACTATGGAAACACTGAACCAAATGATTCACTCAGCCAAACTGGTTCCACCTCTCAGCACGCACATAATCTCTCTTTCTCAACTATCCTCTCTCTCCTAGGCGCATACCCACCCCCCCTCCCTGTCCTCCCTCCGACTTCAACTCTCCTTGACTCTACTGTGACTCTATTGTATGTGAGTGGGGGGTAGGGGGTCAGGTGAAGCCTTAGCATGTGGACCACATTATCTGCTGCTGTAGACTGGAAGGAGTCCAGTGGTAAATCAAATACCCTAGGCCAAGGTGTAAATCATCCAGGGGATCCCCAACTACCATTTAGAACTCATTCTAGTGTTCCATTTCAGAATTCCAAAAATTCAGTTTCAAATTCCACAAAATGAAATTACGTTCAGAAATTTATTTCTAGTTAGAATTCCATTTGGATTCAGATTCCAATGTTAGGTTCCAAATTCTGAGCTATCAGCGTCATTTCATACAACTTCATGGGTACAACAATTTATGGGTATATACCGGTATGTGAGTTTACAGACTTGTGAGTAATTGCTGAGTGACCAACCTCACAACTGGATTCTTCACCTGTTTTAACATTTCATTGTCAATCGGGACAAAAGTTGACCTTGTAGGTATGTGTGTGTGTGTTCTTCAACTACAGAAGTCTTCTATGGTTGAAGAACACCAGAAAGTACTCTATCTTCCCTGTTAGTTATTCTAGACCTTTCCGCAAATAAAAGGAGTGCAGTTTGAAGAGGAGAAAAAAAAAAGTGCTGCCATGGATTGCAGCGAGAATCAAGTGAGTCATTCATGCTGCCAGTTGATTTAGACACGCTTCGCTACACCACCATCAGGCCTCGCCGCCACACCCCCACCCCTCCCGACCCCTCCCCCCCGCCCTCCGCCCCACTACCCATCTGCCCTTCCAACACAAGATGGAGACAGTGGCAAAAGTTCCAATTAGAACATAGAGTTGTGATGTCGCTGCAGAATACTCTTTTTTTTAAATAGAAACAGGATTTTTTATTTTCTGCGAGCGGGGAAAAACATATACACCCACAATTCAGCGGATGAGCTGTGTGCTCCCAGCGTGCACAGAAACCACACAGGCATGACAAGTGAGGGAGGACGAGTGGGGGTGAATTTGTGAGGATAATATTTGTGGGTTCTCATGAGTGTGTGTGTGTGTGTGTGTCTTTGTAGGGATACTGGTGTGTGCATGCGACTGTTTCTGTGGGGAGCAGGTGTGCGTGTGTGTGTGTGTGTGTGTGTGTGTGTGTGTGTGTGTGTGTGTGTGTGTGTGTTCACACCAGTGTGTCCATGTGTGTGTGTGTGTGTGTGGGATTGTGAATCTGTGTTTGTGTAGATTTGTGTGTGCAAAGTGTGTCAGAGTGTGTGTGCTTCTGTGTGAGCGTGTGTGTGTGTGTGTGTGTGTGTGTGTGTGTGCATCGTTATACGGCGCCGCAGAGAGTGCAGCAGATAAGGGGGCGAGGCTGTTCAAAGGGAAGCGACGGCCGGTCGCGGGCGCCGCGACGACATCATCACCTCGATGTCCTTAATGAGGCTGTGGAACATAGCGGGCCCTAATTCTCCCCTCTCTCTCTCTCTCTCTCTCGCTCACTCTCCAAGCCCTTTGCTATCTCGCTCGCTCGGTTTCTATCTCACTGCCGGGATCGGTATTCGTATATCTGCACACAGCCACACACACAACTGTCACACAGCCAGTCCGAGCACGCTGTTTGTCTCACTCTGAGACGATGTTAACAAGACAAATGAATGAATAAATACACACATAATGTGTTTAGGCAGTGTTAATAATGTATGAAATGGAGGCTGCTTTGTGACAGCACTGCTGCACTAAGGAATATTCCCACTGTGGTGACAGATTATTTTTCTCTCAGCCTCTCGCTGGCTCTCTTTTTTTGTTGTCTTTTTAACTTTTCCCATGATGCACCGCACCCTCTCTCTCCCGTCTTTCTCCATATGAGGAAACACGGGGCTTGGTCAGCAGCTGTTGGCTCGACTCACATTGAGAAGAATATCTTTTGATACCTTATTGTGGACTAGTCTGACGTTAATAAAGGCCCCGTTTCTACTCCCCCTCCCTCTCCCTCCACTTCTCTCTGTGCCCCTCTACCTCCTCTAGTGACATCCCTCTACACTCTCTCTCCAGCTAGCCCTCTCTCTCCACATCTCTCCATCCCTCTACAACTCTCTCTCTACCTAGCCCTCTCTCTCCACATCTCTCCATCCCTCTTCCTCTCTCCACCCTGCTCTTCCTCCGCCTTCCTTCGCTTTACCTCTCAAGCGCTCTCTTTCCGACCCTTTCTTTCTACTTTCTTTCTACTTCTTCCCCGCCTTAATCCCACCAACCACCAGCGCCGACATCAGCTAATGACTGAGCAGTGTCGTGTTGTGGTAGTGTACAAAAAAAACGACGCTGCAGCAGAACCACACAGGAAACCCAACACAAACCCCACACAGCCTGGGTGGATGTCATTTCCAGGGCTGTCGACAAACAGTGGGAGTAAAGGAGCATACACAGCAGCGCTTTAAGCTCCTGACAGCAAAGAAAAATATTTCTCTCATCCCTATTCCTTCCCCGGATGAGACGAAAGGCGAGGCCAGGAGCTAAAACAAGGCCGGCTACGCTGACAGAGAAACCGACAGGGGAAAATGATAAATATAAACAACAACAACCACAACAACACACACACACACACACACATACACACATCAAAAATAGAGGCAAACAAGGGCCAGACTAGCACAGAAAAACACACAACCTGCACGACGGCTGCCACACCTCTCATCCCAGGTGTGTGGTTACTTTGTCCACACTGATTGCATTTAGTCTAATCTCTTGATTACTCACTAAGAATCTTGTTTGGTGTACAAACAAATATCAGTATGGGCCTACTGCTGCTAACGGAAGTCAGGATTAGGTTTGTGCAAATTCCAAATTCCAATTGGACAAGTCTGACCAGTGGTGTCCAATTTGGTACCAGTATTTGAGCAAATCTTGTATTAATTGCATTTTATCTTAAAATAAAAGTTAAAACCTGTGTCTAGAGTGATTTTCCTGTGAGACTGCTACAAGCAGAGCAAGATTTCCGACGTTGGAGTTCAATTCTTTAGCCACAACACTTCACGTTCACGCCTGGAGGGAATAGCACCTTCATGACTCATTTTAGCCGTTTTGTAAACTGCTTTCCGAGTTGGATCAACTCAAACTATAGCAAAATTCACGTCCACAACACACTCACAAAATTAAGACATTTGAAGGATCTGCTATAGGATGACTGTATTCAGCAGGGCACCTCGGGGGGGGGGGTGAGTGGGTCTTTTTCACCCTGATCTGAGCAGTTCACTGGCACACCTGCTGGCATGGAGAGCCGGATGAGTGCAGTGTGACCAGGGTTCCTGCTGAATGTAGCAACATTCCCTGGTGTGATCTGACTGTGGTCTGCCTAGTGACAGAACGGAAACTCAAGAGGTCGTCATACCTTGCATAACATCTGCAAGAAGACAAGAGGTCGTATTACTAGTCTCACTATTCTATACTATCAGTTGTATTATGAGTAGCATCTTCTGCATTTATAATATAAGTATTAGCCGTATTGGCCGTAGCGTTAGTATAAGTAGTGGTAGGCGGTAGTTTGATCCAGTTGGCTGACCAGGGCTCAGCGTGGCCCGCTATTTGAATGCAAGTGCCTGATGTCTCATATGTTCCTCTATTTGTCCAATTAACAGTGAATAATTAATGTCATAAACATTACATTAGATTGAGTCAATATTGTCCCTCTCTTGACCTCTGAGCTAGAGAAACCCCAGCCGCTCTTAAATCACTACTGGTGGAGAGGGGTGAGGGATCAACTTACTCCTGACTCACCCGCTCTCCCCTTACCTCACACTCTCCCTCTCTCCCAACCCTCTTCTCTATCCCTCTCTCCTTACCTTTTTCTTTCTCCATTCCTCCTCCTCACCTCTCCTTAACCCACTCTGTCCCTACCTCTCTTCTCCCCTCAGCTTCTTCTCCCTCACTACCTCCTCCTCACCTCCCCTTAACTCACTCTCCCAACCCCCCCAGTCTCCTGAACTTTTTTCTCCCTCCCACTCCTCCTCCTCTTTTTCCTTACCCTGTTCTCTCCCTCTGTCGCGCCTCCTCGAGATCTCCTTACTGTACCATTTACCTCCCTCCTCAACTTAACCTATCCCTCTGTCCTCGTCTCTCCTTACCTCACAATCTATTCCTCGCTGACCTACTCTCACTCACTCTCTCCACCTTCCTCTCTCCTTACGTCACTCGCTCCCTCCCTCCTTCACACCTCCTCCCTCACTAATTGCCTCACAATCTCCCATCTCTCCCTCCTTAGCTCACTATCTCCCCCACGTTCTCCTCCTCCAACTCCAACTTGCCTCACACTCTCTGCCTCCGTTATTCCTCCCTCCCTCTGTCCCTCCCTCTCAATGCTCATTCCATCACTGTGGCTAAATCCACCACTTGCCCCCCCCCCCCCCCCCCCAGCTATTTCTCCCTCCCTCACGCCCTCTCCCTCTTCCTATCTCATTCACTTTCCCTCCTTCTCCCTCTCGCCCTCTCGTTCATTCTCCCCCTCCCTCTCTTTCTCCACCTCTCATTTAATCTCTCTCTCCCCCTCTCTCATTCAACCCCTCTCACCCTCTCTCACATTCATTCACTCCGTCTCTCATTCATTCCCTTTCCCTCCCTCCCTCTCTCACTCTCTCTCGACCCTCTCATTCACTCTCTGCGTCTCTCGCCCTCCCCTCCTCTCCTCCGCGCCCTGGGCCCACTACTAATTGGTAAATCTGTTGAACCGTGCCAGCGCCAACAACGGGACACCTGGGCTTCTGTCAAAACAAGTTCCCCAGTGGAACGGCCCCCACTGTTCCCTCAGAAGCTGCCTCTTCTGGCGGTCGCCTCGTGCACACACACACACACACACACACACACACACACACGAGATAGAGAGAGAGATCTCATATGAATAACTAATTACTAATCACTATCACTCCTTTAAAAATGATTGATTGACTTTACAACTTCAAAATATGGAAACCTCTAACACATACAACGAAACAAATATATTGTGTATATAATTCTTTATGTATATACAGTATATATGGTATAACGTTTGCATGAAATATAGATGCATGTTGTTTGAATGCTGAACCCTGTCCGGGTGTCACCTGATCAGGGCCTGGAGGCATGGCAGCAACGCGTTCATTTAGGCTCAGACTGCACCACCATACAAAGGTGTGTTTGTGCAACTCGACAAAAAACAACAAAAACAGCAAGACAGAGGAACCACGCCCAGCCCTGAATCCTGCCAGGTCCTGTCTAACTGGTTCTGAAGGAGGCAGAGGAGCGGCGGTAGGGACGGGGCGCAGCAGAATGGAGGAGGGGGTAGGGGAGGGGGAGGCGGAGGTGCTGGAGGACAACCAGAGGTGATTTGAGGAGGAGAGCGGTGGAGGAGGTGAGTTGAGGAGAGAGGAGTGGAGGAGAGGATTTGAGGAGGAGAGAGGAGTGGAGGAGGTGAGTTGAGGAGGAGAGCTGTGGAGGAGGAGTAGAGGAGCAGAGGAGTTGAGGAGGTGTTTGGGGAGCCTCGCGGCGAGCAGAAACACAGGTGAATCAGTAGTTTAATGGTTGAGGTTTAGCCTTCAGCAAAGTCTAATATTATGTTAATTCTCTCCTCAATGTTTTCACAAACTGCTCAAATAAATAGCAGACTGATCAGGAGGATAAAAAGGACCCACGAGAAGGGCAGAATAGTATCAGACTAAGGTTCTGGCTCTTTTAGTGGTTGTATACAGTTCATCAACATGGCTGCAAAATAGATTGCATTATCTGTAAGTTATTTCCAGGTTAAATTCAACATCTGTTTACCATGATACCATAATCTACCATCAAAGATCAAAAATGATGAAATGCCAGAAAAAAATATACATAAATGAATTATTCTTTCCAGCCTAGATGGTCAAATCTCATTTGCATTAAATGTATATTTTTCCTTCATAAGGTTGAACAATAATTAAGTCAAATGCTTTTTCTAAAAATAATTGTAACAAAATGTTTATGGTTCTCTTTTACCAACTGCAGATGTTTCTAACCCCTGTATACGGCAATTCACCGTGACGTCACACTATGTTCTTCCGGGTGGCAAAAGCCGATGCGTTCTCCGTTGGCACCACTAGTAAACAAACCCTTCCACGATCGAGAAAACAGAGTAAATGGCTTGAATTAATGATTTTCTTCTTGCGGGGTGCTACAGGACGTCTCATTAATATATATATATATATATTATATTATATTAATATAGTTTTCGTCATCGTTTCAACTTCAGATCAACAACAATGTTTTGTTGACTGTGTGACATAGTCTTTATTGTCATTTATTTATTATTATTTATTATTATTATTTGTGTTTACAGCCGGCTGGACGGCTTCTGGTCAGTGGTAGCCGCTCGTTCTGCCACCCGGAAGTGTCGTTACGGCTGTTGTTTACTAACATTCTGAAATGCCGTATTACACCCTTCTTTGACGTTCCAATACTTCCTTTGACTCCCTGAAGAACAGTTCTGCTATGTTCAGAACAGCAGACGGCACTCGGAACGTTTTGTTTAGCTTTTCAGTGGTAGTAGTTTAGTTGGGAGTAGTTGAGTAGTAATAGTAGTGGTTTGGTAGCAGTAGTAGTAGGGTTGGGCTCCTCCAGTAGACGTTCAGGGCAGCAGAAGGATTCAGGACCAGCTCCACGTATAATTGCTCAAACAGTTACAGGAAATACACTTTAGACTGATAGGCTCGCACACACACACACACACACACACACACACACACACACACACACACACACACACACACACACACACGCCTAGCACATTCTGGCTCAAATGCTGAACACGAGAACAATACTCTTCAGAAGAGCTTTTAGTTCAAAAAGTTGACCCATAGCTAAAATACCACACTCACACACACACATACACACACCAAGCACAAACCATCAATAACATCTCACATAAATGGCCTCCAGAGGGAAACAGTGCATGTGCAAACAAAAAAACTAAAATCGCATGAATATGGCGTGATTGTGTGTGTGTGTGTGGGTACATGCGTTAGTCTGCATGTGTGTGTGTGTGTGTTTGAGAGAGAAAGACACACACACACACACACACAGCCACACACATAGGAAGAAGCACATGAGAAGAAAAAAGGCAGAGACATACTTAGCAACAGCAGCAGAGGGTAAAGCCAGGCTAGCCACCACTTTAACCAGCTTCATAGCATCAATGAACAACAGCAATCAGCAGGTAGAGGGGTTTTTGTGTCATTCTTCAAATTAATCTAACAAGACAATGGGGGGGGGGGGGGGGGGTTGTTCTCTCACCAACTGAAATTGGTGAAGGCTCAGATCTGACTGCCCGCTGAACTCCAAGCAGAATGGTCCCTGAAAGGCAAAGACCACGATCCCAGGTCACACATTATATATACTCTACATACAGACACACACATGGAAATACACAGACGCACATGATATAAACTCTACACACAAATCCAGAGAAACACACACATATGGAAATACACACACGCACACGCACATGATATCAACAAGGTCACGCTTCATATCAACTCCACTCTCACACACACACACACAAACACACACAGAGGCAGAGAAAACACACACACACATAACATCCCAACCTAGCAGATATTGTATTTGAAGGCACATGCATCCCTCCCCTGCCGCTATTGTTATTTGGCCTCCTCCCAGACGTAAGCCTGAAATACAACACACTTAACATACACAGAGCCCACTCCACCAGCCCTCGCTATGCCAACATGGTAACTTTACTAGATACCTAGCTTCAGCAAGGCTAATATGGAGGTTTTACTATCTAAATAGTAAAAAAAACGATCTATCTAAAATGGCATTACATCTGTATTAGTGTATTCAGTTCTTTTTTATAAACATTAAGTGAGTAGTTGATGAAAATCCTCAAGATATTGAATCAGTGGTCATGTGAATGCAACTACCTGCCTAGCCTAACTGCTAGTTGCTTAGGGAGAAGGCGTGTGTGTGTGTGTGTGTGTGTGTGTGTGTGTGTCCACATGAGATGTCCCTTCACCCTGAAAGACATGGAATGAGCGGAGCATGAAGTGAGAGAGAAAGTAAAACAAAGAAAGAAAAAGTGGTTGAAAACCAGGAAAAGGGAGATACAAAGGAAAATAAAAGGACGTTTTCACACAAGTTAAGGAAGCAAGGAAACAAAAGGTGGTCAGTCGCACACACACACACACACACACACACACACACACAGAAACCACAGAACCACACTGTATTATATGGGGAGGGCTTGGTTGCGCTGCTCTCTATGAAAATGTGTTGCTGTGGTTAGAGCCTCAGTTCCAGGATGACAGACTGGTGTTTGTACTGCAGCCTCACCCCAGGGTCAGCCTGATAACCGCTCTGAGCAGCCGTGCAGTTACACATGCAACGCATGGGGTCATACCCACCCACAGGTAGATCAGGGCAGACCAGAACACACACACACACACACACACACACACACACAGATAGAGTCATTCAATGGCCAAATACCACGGTGAACAAAAAGGAGTGTGACTCCGTAACAGCAGCACCCAGCCCAAACGCAGAGACACACACACAGACACACATCACAGCCTACAACAATATAATGTCACAAGGTATGTTTATAGCAATATCTAAAACGTGAAGGTTCACATTCTACTCAATTTCAAATTATAAATTTGTGCCTCAAAGGAGTGACTGTGCCTGTAGAGCTTTAAACTGGACTGAGCCATGGAGTGGATGAGAGTGTGCATTGGCTACCCGTCTTCAACAGACTACAAGGATGAAATAGTATATTTGTTGACCTAACCCCTGGATCGTGATTTAGCAGCAAACCGCCCCGAGCTCCCTCGCCAATGTGTCCATCTTAAACGGCAGTAGTAGCTACCAAACGACACGTTGAGCGCTCCAGTGGATCGGACAGAGACCTGTTTCTGTGTGGGGAACAACGGAACAATCAGACACAACGAGTGTCTGGGGGAGCTTGTTGTCCCGACGCCGAGGAATGACACAATGTCTGTCTGGCCGTTGGTGTGACTGAGCCAATATGTGTCTCATCTGAACAGACAGACGAATGGATGGAGGAGATGGGCCCTACACTTGGGTCTCTAGGTGTGTGAGACGTGCGCTGTGATTGGACTGTTCAGACCAGGAAGTAAAAGACGATAGGACAGAGAGAGAGAGCCACAGAAGAGCGGAATAGAGATTCTGTGTCTCCTCTCTTTTCCTCTCTTTCTATCGCTCTCTAGAGACAGAGAGTGCGATAGAAAGAGAGTCGTATACAGACAAGAAGAATAACAGAGACAGATAAAGACTGAGAGAGAGTGAGAGAGAGACCGAGGGAGAAAGGTATGAGATAGACGGAGAGAGGGACAGTAAAAAGGGTCTTGACTATACAGTGTGTGTGTGTGTATGTGTGTGTGTGTGTGTGTGTGGGTGGGCTATGCCCAGTTGACCCCAGGGCCTCATTAAGTGCTTTAGAAGGCCGGACCACCCAGGGACCGGGGCCATTGTGTGGTCAAGCCCAGGTGCCAGGTTCTTTCACGCCACAGGAAGCACTTTATCACCACGTCCCCCTCTAAAGAAGCACTAGAAAGTGGTGGCGAGGAGAGCCAATGTGATGGCCCTGGCTCTGTCTTTTTTTCTGGAGATGACCCTGGCCTAGAGGTGGTCAGACCAGACCCAGCTATTGTTCAGCTCCACAAAGTCACCGCAGAAAGCGAGTTTCCCTGAATGCACACCTCCGGAGAGAGAGAGGGAAAACAACACTGTTATATCGGCTGCTGTGCTGTTTTTCATGTGGGGCACGCATCGCTCCTCTTATACTCTTTTCTTCGGGGGGGTGAAAGAGTGAGAGTGAATAGATGAATATAACACAGGGGGGAGGGTCTGTGTGTTCATTGGTCAAAACCTCAGGTGTATCTTGCTCATTAAAAGAAAGATTCCATCACTTCCTCTGTGCCAATTACCATACACTTGGAGCTCGCTCTCTCTCTCCCTCGCACACACACACACACACACACACACACACACACACACACACACACACACATATATTTTTTATGTCTCCCTCGACGCAACTCACAACCTCTGACACGCACGTGCAAACACACACACACACACACACACACACACACACAGTCAGGAAATGGTTAACCCCCCCTCCCGCTGCCTGAGAAAACAATAGAGATATTGTCTGACCAGGGCTAGACTCTGAGGCAGTGTGTGTGTGCGCATGTGTGCCTGTTAGATACCCAGAGTGCATATGGAAGGCTGTGTGCGTGTGTGTGTGACCCAGTTCTCAGCACACGAGTCTGTCTTTTTCTGTTTCTGTGTGTTGAACTTGTTGTGAAGGGTTTGAACTTCAATCTTTATTACTATTTATTACTAAAGTCCTTTCACTTGAAGACGGAAATGGAATACGACTTTCAGAAGTAGTATGAAACCCATAGTAGTACATCATGATATAACCATAGTGGTATGTATAATAATAATCACACACCGCACACACGCGCAGCCCCCCCCCCCGACCCCCACACCACACACACTCTCCTAAACACACACACTCTCCTAGACACAGACACACACACACACACACAGACACACACACACACACACACACCTTGCATTAACCTTTACCAAATATGCCACAGCTGTGAGTACATTTTAACCACCTCTAAAGAAACCCCATTCAGAGCGTATCTCGTTTCGGTCATGTGACGTACGTTCAAGTAACAGGATACGAGGGCGGGTCAATGTTTGGGACAGAGGAGATTCGCTTGGTTTTGATTCGTGTACGCCTTCTGCTCACTTTCTTATTAGATCACAACCTATTAAATGTGTTGTTATTGGTCGAAATGTTATGGTGATTAGATTTAGATCAAATATAAGGGGGGAAAAAGACAAAATGCTAAATTTCAATTTAGCATTATGTCGAAGCAATAGCTGCTAGTCCCAGCGACCCGTCAGAAGTCAGAAGAACTCAAACGGCGGGCAACTTAAACGGTGGGCAGTGATAAAACAAAGAAGACCATTTCCTCCCTTCACGCGCCCCCTCCTAAAATATTACACATCAATAGAGACATAAATATTGGATAACTTCCAGCCAGTGGCGTTAAAAGTTCAACGGCAGTGAGTTTCAAAAGCAGCCTGCGGCAGGGGACGGCCACTTCAAACACTGGCCCCCCCAGCACTGTTTAAGGCCACAGAGGACCGGGGCGCTCAGCCTACCTACCCCGGCCCCCCCACACCTGCGCCCGGTCCGCAGGGACAGAGGAGGGCCAGTGGAGGACAAGAGGATGGGACCTCACACGTATGTGTATGAGGTCCTGTCCCGTTTTTCTCCATTGGCCCCCCCTCAATCAACGGGGACTGACTTGATTTGATTAACCAGCATTTGAATATTCAAATAGTTATATTCTAATATTTATGTCTTCATTGACGTTTGGTCTCAAACTAACTTAATATTCCCTTTGTTTTATTTGCGTCTCCCTCCCTCTCATAAAGTGAAGTGTATTTATAATCCCTCTCACGCTTGAGGAACTCGAATTTAACAAGGTACTGGCACGCATCGTGATATCTTTGTCGAAATTGAAACTCTGTCCCATCGGGGCTGTATAGTATTAGTTTATTGAGGACAATAAAATGTGGTTCCCGCCACTCGAAGATAAATGAATATAAATCGTGACTCGTGACTGCAGGACTCTGTACTTTTGTTTGCCGTGCATGTCACTAAGTAAACAACAGCAAATGCCAGCATCCAAATATTTATGTTAAAGTCACTTAATGTATGATATCTATCCAAATCCAAATATAAACTTATCTTATATGAATATAACATCTTAAGACCGAGTATCACCATGAGACGAGATACCCAACACGGTGTCGATATGATGCCACTAAAAGGACACCGAATGATGAATAAAACATTGCCTAAGCGAGTCGACGCAACAAACTTTGGCTCTTCAAACTTTGCTTCCATACAGCCAGGGCTCACTATACATACAGCTACCGCCTGGATTCCTACCAGTCTAGCTTGTAGCAGTTGTTCTGGTTTGTTTTGACGGACTAGAGGTCACCTGAACTTCAGATCTTCTCGTACACATCCGTCCGCCGCATCGACTCTCGGCTCTTAACGCCGCAGACACCCCCACTGAGCTCGGCTGGGTCGCGAGAGGGCAACGGAGAGATCCGGCCCGGCTACCGTTTGTAAAGTGGTTTAAGTAGTCACGGTTTGGAGAAGTGAGGAGGGAAAGGCCGGCAGTGGTGGTGGTGGTGGTGGTGGTTGTGGTGTGATGACATCACCAGCGGCGTTGCCCACGGTAACCGTGCCTACAGGTCTGGAGGTTCTGCAGCAGGTATGATGCAAGCGGAGGAAACCTTCCATCCTTTCACTCAGACAGGGGTGATGGAGAGACAGATACAGAGAGAGAGACAGAGAGAGACAGAGAGAGAGAGAGAGAGAGAGAGAGAGAGAGGGAGACCGAGAGAGAGAGAGACCGAGAGAGAGAGAGAGAGACCGAGAGACCGAGAGACCGAGAGAGAGAGAGAGAGAGAGACCGAGAGACAGAGAGAGAGATCAGTAGAGAGAGGGAGAAATAGACCCTGGTTGAGTGAGAACTGACTGTAACAGGTACAGTACCACAACAACCTGACAGAGAGGCGAATGTATAACAGTTAAACCACAGATGATAGGCTGCAAATAAGTTTGAATCAATTCCCAATAAACAAATATATATTTTTATTTTTATTTTCAGTTCAGTTTGGATTTCTAAAATGTTCTGTAACCAGATTGATAGGTTTTCCCATGAATTATTTACCACAAGTGAGTAAATATTGTGAGTATATAAGTGGCGTGGTGTGTATACAACGAACAATTTAAAGATAAATACAATAAATGGATGAATAAATGTAATCAATCGGCTAGACAGGTCTAATAAAGCATTTGAAACACCCTAGCCTGACCACGACTTTACATCTCTACATCCTCAACGTTTTGTGTTTAAAACACGCTGGGGAGAAGGAGAGAGAGAGAGAGAGAGAGAGAGAGAGAGAGAGAGGGAGGGCTGTACCAGTACAACATGCGTGTTGTGTAACACTCTGAACCACAGCG
This sequence comes from Micromesistius poutassou, assembly GCF_964030765.1. Lineage (NCBI taxonomy): Eukaryota > Metazoa > Chordata > Actinopteri > Gadiformes > Gadidae > Micromesistius > Micromesistius poutassou. The sequence goes on from NC_140291.1 coordinate 10,886,556, forward strand.
CATCTCAGAGAGAAGGACGTCAGCCGGTCGGTATTTACAGACGCGTGAGTCATAGCAGAACAGGAAGAAAGTACAGGAATTTACCTCCAGCCCTACGCTGCTGCCTAAAACCCTAATCACTTCACAGGAAAGAGTCTTTTTTGTTTGTCCTCCTCCTCCTCCTCCTCCTCCTCCACCACCTCTCCCCGCCAGCGAGCTCTTAAAATATCCCGACAGTACGGGACCCCCACTGAACTCTTCGGTGTAAAAATATCGCCCGGCACCAAGCTGGGCTTCTTGATGTTCACACACAAAAAAAAAACTTTTGACAAGTGTTTTTTTTTTTTTTGGGTTGCACAGTTGAGTTGCTTATTTTATTGTCTAAATGTACAGCCTTTGTACAGACGGGCGCTCATTCTCATGTTCCCAGTCTCAAATTAAAGAGGTAATGATACCGATGCGCAGCCTCGCCCGTGCCAACTTTCGTTTACCATTGAACTGCGACGTATTCTAGGAGGTATTTATTGTTGACAGTAAAACCAACAGTGGTGATCAAATGTCCACAATGTGACTCATGCGGCTGTTGGTTGGGAATGGGAGGGTTGATGACCTTTATACCGGAAAATTCATCACCGGTTGACGATACAGGACTTTTATTTGAATTTGCTGCATGGAGTGTTATTACCAGAGCAGACCAACACTATGAACGCATGTGGATCTACAAATGTGAACCGTGAAGAGGTAAAACACAAAAAAAAACACAACCGCAAACAGAAGTAGCCGTGCCTATAGAGGCCCCGGTTAGAGGCCCAGAGCACTTCAAGTTGTCTCTGTACTCTTCATGCCCTCCGTGGTTCCTCTCATCGATTTCCCGCCCTCACTAACCCCGTGACCACATAAACAACACATCGCTACACCCGACCTTCTCTGTTGACCTCTGCCAATAAGCCTGCCTGGGGCAAGCAATCAAGCTCTTCTCTTACTGTTCCTGCCGGATCCTCTGCGCCTCAAGACGCAGGCCCGACTAAGATTTATGGCAATGGTTCTTTGTCCGTACAGTCAGTCAGGCAGTCAGTCAGGCAGGCAGTCAGACAGTCAGACAGTCAAGACAGTCGGTGCTGCCCCCTTGGCCTCTCCAGCCAGCTAGCTTGGTCTAACGTCATACTTGAGGTAGCCAGTGCTGAGGAAACACCCACGCTTCCCACAAAGCTGAGAAATTCGCTCTCTTCTTTGCTCTCCATGCGACAATCTCATGGAGCAACCAAGAAGACAAAGCAGAGTGTCAACATGGAGTTGATCTTAACAATTGTTGGATTCAGTAAAGGTCTAAGTCAGATTGTTCTTTGGGACATAACAAAGCAAAGACCAACCTGCTGTAACCGTCCAACCTGAGAAACACCAAAACATTGGCACTTCAGTGTTCAATTGAATGAGGGATTTATTGGTTAGTTTTAGAGGAACAAGAGTCCTCCAAAAACTGCTGTTGTTAGGACAAAACTAGCCATGACAGTGGTTAACTGTTTTTTTTTTTTCAGTTAGTCAACAACATCCATTCAAAAAGGGAGGGGAAGTTATAACCCGGAAGAGGTTTTCCATAAGCAGGAAAGAAAAGGAGGAAAAGGAGGCTGGATTTTTAATAAAACAGAGAAACAAGGGAAGGAAGGAAGGAAGGAAGGAAGCAAGGAACGGATTAAGGCGGGAAAGAAGGAGAGAGGGGAGAAGTAGTGACGGAAGGCTCTAGAGAGAAGAAGGAAGGTTACGACTGAGTAGGGGAGGGTTCTACTTACAACGATGTGTGCCGGAGATGGAGACCTGGCATCTTTAAGAGCCTGTCTTTGACTTTGGAGGCCTTGTTGTACATCTAGAAGAGGCCATTTCATCTGTAGGTACTGGATGGTGGAGAAAGAACACAGCGGGAGGGAAGAAAAAAACAAACATGTCAGGGGCAAAATAGACAACCACAAAACTTAAAAGGACGACAGAGAAAAGACATTGACTATGTATTTCTTAAATTATTAAACATCTATTAACTGAATGTTAACTTCTGCCCTGTATTAAGGCTACCATTATATCATTATACGTCTTCCCAGTCCTTTTGTCCTTCAGAGGGTTTAGGGTTAGGGATTTATGTATAATGTGGTTCTGTGAAGCCCTTTGAGAATGTTACTGTGATGAATGGCCTGAAATGTATGTGACCTGACCTACATTAGGAGGGTCAAACCACAGATCAAACATTTGAGCAAAGAAAACCACCAGTGAACACATCAACAAACATCATTGTCAATATGACGATGACATCATCACATGAAAGGAACACTCATTTTAAGCTAACCAGAAGCAGAACTGCAAAATGGTTACACAATTTCACCAGAGATGGTGCTCTCCCTTGGATGCGACTTTTAGGACATACTGCCACTTTAAAAAACAGCAAGGCAAGTATCATGTGCAGGAATCACGCACACAGAAGCCCTGTGAAGCTAAATTATACATTTGTACTACAGTACAAACTATCCAGTTTAGCAGCCTCCCAGCGTTCGGTAAAATGGGAAATTAATAATGGACTAGGAGGTTGAAAAGGCATGTTGCATTTTCAGAATGTGAACGCCGGATCTATACAGAGGAGGTGAGTCATTCACTTCGCTAGGTGGATGTAAGGCTAGGGCAGTGGACCTAAATGACCTAATGCCACGCCGATGACCGTTGGAGATAAAAATGAATTTTATTAGCAGCAGCCAGAAGAACTCATAAAAAGTTTAAACCAAGGCGCCTCGACCCATCCCTCTGTGGCTGTACCTCATGACTCCACTCTTATAAATGATTGACTCAGCCTTTATCACAATCCTCTCCTTCCCTCTCCCGTTTCCCTCTTTTCCCTCTCAAGCGGAGAAACACATGGGCAGAACCGTCCACGAGGAGATGCTCTGAAACCCTGATGTGGGGGGGTTATATCGCAAGGCCTCTAATTGGGCTTTAGAGATAAACCGATCGCTCTCACACTTCAGTAGCTGTGTGTCCGCAAACAAGCCTTTTAATTCTTTTAAGGATACAGGTAGTCTAGGTTCAAGCTGCGTGTGTGTTTGTGTTTTTAAATCAGTGGTAATTATCCAAGAGTTCACCCCCCGGGGGGTGTCTGCCACGCACTCCCATGGCCTGGGCTACAGCGTGTACCAGGATAAATAAAATCACTTCCATTACTACTCATTTACGCCACCCAGGAGGGACTTTTACTGCTAAACACTGAGGTTTGTTTACACTTGTTTATACGTGTCCTCACAGCCCGGGAGAAAAATATGGAGAGGGGGTTAAGGCGTTAAAGTTGCTGTCTTGGGGCTCATCCCACTAAACAAGAAAAGGACAAGGGCAAATACGCATGACGCCCCCAGGTTAGAGTCCCACCAGGTGATGTTGTCCCCTCTCTTCTCCAACAAACCACTTACTATACTATAAAACAACGACGCTGTGATGTTGGCGGCTTGTGCTGTAATGTTTTCAGAGACCCTTGTATATTGGTCCTTAATTGCTGTGAAGTCAACACGAACACAAGGAGGGAGGGGGGAGGGGGGGCGGGGGAGGTAGAGGAAGGGGATTCTTGAAGTGTTAAGGGTGCGAGGGAAAGCCGAGAGTGTGAAGTGTGCTGTGATGGGCAGTTTGAGGTTATTCAATACAGCATCCGGCTGTGTCAGAGAGTCCTTGAGAGAGGGCCGGACGGTGGAGGACCCCTGCCGACGTCTTTATTAAGACTTCAAAACACACGCTGGACTCCACCCGTGCTTCAGTGTGGATCTTTTTTATGCGGAAAGGCGAAATATAAAACACACACATTTTCGTTGTAAACTGTACACTGGAAATGGCAGTGTCTGTAGAGGTAAGAGTGGGAAACGGGCCTGATGACGTCAGCCCATGGCATAAGAGCATGATGTAAGCAGGTCAGATGATTTGCATAACTGTGCACATTGAGCCATTGATAGGTTGGATCCCTTTCTGATGACACGAGGTGTGTGCTAGATATGAGCACATTGTGAAAAACGCCCTCCCTCTTTTGTGTCAAAAGACTCACGCGCTTTTGTGAAAAGAGTCACTGTGGTTATGGAGCTCCAAACCTAAATTAAAATGTACTTTTAATTAACCGTGAAGTAAACTTAATTCTTTTGTGGTTAGCAAGCGGGTTGTAATGGGAGCAAATGTAGAGTTGGAATTCTGGTTTATGAGAGTTATAAATTGGGAAATGTCCATCAGTAAAACTGCGAGGTTGTCGTTTATTGGGGCCGTATCTCACAAATCCAATCACATTTTCAAACAAATGCAGCGAACAGTTGGAAAGATGCAAAGAGTCAGCGACCGTGTACAAGAGCTAAGTGAAAGGTGACCCACTGGTGGGGGGAGAAAACCAAACAAGATGGATAGTAACAGTCAACTCTCAAGTCAAGTCAAGTCAAGAGAGAGAAGGCAAATAAAGGGCTAAAGTGAAATAGAACAAAAAGATGAGATGGGAGAGAAGGACAGCACACTAGAGACAAAGAAGGAAGGAGAGAGAGAGAGAGAGAGAGAGAGAGACAAGGACAGAGACAGACAGAGAAAGAGAGGGAGCGAGAGAGAGAGAGAAAGAGAAAGAGCGAGGGAGGGTAATAGGACACATGCCCCGACAAGCGCCTCCACTTCAGCCCAGCAAATGTTCTCACACACTAATCTCGCCTGCAGGTTCCGCGAGCATGCCAAGGAAAACCAAGCGCTGGCAAGCACTCCACCACCCACTGCACCGCACCACCCCTACCCCTACCCCAAGGCTGCCCGCCTCCCTCCCCCCCCCTCCCCCCCGCCGCCGACACCACGCTCTTCCATGGCCGCCTTTTTCTCACTCCAGAACTCCGCCTCCTGCTGTTAGTCGCCCCGCCAACGGACATGCTGCTAAGGCTTGAGTAGGCCGTGACCTTTGACCCCCCCCCCCCCCCCCCCCCCCCCCGCCCCCCCACCACCCTCTCCTCCTCCTCCTCTTTCCAGGCTGAAAACTTTCCTGCTATGAGGGGGGGGGCCTCTCGGTAACTCAAGAGCCATTCCGATGTGACAAATTACTGTGCAGTTCCAAGATAACTCTCTCTCCCCCCCCCCCACCTCACTCTTCCTGTCCTAGCGCCGCCATCCCACACACGCAGACACACACACAGACACACACTTAAAAAATAAACTCCCCAATAAACTTGTTGCAGCTCTCGGCTGATGAAGATGGGTTCTCCCCCCAAGTCAGCTCACTTACATTCGCTCTCCCTGCCCCTAGCCTGAGCAACCGCACCCCCCTTCCTCCTCCCGTCTCTCCCCCCTTCCTCTCCCCCCTTCTTCCTCAACTCTCCCCTCCGCCTCTCCACTCTGCCCCCCTCCTCCTCAGCACTCTCCTCGCCAATCCCCCCCCCCCGTCCTCCTCCCTACTCTCCTCCCTCCTCCTAGCCGCTCTCCCCCCTCCTCTTTGCCGCTCTCCCCCCTCCCCCCGCCTCTCTCCCCCCCTCCTCCTCACCACTCTCTTCGCCCAGTCGATCGCACAATAGGAGCTGAAAGACTCAATTGTTTCTGATGAACTGAAAGACAAGAGCCTTGTCCAAGTCTTTACACAAGGATGAACTCCCTCACTCTCTCTCCCCCCTCTCTATGTCTCTCTCCCAAACCATTTCCCTTTCCCTCCCTCTCTCTCTCTCGTTCTCATTGCTATATCTCCTGAAAGACAAGAGATGTCGCAGAGGGTTAACACAGAGAAGAAGCCTATACTTCTCTATGCCCATCTTTCTATCTATCTGCTCTCCTGGATGGTTAGTATATTTTATCCCTTCATCTTTATAGAATACTCCCCATAAACTGTTTAAACACCCACTCCAAAATCCATTCTCCCGGCAAACAAAACATTAGAAAGGGATAAATTATGGGAAGATAAACATTGGCGGAGCGAGCAACTCTTCAAAATAGGGATGTTAATGATTAATGACTAATCGATTAATCTCTGTTCAGAATTTAACAGATGAAAAATGTATTAACCGACAATGTCGATTGAACATTTTTGAACTTAAAACATGTGTTTGGTTTGGTTTGCCCTGTTAGTCTAGAAATGGCAGTAGTTGCACCACATTTTACATTGTTTTGTTTGGCGGCACCATTTGTTGAATGAAGGACAGGCAGACAAGAACAGCCGTTTCGAGTGAGAAAATTGGTCTTACCTCATGAATTAATGTTTCGCAAAACTAATGTTGGAACTGTTTGACATTTGTTTTTTATCGTATTATTTATTAATAGATTATTAAACGTCAACGTGTTCAACTTCAATCGGTTAAGGAAAACGCATTTGAATTGCAACCCTACTTCGCTACCCCCGTACCCAAGTCTCTGCTGTTCAGCCAATGTTTGGCATGTGACCAGGGAGTCTTAACCCACATATACACCCACTGTCAGCGCAGTGCAAACAAGCCCCCCCCCCCCCACCACACCCGGACCCAGCGGCCCACAGCCCCAGCAGCACAGTCTATGACAGATAGGACGCTATGGCAGGAGACCAATTGGATGGGGGGCCAGGGGTGAGGGGGGCAGCCTGGCAGTCACACAGCATCCTAACATGTCCTTGCCAAACGCCAGTGGTTCCTGGTTTAACTGGCCCACACACTTTTTTTGGCTGCTCCGGTACCCATGGGGACAGGACTGCCCGACAACACCGCCACACCCAGCTACTTCACTGCGGCCCCTTTCCCTATAGTGCATTCTCCAGAATGTGCAATGTTGCACATGTCCTTGTGGTCATTTGAATACATTTCAACACATTAGTGTGTAAAGATGCAATGAAATGGCCACAAGATTGCAATTAACACGCATTGATTGTTCACAGCCTCACTTTGGATAAAAGTGTCTGCCAAATAACAAATGATAATAAAATGAAAGATCAAACTAAAGAAACCTTGCCTGTACATCTAGTGACAGACAACACGCCCAAACGATGAGGCAATCAAGCAAACACAATAACAATAACAAATTCTAGAGCTTTTTTGGTTTATCTAATTATTAGCCATAGCAAAACTAGGGCCTAAATGGCTGATCGTCATGAAGTTAGTCATTAGCTGCGAGCCATTTGCAGCTAGAAGTCCTTTAATCGCTGCCTGCCATGGACCAACCAGGCTACGACCAGGCATGTTGGTTTTGTTTTGGATTAAAAGGCATAAGCTCAGAGACAGTGGGTCCTCGTGTGCCAACGATGGCTGACAGCAGTGTGGCTTCCAACGGGACCCCTGGGAGAGGGGATAACATCCATCCACAGACTGGCCCCCAAAATAACCACACGGTTCAGTGTCCATGTGTGTGTGTTTAGAATATCCATCACACAGAGAGATGCAGGAGAAATTATAGTAGGGGAAGATGAATAGATGGAAGAACAGGAGGACATTTTGGACGTATTCAGATTGTTTGAATGTGATATTTTTCCATGGCTCTATTCCTTGGCAATGAGAGAGAGAGAGAGAGAGAGAGAGACGTGAACTGAAATCTAATATGTGCCCTCTGCTACTTTCGATATGACTGTACTACCTCTAGCACCCGCCGCGGCTGAACCACCCCCACCTGGGTTTCCATACAAACTCATATCTGGGGTTGATGTGGACATGCGAGATGAGCCCAAGTCTCAGGTTAAAGCTGCAGTGGCGCTAAATGGAAAGCGGCATCAGTCACAAACTTAATTTAGTTTTAGGACAGCAACAAATAATATGATCAGTATTCTACAAATGAGGGAACTGAGGGTAATGTAATTTAGCACCCATTATTATGTTTATTAAGTGATATTAAGTGATATAAAGTTAACAGAAGTCATCCAGAATCGTTTAACTCAAGGTCGATCACAGCCTGCTAGGGATTCAGAGGGCATTGAACCTTACAACCTTTCCCCTCGGAGTTTAACATCAACCACCCTGCCCCTTTGGGGAAGTCAGGGATGGTTAATAAAGCACACTTGAACTAGAACCAATGTGATTCTATGCACTGTTCGTTCCTCCCCCCCCTATCCATAGATAGGGGGGGAGGAGAGCAGCCATGAAAATTACAGCGGACATCTCTCGCACGGTTCCAACTAGGCCTGGGCAATAAAACAATAAATTATCGTATTGTGATAGACTTTTGATCAGTATCAATATAAAACATGTTCAATATATATCGAGAAGAATATAAAATAAGAGAATAAGAGACTGGACCACCGAATCTAGCAGCTGGGTTTGTTACACAACAACAGTTCCATAATTATTTACAATATTTGAGTGTTTTTCATTGTTGTGTCGACATTGGAGTATTTATCAATGAAGAACAGTGGAAGGTCATGTTAAGTGTTAAACAGAAGTGTTCAAATCCGGCATGGTAATTCCTAGTCTTCTTAGGTCATTAAAATTATCAATAGTTATCGATATCGATCAATATGATCAAGTTATATCGTGATATGTCTTTCAGCCATATCGCCCAGGCCTAGTTCCAACACTCGCACTCCTGGCATGAAGAGCTTTATTTAAATCTTCAGATGATCAAGGCTGGCCGCAGATCCAACTTAAAGCTGGCCTGTTCACAGAGTCGGTTTAAAAGATTACTCCATCTTTGCTAGTCGCGTGTAGCCGTTTTATGAAGAAAAGACAAAGAAGGAGGAGTCGGTGGAGGTCTTAAAACGAGCTGCAGGCACCCACTAGGTGTAACGGTCTGTACTGCAGGTGCACGGGAAGACGTGCTCATGTGCTTAAACAAACACATCAATTGTCTGGGTGGGGAGGGTAATTTTGTGTAATTTAAGGAGGGGGGAACCTAATGCAAGCCAGACCTCCTCAAATCCCCCTGGTTATAAAATAAAGGCCCCTCTGCATTTAATATACTGCTCGGCTGTGTGTGTGTGTGTGTGTGTGTGTGTGTGCGTGTGTGCGTTTGCTTGCCTGTGTGCATTTGCTTGCCTGTGTGCTTGCGTTTGTGCGTGCATGTGTGCTTGCGTGTGTGCACTTGTGTGTGTAGTAGACAAAAGATAAGGGAATAGATTTGTAAGAGCTACATACCTAAAAACAAAAAAGGGGAAAAAAGTGAAAGAAAACGTAGACAAAAGAAGTCGGAGCTGAAAAACTGGGTAAAAGTTAGTCCACACCAGAAGGCCCTTCACTAAGGCTTTAGTTCTTCTAATACACATTTTATGAGAAGATATATTTAAAAAAATAAAAGCCCCCACCAGCTCTCATAGCCAGAGGCGTTCTGCAACCAGGAAAATAAAAGCGGAATGTGGGAAGGCCTGGGGTTTGAGAGCCCCGGGCTGGGGGGGAGGTGGTGGGGGGGTTGGGGAGGTGGTCCTTCGGGCCTGTATTTACTCCAAAGCCAGAACCTCTGGGAGCAGAAAGGGGAGTCAGGGGTAGGGAGGGGGGGTGGAGTGGAGGTTCTTCTGGCCCTTGACTGTACTGTAGCAGCCGACCTGCTCCTCAATCCCACCTCTCTCCCCCTTCCCCCCATCCAGGCATCCCTCCCCCAACGTGCTCCCCCAACCCTCCTCTGTCTCCCCTATTTCATTACCCTCCGTTCGAAACCCAACAAGCACACTTATAGATTCAATAAATAAGCTTATGCCATTTGATGGTCACTATTATCCAAACTATTATACAATACCCTGAGTGCATACAATAATAGCATGGGTATACCAATACCAGTGGGAATCAAACCACTAACCTCTGCACTGTTAATAGGTGAATAGATAGGTAATGCTAACCAACCTTAAATGCAAACTATCCTGCCAGTTGATACTTTCCTCGACAATGCTCAATATCTTTTGTTCAAGAGGTAAGGGTTCTTTGTGGGTGACTTTACTTAAATATACACATCTGAACTCTTGAGTGTTATCAGGCCTGTAGTGGAAGTGAGCTACACTCTCTTGAACGCAGCTCTCCAAGATAAGCATGGTCGTGCTCCCGGTGCCGTTTGCTTAGCAGGTGTGGACAAATGCGCTGTTCAAACACCAGCTGCTTGAGCAGAAAGATTCAACGTAGTCCTGAAAGTGCAACCAGCACGAGGAGGGTCTAAGCTATATCACTAACGGCCCAAATCTCAACCCCGTTCTATTATATATCGCCAACAGTCAGAAATAAATTAAACTCAACCGAAATCCTAAGGGATATAATTACATAAAAGCAAAAAAAAAAAACTTGCCTAAAACTTGCATTAAGGCGTAACCACGCATTAACCACAGATGGGACAGTGCACGCAACCATAAGACATCAAGGCCAACAAAGTAAACAAGACTCCCTTTTCTGATTGTAGGCATGTTCTACCCTGCCTCCCCTCCTCCTCCCCCAGGTCATTAAGTGCATCTCTGGGCCGCTCTAAAAATAGAGTCTGGGGACTGAAGAGCCAGTGGGAGTGTTTGTTAATGAACAGACCAAACGCTAGCGTTAAGCATCAGGGGGGTATCTAGAGCAGCGCTAGTCCAACAGCACACACACACACCTATAGCACCTTCTAGTTGGAACTGGGTTTTGCTGAACTCCGAGGACTGTTCTTGAATGTGACCTTATGTTGACCTCCCCCCTCTAAACCCTCACGCACAATGGAAAAACTGTTTTTTTTAAGAAATGTACGTTGTGGTTGTGACTCGCAAACAGAAACTGTGTTAGTGATGTTATGAGTTATATGTGGTGTCTAGTTCCAAGCTTGTGCATGTTATTTTCTCTTGGTGTAGCCGTTGTCGGGTTTGTATTTATTGTAATTCACCCACAGCTGGCTAGGCTAACTGATGCAACACATATCTAATACATTTGAAATGACCCCCTCGGGTAATGTTTATACTACTGCCAGCACAACTAGAATACCACCAGGTCTACCTTTACCTTCATCTACATTCTCCCTCTTATGATGACCCCCTGAACACATGATAGTAAACCCCCTAGTAATAAGAAAATCACTCTGTACTGAATTTGAATCTTGGATCAACACACACAACCCCGTCTTTAACGAGAACGCACACACACACACAGACCCCCATCACCACCAGACACTGACACCGACCTCACCCGCACCTCACCCGAGGTCAAACAGGAAGCAGGAAGTCGATCAACTCCACGCAATCAGCGCCTGTGTTTCTTATCGGGGGGGGGGGGGGGGGTGGTGGTGGTGGTGGTAGTGGTAGTAGTGATGGTTGGTTACCAAGAGAGTATTGCGGGCTCGGGGGCCTTTGGCGAGGGAGAGCTGGGGAGTCGGCCGCAGCGCCTACATCTCCTCCTCGAATATTCCATGTTTTGCCGCGCAGCGCTGGAGGAAGTGCTGAACGCCAGCTTTTGATGTTGGCAGTCTAGTTTTGCTTGACGCTAGTTCACTATGAATTAGTTAAATGGCAGGTTGAGTGTGAGGAAGCTCGGAAAACAAGCCTTGCAGGAAGAGAATGTGTACGCTCAGTTTTTACAGTGCCTCGCATGCAGCTGAAGCGAGCGCACGGCAACACGCACACACATGCATATACACACGTTACCACCTACGCACATCTATCCTTCAGAAAGCATTGGAAGGGAAGGAATCGCACATATGTACAAGCAAGCAATTAATCTTCAACAAAGACTGGCACACAAGAATCAGGCTCTGTGTTGTGTGTTCTCAGTGTATTGGGCGCACACACACACACACACACACACACACACACACACATACACACACACACACCTTGAAGACATTTTAGCTCAATATTCATGAAGATGGCTCCCTGAGCAGGTCTGAAGCACAGAATAATTGTAATTCTAGGGTTTCTAGGCAAAAACTGGTGTACATTTTGAAGCCACAGAGTGCTAAAACAACCTAATTTATATATAATACGATGCTATATATGCTCTGTATTATTATTTTTTCAAATTGTAATGAAACGGCAGCTAACCTCATATAATAAAGCTAGACTATATAAAGCCTTTTTGAAGTTTTGGATGCATTATATTCCTGGAAGTAGAATATACTAAAACTGTAGAATAAAGAGTGAATTGAATGAACAATCAACAATCAACTATGTGCAGGCCCTTTAATCTTCAACACGACAACAAAGTAAACATCCTCAACCCAATTGGGTGTTGTGCTGATGGTCTTGTGACTTGTGCCAATGTCACCCTGGTCTTTCTACCCCATTAAATATATCATTATAGCAGCTGATTTAGTATGCGCATGCCGGGCTGCACTAGCTTAATGAATACGTAAGTCATAAGGAGCAGCTTAGAGGACCTCATTAAAACAGGAGATGCTACCAGGACAATAAGACCCTGGGCGGGTTAGGGGATGGCTGCTGCTCGGCTCAGGCCAGAGGAAGGTGGAGGTTGGTAGGTGAGTAACCCTCTCTGCCACATCCCCTCCTCCCCCAACAACCCAACCACCCTCCACGTCACTCCATAACCCGAACAAGTGGCCCCCGGCAAAACACCTCAGCCAATGAGGCCCTGATGTGCCCTCTCCTTCACCCCCCCCCTCCACCTCACACACGCATAAGAGATAAACACACCCACGCACGGAGATCTCATGGTTAATTACCGCTAAATCATATGAGGATCCATGAATGCCCCCACCGCAAACCATTAACCCTCATATATACAGTATATTTACAAACACACACTCACACACAACCTCCCTCTCCTCCCCTCCAACTGAAACATGGTAACACAAGCCGAGTATTGATGACCCTTTAATATGGTGTTTTACAACGTCCCCCCGCTCTCACTTCACAGTGCAGAGCAGGTGATTAGTGAGCTCCAAGCAGACAATGAGCTGAACGGAATGTGGTGGGACAGGGATGCCATCTATTAACATAATCATCATAATCATCTTAAATCATGAGATGAAGTGTTTTAAGCCAAGTATAAATAATGGAAGATGCCCTAAAAACAACAAAATACAACGAAAAAGCAATAAACAAAACACATTAAAATGGCAAACTACAATACAAACTAGACATGTTGTAGTGTGCATTTTTTGAAGAAAATGAGTGTGCTTGCATAAGCCAACTCGTCGTATGTGCCATTTTCAGTTGGCATGCTAACATGCTAATGCTAGCAAGGCTGATAAGCAAGCACGCCAAGTTTGAAGCCCCTAGGCGTTTTCAACGTTATTCCACAACTTTAACGTACAGAAAAATGTATTTAGGCAGACTTTATGGGTCCTTGAGGCAAAACTGTTGTGCATGTCAAATAAGGCCCAGATACCAAGTTTCATATAAATATACGTCAAACGGGGTAGGGGGGCTGATTGTTTGACTGACCACGAGTTAAACCCCCCCCAGTGTGGTTGAAGTGGTGCTTAACCTCTCGGAGACCTGCCTACTTCCGGTTTCCATATGCGTGTTAAATTTCACAATGCCCACAAGTCCAACATTTGAACGTTTCTCGCCTCATTCACTTACCATAATAGTTAGAAGAAAAAAAAATGACACACCAAAAGTAATACATTTTTTTGGCATTGGCTCGATTTGGACACCTCAAAATCCATGGGAGAAAGGAGCTCCCGAAAAGGGGCTCGACGCACAATAAAAACAACTTTTTACAACAACAGTGTGGCTCGCTTTGCCAGGTTTTTTTATTTTCTTCTCCTACCTCCTCCTTGTGCTTCCTCGTAGCCTAGCCCCCCGTATGAACACCCCTCGGCCAGAAATCCCACGTCGCGATAACCCGTCAATAACGAACTGGGGCCATGTATTGATCAGTCTAATTTCGCATCTATTAGCTGGGGAGCGTGCGTTGTTTCTGGGGGCGGCGGGGGCAGGCAGCCAGGGATGGAGATCATTACGACCGGTGTTTCACACACATGCCGTGATTGACGTGGATATAGCGGCCCCTGCAAAACACTGCCGTAATGAGGATGATGATGATGATATGCCGACCAAAAGGGGGGGATGGAGATGTGTCTACGAGGGAAGAAGGAAGAAGCGGAGGGGGGGTGCAAAGGGAGGAAGAAGAGAGGAAGGAAGAGAACCCACGCCAAGCATCTTTATTCTCTTATTTACTAACTGGTAGCGTCAGAGCGGCGTGGGGCATGACCAACACCACTACAATGGGCCGTCATTGTTTTGATTTAATTGATGCGTTGCATTTCCACTGCATAACAAGACACAAGCACCATTTAAATCTCTTTTCCATTACCCTCTTCATCACCATCTCAACCTCACCTTTTCCTCTACCTCCATCTCCATCTATCACCTCCACCTCCCTCTCCCTCCACCTCCAGGAGACAGCAGATTCATCTGAAATCATTCTGTGACCAACCACTGTGGTGCCAACTAAGGCATCTTACCTATTGCTAAGCCCATCTATCTCCACCACCACCACCACCACCGCCATATGCACTGCCTCCCCAGCCCTGTTGCTGGCGAGTGGGGTTGGAGGGCGGTTGAGCCTGTCTTGGCATTGATGCAACCAGCTGCAATGTGTACCGCTGCCTGCCATCACACGCAGAGGGCAAGTTAGAGAGGGCAAGTGAGGAGAGAGAGTAGGGGTGTAACGATACGCGTATTCGGACCGAAATATTTCGGTACAGGTCTAACGGTTCGATGCACGTTTCATTTCGGTACGTACCGGAAAAAAATTAATAAAATGTTTTTTTGGTTGTTTTTTTTAACCAAACCATGACTTTAGTGTATCGTTACACCCCTAAGAGAGAGGTACACAGAGTAAGCAAGAGAGAGAGGGAGAGGGGGAGAGGGAAGAGAGAGCGCAAGGATGGGACTTCAATAGCATCAAAAAAGGAGGGAAAAGGGACAAGTGCATCTTTGTGTATTCTATCTGTAAGTCTACTGTTTGTTGTGTTGTTTAGGGGGGGGGTTGTACTCTGTCACAGTTAGGTTCAAGAGAGGTGAGGGCACGGAGGAAAAATAAATAAATACAAATACATGTCGGAGAAAAAAATGAAAACTTTGGCTTTAAAAACTATATGTTTTTGTCAGCTGAGGGATGCAGTGATGGGAGCATGGGGGGAAGAGAGGAGAGAAGGGGGGGGGAGCCCTCAGCCAAGCCATCTAGTTGAACAGGGAACTTCACAGTGGTAGCTGCCTTTCTATGCCTCTCCTTTTGATGTTACCTCCAAAGGAAAGGATCAAAGGCTCGGAGTGTGGCGTGGGGAAGTCCCTGCCTCTTAGCCTGCCAGCCTCTGATATATGCAAAAGGGGAGGGGGGAGAGAGAGAGAGAGAGAGAGAGAGAGAGAGAGAGAGAGAGAGAGAGAGAGAGAGAGACAGCGAGAGAGAGATTCTACAGAGCAGGTTTGCAGGGAATGTGGCTAAATAGCATGCTTTGCTCTTAATGAGTGACAGGGGATGACGCAATCAGCCAGCTACTAGGTAGCTGTTGCTAACAACCAAACAATGCATTTGTGTGCATCCGAGTGCACGAGTGTCCACACACGCCACAGAAAGTGCTGACGGTGTGCATGAGGTAAGATATTTGGACGAGGCGTTTGATTCTATGAGGAAGGGAGTGGGGATGGGGGAGGAGGGGATGTTTGTTACCTCCCTCCCCCCACCCCATCGTCCTCAAACATCAAGGGGGGGGGGGGGGGGGGGAGGGGGTTGGGGGGGAGACTGTGTCGGCTTGACATAAATATACAGTGTGTTGTTAAAGAGAGGACTGGTTATGTGTGTCTCTGACAAACAACACACTCAAACACAACACACACACACACACACACACACAGTGAGCACAGCTGGTCCGGAGAAGGTGTGCTAAAATTGACAAACCTCTACTAGAGACAAACAGACGTATAAAGAAACACACACACACACACACACACACACACACACACACACACACACACACACTCCCCAAGGCTATAGGATTAAGGGGTCCAGCTGGCTGACAGCAAGCCCTTCCTTCCCACGTATTCCGTCGATTTGGATCCTCACCCCCCCCCCCCCTCCCCTCCCCTCCCGCCCTCTATCCCACCGCCTATCCCCTACACAACCCCTCCCACACCCAAGCCGGTCTGGAAGTCTGGCTGCCAAACCAGGAAGTAAACACACCTGAGCTTTACATTGATTGGCACCAGGGCCCTTTCCCTCCGTACACACACTGGGCCAATGAGAACACAAAACGAAATCAATTAGCACTGAAAACTTTAGGACAACTTTGAGGAAACAATGCAGGGGCAAGGAAAGTACTAAGTAGTACTTGAAGGAGTGCGGAGGGGGGTAGTGGGGTTGTACAAGAAAAGAGGCTAATTTAGAGAGGCACTTGGTTGTTTTAGAAGCGGGGGGAAAATGAAGGGGAGGTGAGCAGGGTCAGAAATTAATGAGGGGCTTGTCGTTGAAATTGTCTGGAAAGTTGCGAAAAGTATAGCGAAATCCAAGACAGAGAGAATGAGAGAAGTACAAGAGGAAGAGGAAGAGAAAGCGATGAAGAGGATGAGATATGGAACCAACCCCTCCCAGAAAGCGCCCTAAAAGAAAACAACCGCCCAACGCAGCATGCCGCAAATATCGGTTACAGTTACAGCAGATCAAATTCCAATCTGTCTCTACCCCTCATTTCAACCCCCTTTTATGACAACTGTCACAAAACACACTTTATTCATATTTTAGAAAACGTCTAAAGCGTGTAAAAATAAAACAAAAAAAAGCTGTTGGCAGTGCTCGCGCGCCCCTCATTACCATATCCTGTATGTACACCCTCGACGGGCGACGCCATGCTCAGCGATGCAGACGCCGCTGTCAAGACGCTATAGGATCTAGACGTTAAAATAGCTCTTGACAAAATGGCGTCCACGCTTAAGTGGACGCGGGGGGGGGGCTGAGTGACAAGTCAGTCACGGCTTGTGGAGGAGCAGGCGATCTGAGAGACAAAACAAGCGAGCAAGCGAGGCTCGTTTCGGGGGTTATGGTGGTGGTGCTTGGTGGGTGATGGGGGTGATGGTGATCAGAACTAGAGCCTGTGAAAGCTGGGCTCGCGGGCCCTGCCTTGCTCCGATGGATGGCTAATGAGGGTGGAAAAAGGGAGGGGAGAAGAAGGAAAAAAATCCATGCGGTGATTCGCTGTGATACCATCGACAGGGGCTACTCGCTATACCCCTACAGAGCTGCTATCCTTGGGGTGGGATGGAGGGATGGCGGGCTGGAGGAGAGAGGAGGAGAGAATGAAAATGAGGGAGAGGGGGATAGAAAAAGGGAAAGGATAAGAATGAGTGGGCAAGAAAGGGAGAACTAAGAGAAAAAGAGAGAACGAGCGGGGAACGAGAAAGAAATTCACAATGATGACACGTAAGTGCAAAAGAGCGATTAAGGATTTACTTTCAAACGGAGCAGCCATTGATCTTGCTTGATAGACCCGCAATAAATCAAACCGACTTGACTCACATGAGAACAGGGCCTAATCCTGTAGTCAGATCCAGGAGAAGTCGGACCAAACCAGCTGTTAATTTAGGCTTTAGGAGATAAAGCAGCAGAAAGCCAACCTGATGTACCCTAGGGCAGGGGCTTACATCATCCCTGTAAAGCAATCAACTTATTGCCAGTTTGGAGAGGTGTAATCAGAACGCATGCTGAGAGAGAGAGAGAGAGTGAGAGAGAGAGAGAGAGAGAGAGAGAGAGAGAGAGAGAGAGAGAGAGAGAGAGAGAGAGAAGGACTGAGGAACTCTTCAGGTAGCTTGAGGTCAAATAGTAAATGAATAAATAAATAACATTAGCAAAGAGTATAATTAAAATAACTACGAAGAAACAAGCAGGAGAAAGAAGGGGGGCTGAGGTGTAGTCCTAAAGTAGCATATGTTAAGAATGAAATACATACTTTTTGTTTTGTTTTCCCTGTGTGTGTCAGTCTACAGGCCTGTGTATCCATGGCCGACTGTGAAAACAGTGATGGCGCGAAGCACAATAACTTTGAAACCCACAGCTTGAAGCTAAACAAGGTCGCCAACACACAGGGCTTACTCTGTGATTTCTTCAGGGAAAGCAACGGATCCAGGAGGAGTTCCACCAAAATAAAAGCTCCCTTGTTCAGTTTAGTAGTGTTTGTATCCAATACAAAAACAAATATGAGTCTTACTGTGATACACAGCATTCAAGTTAAGATGAGTGAGATTGGTCTTATGACTACAATGTCGCCCTTTCATACTTTTTTTTTATTCATTTGATAATCGTACATTTTAGTCTCGTAATCGAATTAAATTCCAATAGTTAAAAAACGCAATGAACCGCTAAGGTAATTGAAACTTTCACAGGCTCATCCGTGACGTAGACCAACATAAACTCACTCAGTAATCAGCACATTGACAAACTCCCCCATTGCAGCCGGTCCGTGGACAGACGACCACTGGGATAAGAGGGGGGGGGGGGTGGTGAGAAGGCGGAGAGACAAGAGCCATGCCCCCATCATCTACCACAGCCACCACCATCACCACAGTCTCCTCCACACCACCCTATAATTTCCCTGGAGTCCGGCCCAGACCTGAAGCCCGTCCCTTGGGTCCGGTGCCACCTCACCCCGGCCCTGCCAGCAGCAGCGCTGCGGCTCCACCTCAGCATAACCATAGTAATTAAAATGGTTATTTTCGTTTGGCAGGTCGAGAATGCTTTTATTTGACTTTCTCCCTCCCTCTCTCTCTCTCCTGCCTCCTGGTAGCCTTCTGGTGGGCGGAAGTGTCGCAAGATATATACGGTCCCCAGCCCGCGCAAACCCATGCTGGTGTGTGTTTTCAGTTGTGCGTCCATGTGTTTGGAGATGTCGGCGCGTCCTATGTGTAATCATGGTGCGTTTGTTAGTACGCTCCCTCTCGTCTAAATTGGGACCGTGACGCCACAGTGGGGGCAGGATACACAGTATTCAGAAGTGTTTACACCACACACACACACACACACACACACACACAACTGAAGCAAATACACTTGGTAAAACAAAAACACACACATGCTTGCATGCATAGTTACACACACACACACACACACACACACACACACTTGCTCAGTCACATAAAAACACACCCGAATCATTGTTTACACACAGGTGCACATGTATATGCACAAACCAACACTAACATACACCCACACGTGTATACATCAACACACACACACACACACACACACACACACACACACACACACACACACACACACACACAGATGCCCTCATTAGCAAGCAAGCTTATCTGGGGTTCTTTAATGTCCTTCTACTACACACCAGATCTGGTGTGAAATCTAATTTTGAGGCCTTGGAGGAGAGATGAGGAGAAGCAGACCTTGGACCAGGTCCAACAGAAACTACCTAGCAGAGCACACATGCACACACACCACACACCACACACTTACACACACACACACATACACACATAACACACAGAAAGACAAACGGACGCACATACACAAACGTACGCTACCTCAGAGGCAAGCTGACACAAAAACAAACAAACACACACACACATTGAGATATATAGAGACACAAACACAATGTAGACACATTCACAGACAGACACACACAAACTCTTACACAAGAACATAAGTCATGCACACGGAACCACACCTTGGTGCCAGCCTCACTCGTCGCCCACCGTTACACTGCATGCACACAGGGATCACAAGCGACCGGCCTGCCGCGCCCAAATTGAGCGACGCTTTGAGACACAGGCTTTGACATTGTCTGATTCCTGTGGTGTGTGTGTGTGTGTGTGTGTGTGTGTGTGTGTGTGTGTGTGTGTGTGTGTGTGTGTATATATTTATAATATATTTATAATAAAAAGAAACCTCTATATAGAGGATATTTCATCTATTGCTCATGTTTGCCCAGCTCTATCCTTAGTCTTGAAGCCGTAACACGCCCTCACCCACACAGAGAACAGAGACACGCCCCCCCCTGGCCTTAAATAGGGTGCTCAGGCCTCTTGGATGACGGCTGCTCCAACAACCACGGAGGTCACACGTTTAATTACGCACAAGACGCTAATCTCACCGGACAGATGGCCTCTCCCGATTACTTTATACCAAACTAAAACATTACCCATGTCGTTTGCCAAATTACAAAAACACAAACAAACAAAACCTGGGATCTGGTGCTCTGAGGAGGAGGGGATCGTGGCACGAAGGGGGGGGGGGGGGGAATGTGAGAAAACCCCCCCCCCCACCCCACTACCAAACACGGATGATTTTTTACCAGTTTGGACACCTTCTACGATTCTTAGGAGAATATAACTGTGGGCGACACAACAGTTACATTAGTTTCAATAAAAGGATAATGGGTAAAAACAAAATGAATACACCCAATAGTAACAGATCGCTAAAGCGCTAAAGATCGCTAAAGCAAGGCCATTGTAGACCCCATCAATCAACTGTCACCAATGTTTTCCTGTACGTTTTAATGCCAATTATTCTATAAAAGTTTGGGCAAAAAAAGATTGAACCAAACATTTTGGTTTGTGGTGTTTTTCCAAAAATGGATCCTGTACATTGGATATATGCTTTGCATATTGGGCCATTCAAACCACAGTGAATCGCACCACAGAAAACAGATCCCATATTTCTCAGGCGATTTAACAGTTCACAGGAATGGGAAAGCAGAGGGAAAGCATTTGACCAGGGGTCCATGTAAAACGAGTGTTCGTCTCATAGAAAAACAGGGGCCAGAGAAAAGATGAGTGGCTATTCTGGTTTCTTCCTCCAAAAGCATTCGTCCCATTTTTTTCTATCTGGAAAATGCCCGGATGAAGACTTTCTGGACTTAATAGGATGTTTTCCCACCTCTGGCATTCCTTGGCTTCTTCCGCTGATTGGCCTCTGGGAGCAATTGGAGGTCGACTCGCAGTGTGTCATAAAGCTCACCACACCAACTCCCATCTCTGACCGGGAGGCCCCAACCAAACCACAAGTCCCCGGGCCAAGAAACAGGACTCTGTTGAAATTGTGCGCTCATCTAGTCAAACACTGACCACACATAACTCGACACCGCCCTCCATCTTGATAAGACTTAATTAGACACATTGATCTTTCTGAACACGGAGGATCGGCAATGAATAATAAATTAAACATTGTCAATCGTTTAAATTTGAAAGCCTTATACCTCGCAGGGGGTGATGACAGATAACACGTCTTCCGAAATAACTGCACTTGGACTTTGGGTCCTGGAGAAGATAAAGGCTGCAATCTGACTACCAGTCCTACAGTTGATCGTGGGAAGGGGGATTATTATTTGGGTTGCTGGGTAAAATGCTTTTGGTTGTACTGGTTGTACAAGTAGGTGTCACGTCCAATGACTTATGATCGGATGCCTCAGAGAGGAATGACAAAAGTATGTCATTAAACGCCTATCACTGTCAAGTAAACATTTACCGTCTGCAATAAAATAATAATAAGAAACCCGCTATACAATGCACGGTAAATGACTGACTGAACTCAGTGTCTCTTTATTCGCTCGTCCTACGTGTTGGCCCGGCACGCAGAGACAAGACATGGCTGGGAATTGGCGGCGCTGAATCATTTTATGACCACGTCTGTCTCTCTATATAGCCACGCCATGAACAACATGTGTCCTCCCGGCGACCTGAGCTACAGCGGCAGCCACGCCACTAAACAGCAACAGTCGCGTTGAGCGCCACGTCTACCCACCACCTCAGACTCAAACTGCTGTAAAACGATCCATAGGAGCGTATAGAAAACTCTGGAGCATTTTTTAGAGGGGGGGGGGGGGGGGGGGGGTGGTATAAGGAATTCCACTGGCCTATAGACAGCAGCCAACAGTTGTTATCCCAGGAGGGTGAGGAAAGGACTCGGGAGAGGGGGGGGGTTGGGGAGGAGAGATGATGGCGAGTTGTACATTTTTACAATTAGGGCCTTGGGAATGCAATCCTTGAAATGATCCAAACTGCAAGAGAGGAGTGTACTAGGAACATCTCCTGGAAAACCTCAGGAAGGATTTGGGAAGGGAAAAAATATGGCCCTGAACATCGCTTGTGTTTGATTGCCCACAGAGGACACAAGGTTTCCTGTTCTTCTGTCCAGTTGCAGTATAGTTTTACTTGGAGGGAAGAGGACAAGGCTGTAGGATACCACTGTCTTTGCTCTTATAGGATTTAAGTAACTGGGACATACCAAGGTATACATTCCAGCTGACGCAATGGGGGATTGGTGCACACAACTCCAACATGTCACCATTTGCTCTTGAGTTTGCACCTTAAGCGTCTATTAACTAGGGCTACCCCCGACCAAAGATTTTGCTAGTCAACAAGCCATTAGTCGACTAGTTGTCGCACGTTTGATATTTTTATTTTATTTTTTTATATATTTTTTGTGTCGAAGTTGAGGCTGGGGAGTCAGCTTCGCAGTATCGTGGATGCGCTTATAGAGTGAAATGCACATGAAGTTAAACATGCAGTAAGTGGGGTAATTTACCTTACAGTCCCCACGAACACTTGGATAAGCCTATAGCGCATGTAGCTGCATGTAGCCTTAACTTAGCAATTCGTTAATGTTAATTAGGCCATTAATTATTTAGCATAATAACGTTATTTTGCTATGCTGACCTAACGTACGTTAGGCTACTTACATGTTTCAGATGATAAGAACAACTTGCAGAGTTTTCATGGCACCTTCTTTTGGTCGTCCTTTACACGCTCGAAATGATCCCACACTTTGGAGGATATTGGCGGCATACTCTGCCGTACATATCATAACTAGTACGATTTCATTAGCATGATTTGATGGAGTTTAAAAATAACAATAATAATTAATTATTATTATTATTTATATATTTTTTTTCTGTGACTAACCAACCAATGAAAACTTGGTTGACTGAGACTCTTCTCATTGACCATATATAATAAAGCTATGGACAAAACTTTCACGAAATTAAACAAAAACTGAACAACAAGCCAACCCTCCCCCCCCCACCCCCCCCCCACCCCCCCGCCCCCTTACACATTTGAGTAAAGTCCCAGTGGGACCTAAACCCCCTGACTTTGCCTCTACGGCTAAGCGTTAGCGATAGCATTGCACCATCGAAAAACTAAGTGGGAAGAGGAATTTGAGCTAATGTCTTCCACGACACCATGACCGTGAGTTTAACAGCCCCAACTCGGCAGCTGCCTCAGCAGGCACGGCGGAGGGCCGGCCGGCGTGGGGCACCTGTCCTCCACAAGCCCTAGCATTCACTCACACTCCCCCAGGCTGCAGCTCTGCGGGCTGGGCCGCCCGCCTGGAAGTCAGGTGACAAGCATTTCCATCCAGTGCCAGGGACAAAGAACACACACACACACACACATATTCACAAATAGTCGCGTGTGTTCACACACACACACACACACACACACACCCGGGGACACACACACACACACACACACACACACACACATAAAACACACGTATATGCGCACACATACTCTAACCCCCCCCCCCCACCACCAAACACACACAAACACAACTGAATCAGCCACACACACACTCACACACACACACACACACACACACACACACACAACTGATCCGACAAAACAACACAAGCAAATTTTAACACGGTCACACACTTATATTTCACTGTAACACACACACACGCACACAGCAAGCGAATGGAGGAGCACTTAAGGGGAGCCCCACCACTTAAAAGCTGTCCGTACTCTGGTGAGAGAAGACCTCGTCTCCGTCTCTTATTTCTCTGTCACCAGGCCCTGCCCTGGTTCAGGCCGGGCTTGGAAGCGTAAGCCTCCCAGCAGCCCAGCTCTGTCTTGCTCCAACCACTGTTTTTGCATACCACTCGGCTTGTGTAACCGTTGAGTGGTTTTGCTGCAGCGAGACAATAGCAGTCTCACAAACTAAGCAAAGCTAAACCGCGGCTACAATCAGTCATCCCCTCAGAAAGAAAACACACACACACACACACACACACACGAATGCATTGCAGACACACATTTATAACTCTGGAAACTCGCAATGCATACTGAGAACTAGAGATGTGTTGGTGTTTTTTTCTTTTTTTAAGAAAACAAAGAAACATGTCTATCAATAAGACGCCACAAGCAGAGACGAACCCAGATCAGATTACTAGATTAAATTTCCGAGGCGGTTTGGTTACTCAGGTTAGCTTGGCGCTAGGTGCAGATGAATACGCCCTGGTGCGCGTCTCAATTGAAACTCGACTTGAATTGCTCTGAACTACAGGCATCAGAGAATCGGAGAAGCTCTGAGTCAGGAGAGTAAATCTACTCTACATGTCTCTGCACATTTAAAACAGAGGTAAGGTATTGACTGTTCAGTTGTTATGAAAAGGCCAAGCTTACTAAGCCTTCAAAATGAATGAGGTGAAAGCCTCTAAAAAAATAATATTAAGACTTCTTTTCTGGAGCATTTCATCAGTCCTAATCCAACATCACATTGAGCATGAGGGCTAAACCTAAACCCCAAGGCGATACAGAATGTATGTATAAAGTTTCATGTGTTTTCCTTTCAGTAAAATGGCCTCAACAGCTTTGGCAGCTACAAGGTTAGAGCGCTGGCCGACAGGGACTGATTGAGCACCAGGTATGGAGATGTTGGCTAAACTCGCTCCCCCGGCTCAGCCGACCGCATGCGCCTCTTCCCGCCTCATTTGCAAAGCAATCCCAGCTTCAGCTGACTCTGTGCATCTTTTTGTCATCCCCCCCCTGCCCTGCCTTCATTTGTATTGTCCACCCTAATGGGCGACAGCCGGGGGGCGAGGGCAGAACACTGAGGTCCCAGGCGTTAGAGTCCGCCGGTACTGGAGAGAATCTTTACATCCATACCCCCACCTCCCCCCACCCCCCCCACCCCCCCGTACTGGCTCTCTCCAGCGCCCAGCTCCCCACACAGCCTGACTAATGCACCCTGACACTCGTACATCACCCGTAAATTGGCCAAATGAATTAACCACGGCCCCTGCTTAGCTTTACAGGCTTTAAATGGATTTTCACCTCCCCAGGTCCGCCCAATAATTGCATTTATCCATCTTGTTGAAGCAAGGTTTACACAACTCACTGGCACCCACTGCCAACCCACCGGTTCCATTTTTTTCTGCTCGGCGAGAGTGCGGGAGATTTGTCACCAGATCATAACAGGTAATTCAAACAACAATTAGCTTGACGACTGCGCCGTACATCAACGTCCGACTCCTTGGTGGATTGGATACGTTCGGTGGGATACACTTACAGGCAATCCATGTGTCTCTATATAGACGTTTCCTCTCTCAAAGCATGTCCTCCCTTATGGTGCTTAAATGAGCCATGTTATGGTTAAGTATCAATCATCGCTGATCCGGGGGTTTTAACACGAATGAATCTGTAGCAGGATGGGAAACGGGGCTGTGGGTGGCCGATACCGCATCTAAGCCCAAAGACAGATATCACGATATGGTTGAAACATATTGTTACAGGAGACGTCTTGGATTTTGGATTTTCGTTTTTTATCAATTGTCATAATGCAACTTAAAAAGCAGCCATTTCCTTTGTGTCAAAATATTTTTTGAAAATGATTATCTATGCTGCATCTAGCAAAGACAATGTAACCAGGGAGGCCTCTATCAAAAATGTCACCAGCATCACCCAGTTGTCATTGTTTTGATCCACGGTAATAAACACATCCACTCACACAGACCCAAAAGACACACACAATACACACATGCCAACACAAAGGAGGCAGAGACAGGGTACTGAGAGGGAGTGGAGGGGGGGTTAGGGGAAGGTGGTGGTGTGGGGAGGGGTCATCTCGTCACTAGTGAATGTTTGAACAGTAGTGCATTAGACACTCGAGGGCCCAGAGGACAATTCAGCTATGTAAACACACAGCGACTTCCTCCACCGCCCCCCCCCCCACCCCACCTCCACCCACCTCCACCCACCTCCACCCACCACGTTGCTGCAGGTTTGCTGTGAGACAAGCCCCTGTTCAAACAGCACAGTGAATTCCTCTGCCTGGGCCCTGCCAGCTGTCCCTGTGCTCGTAGCATCCCCACTTCAGGCCACTGCCTGCCCAGAGATCTGGATGGTAGCACTGATACTTTTCAACCCATTTTAATCTGGCCCACAGACTGATAAATCCTTATATCTAGGCAATGTATTGATATAAATGATCAATAGTATTGAATGAGACTTATTATCTTATTATCTGTGATTTTGGTCCTCAGAACAGTAAAATAATCCCAAAGCATATCCAAGTTAAGGTTTTATTGCAGTTAAATGACTGGATTTTCTGATCATGTTTAACGGTTTGAGGATGGACATTTTAATTAGTTGGTAATTAGTAATTAATGGCTCTCATTGTGTGGTCATAATAACTGCATGAATGCTGACACAACTACTGTGGGCCACAACAGCTTAGAGGTATATAAGGGCACACCTAATACTTACATAAGGTACTTTTACACAGAAAGACTAATGCTCCAACAGACAAAAATAATCAAGGTAAATATTCAATACCCAATACCTAAAAACACGGAAATCAGAAAAATATCCAATTTGACCACAAGACATAGCCCAACATAATCATGTACTTAAAAATGTCTGAACAAACTGACTCCAGCCCTCGAAAACAAATAAAGCAACTCCGCACTACAAGCCAACAGGGAAAGGTTACTTTTGGAATCGAGATAGGCTTCCGGACTCCTGCTAGCTTGGCGCCACCTGTTCTGACAGACCTGGACATTTATCTCAGAGTGGGACGACCAATAAAGATAGAGGAGGCCGATAAGAGATAATAGGCCTGCAGGTTCTAAAGGGCGCCATGGCCATCAACACCACAGGACACCCCCGGCTGGCCGCGACGCCAGCGCTCTATGTAAACGCCTATTATATCCACACACACACACACACACACACACACACATACACGTCTGGACCTTCCAACAGGTCTTTTCTTATTTTACAACTGTGAACTCTTAACCCATAATGACACATTCAGACACTTCCAGTCTGCCATTAGGCTGATATAAGCCTGTACACTCGGTAATGAAGCCCACTAGAATACACCAGAGTTGACTTCATGAAGAGGGTGCCCAGGTGTACGGGATGTACTGTAAACTAAATTGAGGCCGTTGAGCAATGGCTTCGATTTGAAATAATCATCTCTGGTGATCCACCGGAGATGTCCTCAAAAAATAACCGTTGACAATTTTATTATTCAGGAAGTTGAGTATTACTTCCTCCAGTGAAATCACCACCGCCACCAACAATGGTGGACTGCAGGTCAACGTTTCAAACCAACAGTAGTTACAGGATGACACACTTGAACTATGTTCCAGCTTAGCTGTGCCAAGTTCCCTCTGCCTGCCTGGCTGTCTGTTGGGCTGTGCTAGATAATTATATAGCCTGCCGGCGTTTATATAGCGCTTTGCTAGCCCCTGTAGCCATTCAGAATTATGTTGTTCTGTATGCCTCACATTCACACACCAATGCCAATGACAGCCAGCTCAGTGGAAGGAGTTAAGAGTTATTCATCTTGCTCAAGGACACCTCAATAACACCTGAACAAGAGGGTAGAGTGAGGATTGAACCATCAACTGACCCTGCTAGCTTAAGGACTTCTGCCAGCACTAATGTATGGCTGTTCTGGTGGCAGTATCTTTAGCCGTTCACATTGGCAACGGGTCGTATGGTCTAACTGTCGGGACAGTTGTCCAACCAAAAACCCTAAGTTCACTTTGACCTCTTGTGGACCAAGGTATGTCACAATTCACTTAGTGCCCGTTGGTCAATCTCTACACTTTTGGAACTGACCCTGAATGCTGCCGACAACCAGACCACACACTGCAGTGGAGTTAGGGACTGGACAGTGGAGGCGGTGGGCGAGAGAAAGAAGATTTACACCATTTTTAAACCTGATACAAATTCCCTGGCCATATTTTTGCTTCCGCCGCACATACTATGAGACGGTGTACAAATATTTTAGCATACTATTAGGGAACATAAACAAACGTACAGATGCATAACAAACATTACGTTCAACTTGATGCAACTTTGCAACTCAAGCTCTCTGGGATGGTGTGCTCTCATGGCAGAGCAAAACAGATGTTTTAACTGGGGGTGGGGGGGGGGGGGGGGGGGCTAGCTGTTAAAAAGCGAGGTCTCATGGCATTCTGCAGCGTCCGGGCTTACATTTTATTAGCCTTGCACATTTTGTTTTTATAAATACTGTAAGCCTGCCAACATTTTGTTCCAAATCCTACGATAATCCGCAGATTAGTAGATGAATTTAATTCTAGCCAGGCTCCGCGGGCCCCCTCACCTTTCCACACTGTTATGATGCTAGAATCCTCCCCCCTCCACACACACTGTTACAATTAAGTTTAATTAGGAGATTAAAAAACTATACAAATACTATATTTCATCACCTTTCACTCCTTAATTATGTGTTGAACACTAACATGTGAGGGAACAGCTTATCCAAAACAGAGAAAGACCCCAAGACATAATGGAGAGATATGAACCAAAACAATGCAAAAATCATTACTGCAGGGCGACTTGTAGTAGCTGGGTTAGGGTTAGGGATTGATTCACACATGGTCCTATGCTAGGGTGTCGTTAAGTGTCATTCCTTCTCTTCTTTATCCACTTAATTCTGCCTTTTAGGCTGTACTAAACATACCATATGTTGAACACCTGCTTATAGATACCTGCCCCAATACTGCTATACACCTGCTTATAGATACCTGCTCAAATACTGCAGGACACTAATACTGCTAATAGATACCTGCCCCAATACTGGTGAAACACCTGCTTATAGATACCTGCTCCAATACTGCTATACACCTGCTAATAGATACCTGCTCCAATACTGCTAAACACCTGCTTATAGATACCTGGTCATATACTGCTGAACACCTGCTTATAGATACCTGCTCCAATACTAAAACTAAAACACAAACTATTGTGTTTTAAGATTATTATTTTCTTGGAGAACAGTTAAGATGCAAGCTGATATTCTGGGATGGCAGACATCTCTGGCCACATTGTGTAATCTCTTCGCAAAGGTGTACAATTATTTACTTAGTATAGGAAGTGTAGCAAGACACTGGCACGGACGGGGGGTTGGGGGGCAGGGTTACAATGGAGCCTACTAGATTGTTCTGACACATCAAGTGTACTGTGCACGCAAAATCAGTCATTATCTATTGCAACGTGATCATTACCGCCCAAGGCAGGCACGTACTACACACACAGCCAAATAAATACACATATGTTAACTGGCATATGCACACACACACACACACACACACACACACACACACAATAATGTTGCAACAGTGTGGTTTGAGAGGCTATGCATTTTTTTGCTGTATTTGGCCTATGTGATTAAGCTGATTAAATTACATTTGGCCAATGTATTGATTGATATCTGCGTGGGCGTCAGTGGCTTTCAGATCCACTAATCAGTCCAAGCCTCTTGGCATAGCTTCAACGTAGCCCAAACGTTTTTCAAAAACAAACGCCTTCCATGTTAGGAGAGTACAAATAAAGTGGTTTGAGCATTATGAATAGTTTTGATGAAATTGCATAGCAGGACTAGTGCTAGCAACAAAACACACTGGCACTATTGCGGATATTGCCAGAAATTGAAAAAAGATTGCTACCAGTGTTATTCATGTTTATTAAAAAATTTGCCATCATTTAAAAAGCTGTTAAATACATTATTAAAATCCTTCTTTGTTAAAACCAATAACCCGAGCTAGCCGCAACCTCAAATTTCTATGGCTGCACCTAACTAGTGGGAGTGCCACCATGGAAAACAAAATCCTGGGAAGAACCCTCGGACATTAAATAAATGTTATTATTACAGCCAGTTGGTTTGAAGTCTGTCTGCTACCGAAGTATTTGAATAGTGTTCTAATATTTATTGTTAATACATACACCGGATGCACTTTGAGTACTGCTCTTGTATAGTTTTAACATCAGGGAAGGGAATCATAATTTTGTTATGTTGTCTTGCACAGCTGTACAATGACAATAAAATGTATGTACAGTATGTATGTACAAAACTAACAACGGATAATTTCGTTACTCTTAATAGGTAATGGAAAAGTAATGGAAAATATTCTGATAAAATGGGAAATTGTTGTCATTAATCGGTTGTTTGTTACATCGCCACGCAATGAACCGAGCACGTCACACACATCCATACATCAGCGCAGCCACTACAGACACACAACCCAGAGAACAAATTGGTCTATCAATAGAAGGGGACAGGGGGAGATAGGGGGAGACAGTGCTTTACAGCGCAAATAGAAGCAAATATATATCAGCAATGTCCCCATCGTCTCCTTGACTTCTGCTATCGCTTAAGCTAGCAACACTTTCTGATTTGAGAAGAAGAAGATGAAGGTGGGGACAGTGGGAATGATATCCCTCTGGTGGCGCATCCAACACTGTAACACCGCTAACAGGGACAACACTAACACACACACACACACACACAAACACAAACATAAATATATACAAACAAACCCAGTTAAAAAACAGGCACGCTAAATACGCCAATATTATGTTACGCTTGAATTGTAGTTCAATATGCACACACACACACACACACACACACACACACACACAGAAAGAGAAAGAGCTTGAGTTTCTATCACGAGATTTCTCTCTATCAGTTGTAAAGACAAGTGAGAGGGGAGGTTCCTTTCTCAACAAAATCCATGTCAGCACTGCTGAGCTTTGACCCCAAATAAACACACTCTGCAATCTAAACAGAGCTGGCAGGAGCCGAAGCTAACCGTCTCCTCTCTCCACCATCAAGTCAATGGACTGATGAGGGCTTTTACTTTGAAGCTAACCGTCTCCTCTCTCCACCATCAAGTCAATGGACTGATGAGGGCTTTTACTTTGAATGACACCACAATGGCAGAAAATATTAATAGCTTTGTTACAATGAAGAAATAAAATGGTAAAGAATTGCAAATGATTGAATAGGATTTTTATAGGTAGTTAGGCAGCCGTCTATAAAAGATTATGACAACAGATATTCAAATAAAGATTTTTTTTTCAAAGATCAATAACAGAAATCTTTAAAAACGTATTTTCGAATAAAACTATTGAGACAAGGGGACAAGAGAGCGGAAACTGATTGATTTGTTAAGGGCACACACACACTCACACACTCACACACACACACACACACACACACACACACACACGCACACACACGCCTGTCAAGCTTGGCAATAAAACAAAAGTTGCCCCCGCCCTCCGGCTCTTCTCAGTTTTGGGCCCTGCTGTTGTCTTTAACAGGAAGCTAAATGTGTAGCCTGGACCGGCATTGTTCGGCCATATAACCAGAAACTGTCGTTGCTCCCATTGCTCCCACATTAATAGCAATTATGCGCTCTATTCAGTCTGCCATTGTGTCACCCCAACCCCCCTCCAACACACACTCACATACATACACACACACACCACCTCCTCCTCCCCACCCACCCACACACAGGCACAGTCCGACACACATTTCCCGCTTTTCACCCTGCACTCTCACTCAACACCCATTCCCTCCTGAATCCGCCAGTAAAGTCTTTCAGTTATTGAAGCTATCCAGAACCATTACAATACAGACGCATACAAATGTGCACGCTCAGTCGACAAAAAAAATAAGTGATGATACAACAAATACAACAGGGCCAATACGGTAAAAAACTGTTTAAATCAAACACAAAACATGTTAGTATGCTAGTAACAGGATGCCAGAGCCTGATAAACTATATATATTCTCAACTGTACATTTGGAAGATGGTTATCAACAGTGAATCGTGGCCTTATCTCTAAAGCTGGATGCAGTGCAATAACATTACTCCTGAAATGTTAAGTCAGCCATGACAAGCTCGCTTTATCTTATCACAATACTCTAACTTCATTCGGAGGTACTTTAGAGAGAGAGAGACCAGATTGGCTGGGTGGTAAAAAGCGAGGCCTCGATCAGATTTGCATTCATTCGCCATGTGTGTTTGTCAAGCAACAATTAGCCGACGTGAATCGGAATGATTACAGTGATATTGTTTTACAAATAATTTTAAAACAAATAATTCCCCAGTTTATACTTTTCCTTTGAGTGTGTCAGTGATAGTTTACCAAATTAAAATCATCTTTCAACACATTTTCTAACCTTAATTGTGAACCAGTCAGGTTATTCCCAACTGACACACGTCCAAATAGGAGGGAAAAACTATGAAGATTTAGCTTCACCATGTTACGACGTACACAGCTCCAAAAATTACATCTGGTGGCTCCATGTGCAGACACACGTATGCAGAGCCACACACAACGGGTAATTTGATTTCCATGTTTTGTGGAGGCCCCAATCCCAATGGCCCGACAGCGCAGCAAGCCTGCGTTTAACAGATGACACAAGTTGCATTCCAGATGTACAGTACCATCTTTGTTTTGAGGTCTATAGAGATGCATAGGAGAAAGAGTTTGTGTGTGTGTATCAGTGCACAGCTGCTAAGTTAATGCCTCAAGCTCTTGCGCTCTCTCTCACCAGCACACACACACACACACAAAAAAATAAAGAGGATGTATCATTGAATAATCCCATTCTTAGCCACAGTTTATAAATACACTATCCCACACCTCAAAACAGGCATTTACACAAAAGAAAAACGTAAAAATTAAAGAAGGTAACTTTAACTATCTTAATAAAATATGAGCCTTCCTGTGACTAAATGAACGCCAAACATCATCAGCTAAATTCAAAAGCCACGAAATGATGAGCATTGCAAAAAAGCAATTGTTTTATTGAAACCAACTGTCAATGATGGAATGAATCGTTAGAAAGCCAGGGTGAGGGTTGAACTGAAGGCCCACCTAACCCAAACAGGGAGCTAGTGGCACCAGGGAACCACCACTCCCTTTATACTGGTTAAAAATCTAAATTAAAAACACACCCACTCACACTGGCTCAACGCCGGTTTTGCTTTTCTTTCTCTCTCCAGCTTCTCTTCCGATCCCTCTCTCTCCAGCTTTCTCTCTCTATCCCTCTCTCCAGCTCTCTCCCTCACCCTCTCTCTCCAGCCCTCTCTCCCTAGCCGTCTCTCCCTAGACCTCTCTCTCCCTAGTCCTCTCTCTCCCTAGTCCTCTCTCGCTCTGCATGGCATTTCAAACGGAATGAGGGATCGAGGGGCGTTCGAAGGCTTTCAAACAGCAAGCCTGCCAACTGCATCAGCATTACACAATTAAATTCTGCTCGCAAGTGGAGAAAAAACATACACACACACACACAACCAGTAAATATTTACTGCGCAAATCTTTTCCATTCATTCACCAGGCAATAACAAACCCTTACTGTACTCCATTCTCCCCCTCTCCCTCACTCTTGTCTTTTCAGCACCCCCCACCCCCCTCCATCCCGTACATCTGCGATTCATTGACTTTACAATTTACCTCATGTGGAGATGGGAGAGGTCTCGCCTCCGTCTGCATCACGGCACAAATATGCAAGTGATTTATTGTTTTTCAAAAACCCAGGGCAGATTTAGTGAACCTCCACTTTCCTTCAGCATTACTCCTATTGGCAGACCATGAACAATTACAGTTCGGACTAATTAAGCTGAGAGAATGTGCCGGGGCCTGCTAATGTCTCACAGGCTTCAATTTTTGTTTAACAGTGCCAAACTTGGCTCTCTGACTCTCAAACACACGCACTCACGCAAGCACGCACGCACGCACGCACGCACGCACATACGCAATGGTTGTTTATCGAAAGGAATCAATGCGTGCACCTTTTCCCTTCTCCTGTCCATAGACATTGGAAAAGGGAGATGTGGGGGGGGGGGGGGGGGGGGACGCAGAGAGGAAGACAGGAAGAAGAGGTGGAAATGGAGCGAGAGAGGACGGGGCGGGGAGAGCTGCTTCCACCATACTTTGTAAACAAAAGTGATTTGCAAGACAAAAGGGCTGACTAAATCCAGGGTACGTTTCGCGAGCGCCCGCACAAAATTTGGCCATGCCGGGACAGAAACCCCCCCCCACCCCAACCCCCCACCCCCTGCGGATACCAATTAGGGTCCATTAGCATGTAAAGCTGGTGTGATAAGGTGTTGGGGAGGCCTGTCCCTTAAATCCACGCTCGGCTATCTGTCCCTTCCTGGCACAACCACGTCCACCGAGAACCGGCAGAACACACGTAATCCATATGATGAGCCATTGTTATGCTTATCGCGCTGGCATGTTCAAGAGATACTGTCTCCATCCATTACCACGTGCACTGCCCCGACACACACACACATGGGAGGGACTGTTGTATTCAGGGGCCAACCGACGGATTCACCAGCTAAATAGGGAGGCTGGGCAGGGGGGTTATTACGTTAATCTGACCATGAAGAATTCTTCATCCGCTATTAAACGTGCCTTTATTTGAGGTTATGCTAGGTAGCAATCGACACAATGGGGAGCAACGCGGACGTGACAATACTCCTCAAACAAAGAAGGCAGGGAGAGAGAGAGAGAAACGCTATTGTCTCAACAGCGCAGCGCCTTTCCAACGCCTTGTTATGGAATCGTCACGGGTTTCGGAAGCGTCTTTATTCAGTTTACTTGTACCCCCACCACCGGTCTGAATTCCTTTTTTCCTTTTCTTTTTTTTCCCAACAACCTCACAATCATACGACGAAACTCAAAACCGTGGCCGATAAAATCTGTAGCCCCCCCGAGGGGAATTATGGGGCCGGGGGTGGCATCAAATATCTTAACATTCATAAGTCCGAGAGGCAGTAAATAAACCCGGTGGATTTATGGCAGCGGAGAGCTGGCCTGCCCAGACCCCCTCCTCCGTCTCCCTCTCCCCTTCTTCAGCCTCTCCTTCCCTACCCTGCCTGCAGACCTGTTGAGGTGCGATGTTAGCCCCCAGCATCGGAGTTCATCTCCAGCTCTGCTTCCCCACACACCCCTGTGTTAGAGTAGCGGCACTAAACAAAGACCGGGAGCCAGCGGTAGAGAGAGAGACAGGGGGAGGGAGAGGGAGAGATAGAGGGAGTTAGACTGAAAGAGGGAGAGAGGAGCAAGGGTGACCCGGCCCAGGCCACTTCACCAATTCAAGCGGCTGCCAGAGCTCCTGCCGGCCTTTGTGTGCGGCTGAGGGCAGGGGGCTTAGGAGGGGAGGGAGAGAGGGCAGGGGAGAGAGGGGGAGACGGGGGGGGAACTAACCCGGGCCCAGCGTCATGTCTAATTGCTAAATGATACTAAATTGTCAGCCTCCTTGGAGATAGGTGGTAGGAAAAACAAATTCTAACCGCTTACGACTCCCGGAGGTCAGACAAATTATTCTAAGTGCCACGCAGTGAAACACGCTTTCCCCCTCAAGTCATGAAATAACTAAAACTCTGGGAAAAAAGCTAAGGTGTCAGAAGCGATCTATACCGTCTTGTGCTTGACAGAAAATCAAAATTAATTTGAATGCTGCTCATTAGACTGGGAGTCAACGTTGCTTAAAATTTTGAATAATAATAATAACAGCATAATAATAATATTAAGACACTGATCAACCGACTTGTGATTCAATATAAAAATTGTTAACAGCACCTTGCTAAAATGACCACAAAAACATTTTTCATTTACAAAAAAAAGAAATGCCCCGCACATAAATAAAAGCTCTCGATCGAATCACACAGCGCAGGGGAATAATTAAGGCACACCGGCAGCCGTCCAGCGCCTTCCCCAGCAAGAAGAAAG
This sequence comes from Micromesistius poutassou, assembly GCF_964030765.1. Taxonomy (NCBI): domain Eukaryota; kingdom Metazoa; phylum Chordata; class Actinopteri; order Gadiformes; family Gadidae; genus Micromesistius; species Micromesistius poutassou. The sequence goes on from NC_140291.1 coordinate 10,922,134, forward strand.
ACTTTACTCCAACAATGCCGCCCATCACATTCAGCGGCTCTTACGACCCGCTTAGGGAGGCCGACAGCTAATCAATGTCCAGGTGAATTATTTATGCCACTTTTTAAGTTTAATACATTTATATTACACCCGGCACTGACTTCAAAGCAGAAGAGTATGGACACACAGGGTGACGGAGACAGTGGGGGCCGTGGCCGTATGCTAGACGGCACACCGTGGTAGAATAAAAAAAAAGAAGATGGATAAAGCTTTTTAAAACCAAGGTAGGATCGCCGGGAAGAATCGGTGCGATACAAAAGGGGCGTCTGCACTGTAATTCCGTCCTGATCTTTCGCCTCGCTTGGTGAATAATTATAAATACAGAACAAAGACACACACACACACACACACACACACACAAATAGAACCGCTGTGCAATTTCTTAGCGGGCGATTCTACGTGTGGTCGTGACAAGCAGATGAGCTTTCGACTGCAACAATACACAAGTCATAAATCCCGATGATGACATGGGACAGAAAATACACCGAAGGGATACAAAAATCACAAACATTGCAAGAAATGAAATAACATTTGAAGTGTAAAAACCCCTCTTGGCCTGTGGTAAAAGTGTCCTGCATCTCTCCTGCTGAATATCTGGGGACTAAAAGACGGGCAGCATGAGGGCTTTACTGGACACAAGTCTATGAAAAATTACAAAATCAGAAAGTCACAGAGACAACTGGACACGTGAGTCAGTGTGTGTGTTCCAACAGTTTCCCACGTCAGCAGGGATGACCATCAGGGAACACTGAGAGAATGAAATTATAGCACAACGATCTAGTGTGTGTGTGTGTGTGTGTGTGTGTGTGTGTGTGTGTGTGTGTGTGTGTGTGTGTGTGTGTGTATGTGTGTCAAATGTGTGTGTGTCAAATGTAAACATTAGGGCTTCTGTCAGCCTCAATATTCCAGTTTTAAATATAATTCCGATAAGAAACAGAAGCAAGCCCTTTCAACCCAATGGGAGTGCGTATGGCTCAAAAATAGGCTTTATTTTCTGTCTCTAAGGTGTCCACACAGCCAGGCAGTAAACAACGGCGAGGCTACCCAGGGACGGGGGAGATAGAGAAGGCGAGAGATTGCTCTTACTAGTGCCCGGTCTTTGCCTTAACCTTGTAAAATGAGTTGACAGGGCCTAAAGCAGAGACTTGTAATTGCAACCATTTAAAAACAGGAGGAAAGAGAGGAAAAAAAAACATGTTTCAGAAAATTATTCCACTTAACCATCGCCAGACCCCAGTGGGACAGGGGAGGTGTGGGGCAAATGGGTAAGTGTGCATAATTACAGAGGGGCAGATTGGGTCTAAATAAATGCCACAATTTAATTTATAAATTGATGGTTTACACAAGGATTGCAGTGCTTTAAAGGCAATGGCTTTCTTATTCAAGAACAGAGGTGGCAGCTATTTAGGGGGCACCCTACTGTGTTATATGTACAGTACATATTATATTATATAAATTATGTATTTTAGCAAATAATATACAACGCATTGCAAGATTTCGATTGAAAATAAAAAATGTCTGTCTTTTAATCTCATAAAAAAAATCGCAAAAATTGTAATGCAGAACGTTGCGATAATATAGGATTTGACATATGCAAATGACGCGTACGCGCTCATTCGCGTGTCCGTTTCGTTTGGGCACCTTGCTTTGGATTCCATTATGATCAGACCGCTGATTTAGGGTTTG
>NC_140291.1:10926358-10952652 GCF_964030765.1 Micromesistius poutassou
TAAGGGATATTGTCTTTTTATTAAAACCGAATAATTAGCTTAGCCTGAATAAAGTTAGCTATCTCAACGCGTCCTGTACCGCGCGTGCCAATCAATTAGGGTCACGTCACGTGCCGGGAGTTCCAACGAGGAACGTGACTTAAATTTAAACACGCATCAACCCTCAGGTGTTTTTATTAACCACTAAATAATATGGAAAAAAAGAGCATGATGTCAAATTCTGGTCGGAATATGAAGGAAAACCTACCCCAAAACCTACTGTTACTGTACAAAGCTTTCCGAGCGCGTGCGTGAATAGGCATGTGCAAGCGTTTGAGCTCCTGTGCTTCACGAGCATTATCTGAAACTAAAAGAAAATGCTATATTATTGTAATAACAGCATTATATATATGTGTGTGTGTGTGTATATATATATATATATATATATATATATATATATATAATATGTAAAAACAAAAACAGTACAGGCATTTTTTGTTAACAAAATGTAATTGAAAGCAAACATTACCCTTCTTACATTTACCCTCCAGCAAACATTACAATAATAAGAACTGTTTGTTTAGGAAAAAAAAAAGTGGTAGCCTATATTAAAGCTTTAAATATTGTCTACAATAAAACGTGCCAACTCTGTTCAACTCTGTTCTCAAATACACATAAAGAGAATGTGGATTGCAAAGCACAGATAAGTGCAGTGAATCAGAAGCTGTCATCACATCCAGACCAGGCAGTAGGTTCACCATAAAAGCGAATCATTCCATAATAAGATATATAAATAAATGATTCCTGATTAGGATTTGGGGGAACAAGGCAGAGACTATGGTTTAGCATTATCTCCCTACAAACCACCCGGTGAGGTAGAGGGGAGGCAGAGGAAAATGAACAGGGAGCAACAGAGATAACACAAGAATGGAGAAAATAGAAAAAAGAGGGGAGGAGGAGAGGAAATGGAGAGAGAGAGAGAACACAAGGAGGGCAAAAAGGAGGAATAAAAAGGGGAGGAGAGAAACAGAGCTTGGAGGAGAAAAGGGGAAGGGAGTGAGAGACGAAACGATTGATGGAGAAAGGTGGAGCAGGAGGAGGAGAGTAAAATGAATATAGAGGGACAAAAACAGAAGTATGTGAGAAATAAAATGGAGGAGGAGGAGAGGGCGAGTGGAGGAGAGAAAATTAAAGGAGAGAGACAACACAAGGATGGAGGAAAAAGGATCCATGTCCTCCAGTGTGTGTGACTATACAGACAGCCAGTGGAAGGAGGGGAGCACTCCCCTGCTGTTTGCAGCTCTACAAACCTGAGCCCACACAGCCCAGACCAAAGCAGCCGAGCGCCGAGCCGGACTATCCCCTGGATTGGCTGAGCAGGGGTCAGAGGGGTCGCAGGGGGTGATGTGATGTCATCAATCTGCTGTTGTGGAGACACCTGCCTCTGATGGTCTCTTAAGCTATATATATATATATATATATATTCAATGGATTTAAGCCATATATATAGTTGTTTCCTATCCACTACCTGTTCAGCTATATTCCCAAATATTTATAAATGTATTAGTAATTATGGATAAAATATAATTTTGAATAGGACCCGCATTGTGCTGAGCTGAGCAGTGTGTTTTCTGAAAGTAGGAAAGCGGGAAAAAATTAGCAAATATAATTTTCTCTCGCTTTGCTTGCCAGACTTTATCTGTACTTTAACTGTGTGTAAAAAACCCTCTGAAAGGAAGTCACATGTTGCAGCATTGATTTTGAGTGGGTGGTTGGCAGATCTTAGCGATAAAGATATCTGTGCTCGTACAATTACAGTATACATGATTAGTTTAGGCTGCTGCTGCTACCAAGGAGTTCAGGTGTGTCACATCCACGGGATGATTCTGACCTCTGCGTTGTGGCTCGGGCTACAGGGTAAACTGTATAAGCGCCCACTGATGTGTTTGTGATCCTATGTCTCCATAGCCCCCTCCGGTGTGCTCAACCTTATTATTATAATTATGATGGGCCATATAGTAGTACATGCAGACAAGGACCACAATGTCGGTTTTGAAGGGTTGAGAAAATGGCTTGGAACACATTACTTGTCTGTATATATTTATATATAAATTACATATAAATATATAGAAGATATGTCTGAGTATATATATTAATTATATAAATCTATATATATATATATACACATGCATATCTGCTGTGATGAGATCCCATTCAATCGTAGGTTCATGCATGGTGTACGTTTTGAGTGCCAAGCTGAACTAAATTAGTGCTGTCTCCACTATTTGCTTTTAATTCAACGTTAAGATAACATGTTTTTTTAAACCAATGTTGCCCTTTCACATTATGAAAATATATTCCAATGTGCATAATAGTGAATAGTATTATTGTTGTTGTATTTTCTATTGCATTTAATGCTAAATTCAGACCAAAGACAGATATTAAGGAACTAGAAAAGTTATTTAAATTATAATATCTTTAACAGATTATATGTGAATGTCACTGTTTGTTGATATGTTAATATCTATGGCCTTTTGTTTCTGACGGGCACAAAGGCTAATTTGATAAAACTGGCTTCCTATTCTGCCAACATATTCCATTATTGTTGGCGAAGAAAGCCGGTTATCTGTGTCAAAACACAAGTTCACCACCGGGTCATGATTTCTGACTCAACACGGACAATGAAGGGGTTTGGTTGATGTATCTGCTTTTGTCACCACAAAAGCAGTTTTTCAGTTCTTTAAACCACAGCAAAAATGTATTGTTTTTTTTTGTTTTTGCTGTATTCAGTTTTAACACATCTTTCCAATCATAGCATAAATCAATGAAACAGTGTTGGCAACAGTGGTGATAGTTAATAAACTGTACATTTAACTAGATTATCTTAAATCATCATCACATATGTAGCAAGGGGCGTCATACCACAACGTCTGCGGTATACCTACGGGAATCCTTGAGCAAGATGCCCTGACTGCATACATTCTATAGGATAGGTAGGATATAGACAATTTAGAGCATTTTCTGTCATGTATGTTGAAATCCATTACCGTCCCGACTGGAATAAATCAATCAAATGCTTTGTCATCAAATTACAAAAAAATAGAATAATCTGGTGTCTGTGGGGACTTTGATAAGCCCAACCAATCATTCAATTCAACCCTAATGAAATGATTGGATGGCTTAGCCGTCTACCTACTCAGCTACCTGCCCACTCTCCGCTGGTGCACTCATTGCGCCTGACCGGAATCTTCCACAAGGCTAGTCACATGTTTGTGGGGAGGAGCTATTCAGGGGGGCCTGAGGGAGGGGTGGGATTCATATTTCTGTTGGATACTTCAAAAGCTAGCTTACTCTGGCTAGTATCTCCAAACTGCCTACCCTTTCTTTAATGACATGTATCCACACATTATATCATGTCTTCTTATAACAGTGGATAACAGCTATGAGATTGTTTCTCTAAGTCGCCACTGTGCATTATTATAATTCAACAGTAAGGTCCGACCTATGTATATGCGATTCTCATTTTGACAATCATGGCATTGTCATGGCCTGTTATTTCTGAATAACAGACCGCTACTATGACTAAAGGAGCATTTCTATGGACGCTATTTAATACTGTAGAATATAACAATTTTATTGTGTACTGTTATATACTGTTATGGTGTGTTCTGGAGAGAGAGAGAGAGAGAGAGAGATGGGGGGGGGGGGGGGGGGGTTTGTGGTGATGAAGACCCACCTCTGCGGTCCATCGCTCTGACAGATCTAGAATCAATAGCACTCACCCTGTCATAATGCAATTAATATCAGAAACATGGACTCCAACGGCCATTTCATTACACAGGGCTGCTGATCGATTAACAGCGAGCCAGATAGATAAAATCTGCTTGTACAGTATAGGCAGAAGACTAGTATTCTTCCTCCACAAGATTATCTACAAGTTGGAGGGGGGTGGAGTCTTGGTGGAAGTTTCTGTCCAGTTGGCTATCAGCAGGTTTGAACATCTGTGATGAATCCAACGTACGCCAGGTTTTATATCATCTGTGGGCACAACCCCCCCCCCCCCCCCCCCCCCCCACACACACACACACACACACACACACACACACACACACACACACACACACACACCTCCTGTGGGCCTCCAGGAAAAAAGGTAGCGTGGGAAATGTAGTGGGCCAGAGAAGCTGTCTGCGCCGGACTCCAAAACAAACAAGACAGCACCTTTTTTCATGAACGGACGCTATGGCCATTAATCAGTGTGCAGAGGGCAGGGCCTGAACCCGGTAGATATGGACGCACCTGGGAGCACAAGGGTGGGGGAAGGGGGGGCGGTCGGACTGAGGGGACACCGACCAGCTGGCTGTCACAGTGAGAGGAAGAGGCGGGGCTAGTGGCAGACTGTCTCCTGACCTACGGTCCAGAAGTACCAAGCCACACTTATAGGGACTACATTTCCCTCAATCGTTGTGCATGGTTGTTTCTCCTTTCTGTGTTTTTGGCACCATATGAAATTATCTTGTTCCTTCCTGCCGTGCCTCCTGGGACACAAATGTACACAAAAAGAAAGTGCTTTGCGCAGACATCCGCAGTGGTCAGTGGCGTTTTTTTGTGGCATTTTAGCAGACTGTGTAGCCGCATCTTGCTATATGGATACGTCTTACCCCGAAGTAGATCATATCCACAACTTGTCGTCTGGGGGTGAAATCGTGCCCCCCCCCCCCCCCCATATGATAAATTTAATTAAATGTGAATGAGAAAATTTCTGCGATTCCATTTAATTTGATTGTATTTATAACTGACATGAATGACTGAAACTGGACCGAAACTCGATTAGGAGATCAATGATCCAAACTGCTTTTACCTGAAGTCAGGGCATGTGTTCACAGTCCGACTCAGGGAGAGGGCCGATCTTTATCTTCACTCATCTATTCTTGCTTGTCTTCTTCAATGCGTTGGGAACCAGACCAATGTGTTGCCCCGGTGGTCTCGGGCCTTTTGTGTCTCAATCGACAAGGATGTCCTCCTTTCAAAACCATGAGGCTCCACCCCTCTGTTGCGCAGGAGGGAGACCCCGGCTCTCATTGTTAACGCACCTCATGCCAGCTCCGGGCTGTTCCTGGCACCAGACAGGAAGCAGGGGCCCTTACTGTGAAGGGAGAATAGTGGGGAGAGAAAAGGAGTGAATCACAATGACTTTCTGACATTCATGAATGAATGAATGGCTCTATAATTAAAAGCAGGCTGAGGGCAGTTTAACCTTCCTGAGCCTCAATTTAAAGTAATCACTTTTATTTAGTCTATTTGGGGGCCAACAGCCAACAGGGGGCTGATGTGTGTCGTATGTATATATATCTATATACATAGATATATGTACACATATATGTATCTATATATATATATATATATATAGAGAGAGAGAGAGAGAGAGAGAGAGAGAGAGAGAGAGAGAGAGAGGGCAGAGTGTATGAATATTCACAGCACAACAAAAACAAATCTTGTTAATTCTAACTCAATATAAGGCCTACATGCACCTACTGTATGGAGCTTGTCAGGGATACACATACACCCCAAGGGATGGAAACAGTATGGATATAAATATAAATTAAAAACAGTTGGCTTCTCTTCTTGGGTTTGATTAATGTGCCGGCTCAGAATTAGTAATAGTAGCAGCAGTAGTGGTTTGCAGATAATAGAGCAGTGATCCTCCTGGTTCCTGGTTTAACAATGCCCCGCGCTCCCTTCTCATCCTCCAGCGTCCTTGCTTTGGATCCATTTGAACTTTCTTCCTCCTCCTGTGGGCTGTACTCTGCCACATTGGAACGACAACCTTGGGTCAAGAAAAAGATTACAAAAAAGCTGAGTTTATCTGGTGAATGCAGAACATCTAGGGTACATCACGCGGCCCTTGCTATTGTTTACGCAGACACAAAGGCCATTGAGCACAAACAAACATACCGGACGTAGATGTAGGGATTAATCTGAATCTATATTCTTTGTGCAAATAAGGGGGCGCAGGGACAGGGATGCAAGGCCAAGGTGAGGGTGCCCAGCTGGGTTACAGCGGGATGTAAAGAACCGCCATTGGCACACCGCTGACATTGTCTTCCAACAAACTGGTTTGAATTGGTCTAAGGAGGGAAAACCATAGAGAAGATATGTTCTGATGTGTTTACCAGATGGAGGATTGAGCTACGCTGTGAAAAGAGAATTATTTATCTTGTAAAGGGGCGGTAGCGGGTTGTGTTTAAGATGGCGCATCCACCGTTCATTATAGCGGCTCAACAGAGACGGGGATGGAGGAGAGAACGAGGTGGAGAAATGTGTTGACCTCGCTCACCCATTTACATCCCATAATACACAGCTTTGAATGAAGACAAGGAGTCAACACGTTGATCTGAATATCCACGCTAGGTTTCCAACGAGACATCAACATTGAAGTAACACGTTAAGGCCCTCTTCGCATCTGTATGTACACCAACCGCTAGTTTTAAACTGTTTAAAAGTTAGAAGCATGACTAACCACCATAGATTGAAACCCTCTTATGGTCAATAGAGGAAGAAAAGGAAAAAGGAAAGCACGTAGGAAAGCCTTTTGTATGCTACATTTTATTAATCTGTTGGAAATAACACCAAACATTTTTGAACCGTGTGGAATGTTAAATGTGCCATACAGTACGCAGCGTCCTAAAGGAAATTGCTTCAGGACAGTTATGTTCATCTTATCTCATACTAAATCAGCCATGTATGTTTGTATGTATAAATGTCATTTACAGTTTGCCGGCCTTAGTAAAAGCTATAGTATAGCTTTTGTGCAATGCAATTTCAAATGCCCTCCAAAAATTAATTTAAAATGAACAATGTGTTCACATGCGGTGGTGGAGGAGTTGTCGGCTGGGCGCACTAGTCTCTGTTGTCAATATCACACATGTGTTGTACGCTTGGAGCGGATTCTTTAAGGTATGCTTTTTGTTTTACGGTTTGGTTATAATGACTCCAGTATTCGGTTATACGGGGGCTGAGGGCATTGTTTTGTTTTAAATTATTGATGACCTCTCCTGTATTTCTGTTTCTATCAATACGGATCTTAACATTGTCTGTTGTCAAAAAGACAAGAGTTCAATGTTTGGTTGATCAAATATTCTGCGACTATAGTAGATCTATAGTTTGAGTAACAAGAAGTAGTGTGCACAACCGTGTGCGCTCCCTTACACACACATGCACACACACACGCGCACGAACACACACACAGACACACACAGACACACACACGCACGCACACACACACACACACACACACACACACACACGCACACACACACGCACACACACACGCACACACACACACGCACACACACACACACACACACACACACACGCACACGCACATGCACAACACACACAGACACACACACAGCACTCAGGGGCCCGGACCTTACTGTTGTTTTTGCTGGGCCCCTAATGGTTTTCCAACCAGGATCCGAAATTAATGCAGAAAAATCAATCAGCCTCAACTTCTGCAGCCAATATATCGAGAGCTTCAAGCTAGCAACAATCAATGCTTTTCACATGGGTGGCTCCAGCCCCGCCTCGCCCGCTCACTATTGTTTACGTCTTGGCATAGCTGCAGGATTTGGATACATGAATTTCAATGAAAGAAACATTAACGGATATTCTCCACTACGTGATCCTGTGCTCCACCGCTTGAAATGGAAGTCTTTGGGTTCCACTTAGACACCGTTTAAGGCTTAGAAAGCACTGGAACCAGCCCGGAAAATGATGATGATTATGATGACGATGATGAAGATGATGAGGTGGAAAAGAGAATTTATGGCCTCCACGGCGTCACGTTTTGAGTCCCGACTTATTTACACTTCAAAATGAGATCTTTCCAGCACTCTCTGATCCACCGCTGCATTGTGTGTGCGTGTGTGTGTGTGTGTGTGTGTGTGTGTGTGTGTGACGACGACAGAAACGCTGTCTTTTGTGCATCCACTTGCCGGGAGGATATCAGCTTATTTAGGAGCCATTTTAAAGTCGCACGCCTGCTCATCAGTTCAATGAGAGAATAACCTTGGATTCCCTTTTGACACAATGGCCTCCCTCCCTGACGCTCAAAGGCAGGGTATCGTGCATCTCCTCAGCACGCAAATGAACCACGGTGAAAGAGTAGCGAGCAGAGAGAACGTTCACCACGAGGAGCGGCGTGGAATTAGCAGTGCTTATCATCAGTGTTTTAAACGGTCAAAGCACAATTGGTTGATTTATGTGGTTATGTGTTTAGTTATTTTTTTCCTTCGAGAACACAAAACAGGCGGTCAGTGTAGGTGGGTTAAGCGCGTATAGGCCCCGGGTACGAGAGTGTGTTCTATTTTGTGTTCATTAACCACCTTCCACATTCATCTTAAGCCCGGAGTTCAGATCACAGTATACTTGATCAATATTAATAAGGATAGCCAAACTCCTCCTGTAATTACCGCAGCCTCCAGGCTTTGATTTCCACCATTACGCCTCTGCATCTTTAGATTAAAAACCAAGCCCCCCCCCCGCCCCCCCACATCCCCCTTTTATTTCATAACATTAAATCCTGACATGCATCTTCTAAAAGCTCTAGTAAGACAAAGATAAGATTTGCATCCCCATACAAGTGTCTTTTCCAATTGATTATGAAGCCGCCATTGATGTGGCAGAAATTGATGTTTCTTCTGTTCTTAAGGACGCCTAATAGACTGGGCGGGCTTTGAGGAGGAGACTGGGACACTTTGATCTTCAATCAGGGGAGAAATCCCACTTCTGCTTTGTCAGACTATATTTGGTAAATAACCGTGATGGTGGGCAAGGACCAGGGGAGGGAGGGGGAGGGAGAGAGAGAGAGTGAGGGGGATGGAGAGAGAGGGAGAGAGAGGGAGAGAGGGGGATAGAGAGAGGGAGAGAGGGGGATGGAGAGAGAGGGCGATGGAGGGGGGAGAGATAGGGAGAGAGGGGCATGGAGAGAGAGGGAGAGAAGGGGATGGAGAGAGAGGGAGATGGAGGGGGAGGGAGGGATGGAGAGAGAGGGAGAGAGGGGGATGGAGAGATAGGGAGATGGAGGGGGAGGGAGAGAAGGGGATGGAGAAATAGGGAGATGGAGGGGGGATGGAGAGAGAGGGAGGTGGAGGGGGGAGGGATGGAGAGATAGGGAGAGAGGGGGATGGAAAGAGGGAGCGAGGGGGATGGAGAGAGAGAGAGAGAGAGAGAGAGAGAGGGAGGTGGAGGGGGGAGGGAAGGATTGAGAGATAGGGAGAGAGGGGGATGGAGAGAGGGGAGAGAGGGGTGAGAGAGGGATGGAGAGAGAGGGAGATAGAGGGGGAGAAAGGGATGGAGAGATAGGGAGATGGAGGGGGGAGAAAGGGATGGAGAGATAGGGAAAGAGAGGGATGGGGAGAGAGGGAGATGGAGGGGAGAGGGGGGTGGAGAAAAAGGAGATGGCGGGGGGAGAGAGAGAAAAAAAGAGAAAAACAAAAAGAAAGAGAGGGAGGGAGGGAAAGTGAAAGAGGGACGAGAGAAGGAGGAGAAGAGAAAGGGAGAGAGTAAGAGGAAGAAAAATAAAATAAGGGAGCAAAAGAGGGAAGAAGAAAGAGGGAGAAAGGGACAAAAAGAGAGGGAGGGCAAGAGAGCGAGGAAGAGAGAAAGAGGGAGAAAGAGGGAGAACGGGAGCAAAAGAGGGATCGAGAAAGGGGAGAGATATTGTTGTAGCGTGATGAAGAGATAGCATTATCCTGTAGGAGGAACGAAAGAACGGAAGAAATAAATAAATATTTACAAACAAAGAAGTAATTGACAAGAAAAAACACTTCAACTGACATCATCGAGCAGTAACATCGCTCTTCCAGAAACCGCCAAAGTCGTAAATATTTTTTTACGAGGTCACATGTTTCCCCCAGAACCACAGCAATGACCAGAACCACAGGGATTGGTTGACGCTCTGGCTTGTTGGCACAAACAGGAAATACCTCTCGTTGGTGTCACTGCAGAACACTACCCCCAGCTTTGTTTTGGTTACAGTCGCTACGCTACAACATCTCGACGGCTACCAGCTGAGGAACAACCAATCCTAATAACACAGACTCAGAATCAGGGGATCGTCCTGCTTGTCATATAATTAGTGGGGATAGGTTCAACAATACAGTTGAGGTTAGGCTTAAGTTGAGGCATTAGGGTCAAGGTTAGGGACAGGCATCAGAAAGAGGATGATTATTCTCCTCCTGGCTAAACATCACGTGTGTTAATGGCTAACCACACACAAACACAACAATAGGTGTGTTTGACACATGTTTCTATGCACACAGAATGGCATAGAGTCTGCTTGACGAACATGAAAGAGGACATTTAGAATTGGATTGTGATCAATCAACATGGCCGATCAATGTGTCATTAGTACATGAGAACCTCAACGTTTTGAATTAGGCGTTAGGTCTCCCACACTGTAAAAAATGATCTGATCAATAAGTTATGATAACTTATTTATTTCAACAACTCTAACTTAAAATAATGTTTTATGACATTTCAATTCAAATGTATGAGTTTTCAATCTTCCAATTTAGGTTCATAAGTTACTTCAATGAATCACAAATTCCAGGTGCTTGAATGAACTTGCCATTCTAAATTGAGTGGGGTACAACTGGCGTGTGTGTAGGACAGCTCTTTGTGCATGTGCGAGTCCAGCCTCGAGACGATATAGAGTATACTATACTCTATATATGGTTCAGTTTTTTCTGTTTTCTGAACAACTTGAAAATATGACTTAGGCCATTACTTTAAGAGGGTGACGATATGCAAAAGATGGATCTGTGATGGTGGTCCTGATATCCTGGACACACTTGCAGACAGCAAGTCAAAGATTAGTCCTTATCCTGAGAGGCAACACTACGAGAATGTTGCCAATGCGCTTGTGGAGAAGCATCCCAGTCTCAAAGAGCCAGGTTCTGGAAAGGGTTGGTACGGCTGGTTCCACAGCCTGAAGTTTAATCTCGGAAAATATCGGCAGAAGTTAAGTGCAGCTGGATGCCCAGAGGTGAGAGTCAACAAAAGAATAGGAGACAATGCCAAGGGATCACGTGTGAAGAAGTCAAAGAAGGGCGAGGTCCACTACTGTCCAGATCCCCCTGAAGGACTGAGCGCTGAAGACATGGAAGGAAAGCGGAGGATGATTGAGGTACATCATATACACGCATACACATCATACCTACACAAAGGACCTGGATCATCAGCAGATAGAGGAGCTGATGTCTGCCACATTCTCCAAGCGCAGAAAGGAGATCGTAGGGGATCAACCTCTCATCGGGGATGTCATGACCAGATGGCCAGCCATGTTCTGTGAGAGACAGAGAGAGGTATCACAATAAACACTCAGCCTGAGATTAATCACTTGATTCAATTATGTTTTACCGGAAATCAATGTGTGAGCTTCCCTCCAGGAAGTACTAGAGCTGGATTACATTTTTGAATTGAGTCTTTACAATCAGTCTTTTGTACATTATTTCCACAGAGAAAATGTTGGATACTGTACTATGGTTCGTTCTGAAATGTTGTCTTTTAGTCTGAATGGTTGCGTGATTGTGGATACGGATAAGTGAGAGGATTGTGTCTAGTTGACGAAAGTGGACGAAAGTGGACGAAAGCCTTTGACAACAGGCAACCTTATCTTACCAAATGGTGATGCTATGCTTTGTATATCTGTTCTCCAAGCTCTTAACCTTTTTGTCTTTTTGTCTCCTCAGGTTCGGGCGGCGTTCAAAAGAGTCGTAAGCACAGACCTTCTTGAGTCATTCCTCGACGGACTTGATGACCTGCTACCAAGACTGCTGGAAGTGACCGAAGCTGTGACCAAGTCGGGGAAGAAAGCCATTTTGGACTGTCTGAAGAAAGATGTGAGTAGACGAGCTGAGAATTCTAAAATTGGGCACCAGGTGTTATGTTTGCAATAAAATCTCATCACTGCTTATATTTGTCTTGTAGGACACAAACGAAAGGAGAAGGACTGCTGCTCTACTGGGTCTGCCACACTACCTATCTGAAGACCCATCCGACTTCATTAGGATGTGTGACGTAAGATATTTTTCTGTCATGCATAATAGCACACATACACACCCAACTTTTAACACAGAGATTGTATTAGATCCACTCATGGGGGGTGATAATGGCAGCAGAATGGTAGTGATGGGGAGCAGGAGGGATGGGTAGAATAGTGGTGATTAGAGGAGGCAGGGGTAGATCAATGATGGGGGAGGAGAAGGGAGGGGTAGAATAGTGATGGGGGGAAAACCCAATGCAACATGCACATCCCCAGATCTGAGTGGACACTGAAGGTTTTAATCTATCACTCCTGCAGTAACCTCCCAGCATTGCACATAGAATGCACTTGCACACTCACAACGGAAATCCCAAGGAGACTCTTATTAGCCCGAAAGCATGTCAAGGTTTATGATGACAGAGACTTAAGTAGCATTTTTTCTGCTTTTCAAGGCCCATGGTGAGACTCTGGCTGCAGCCATGAAGGGGATGCAACTTGGCCTACTGATAGGCTATGAAGGTGACAACCAGGATGCCTTTCCACGTGAGGTCTTCGATGTTGCAGTTGTGGTTGAAGAGAATGTTGTGCTACACAACTTCAAGGATGTGCCATCCAGCTTCGCCATGCTTCTGGGGATCATCTATTGCGTTAACCTTGAGTATCCATGAGCCATGAAGTATTCCTTTGAGTTCCTTCAGAGGGTAGTGGTGAAGATCAAACCAGATCAGGCCTCTGCCAGAGTCCACGGTGTCCGAAACAAGCTCCTGAGGGAAATATGCATTACCATCCCATTCCCGAGTGCCCCACTCGGGAATGGGATGGTAATGCATATTTCATTTATGTCTGTTGACATGCATACCAAGTTGTTTTATGAAGAAAATAATGCTTTTACAGGAATGCATTTTCTTCTGTTCGTCTTACCCCTAATTAGGTCACACACACCCAAGGTTTAATGATGACTGAAGTTTGTGTGGGGGGCATGACTTGGTGCCCTAGTGTTTCTACTGCCCGTTAAGGTGGCCATGTTGCAAGGTGCTGAATGTAGATGATTAAAGGAGAACCCCAGTCATTTTAAACCCATAGCCTTGTTGATCGAGGTTACAGAGTGCGGTCAGTAGGAAAAATAACGCTATTTTTAACCCCATTATTGTTTTCCTGAGGGTCACCAGATGTTGAGGAAAGCTAAAAACCTGACGAAAATTGAGTCGACCAAGCCAGAGATCTCACTAGCTGCCGGCGCTATGGAATAGCTATAACGCCAACCTATGGTGGCAAGCTCTTTATCCGCTTTTGGGGCTTCTAAACACATTCAGAAAACCATTCCAAGACATGTAACACGAGTTGGTTCCTTACGAGACACCACCGTCACCACTCGTTTAACTCAAATAGTGTGGTCAAACAGTAAACTTTGCGTTTTTGCATGTAAACACTCACCGCAGATTACCCCATGGACATATCCAGAAAGCCCTTACTAGCCGATAGCAGAACGGATGCACGCCGATGTACAGCTAATGGCTAGTGGCTGGGAGTGCATCCATTCTGCTATCTTTCAGGATACGTCCACGGGGTAATCTGCGGTGAGTGTTTACATGCAAAAACGCAAAGTTTATACTGTTTGGCCACACTATTTGAGTTAAACAAACACAGTGGTGTCTCGTAAGGAACCAACTCGTGTTACATGTCTTGGAATGGTTTTCTGAATGTGTTTAGAAGCCCCAAAAGCAGATAAAGAGCTTGCCACCATAGGTTGGCGTTATAGCTATTCCGTATGCGCCGGCAGCCAGTGAGATCTCTGGCTTGGTCGACTCCATTTTCGTCGGGTTTTTAGCTTCCCTCAACATCTGGTGACCCTCAGGAAAACAATAATGGGGTTGAAAATCGCTGGAGTTCTCCTTTTAAGGTAGACACCAATAAATGCATATAGTGTATGTTCATGCATGCAAGCACCCAGAGTGGGAAACTACTGTTGTACTGTATACATTCACAAGTTTGTGTAGCTTTTATTGGCTTAACATTGGTTTTAATAAAAAAAGTTTTTGTACTCAAATTTGTGTGTTTTTATAGCTAATTGTTAAGCGAAAACAAGACATTCTTTTAGATAATCTTAACTTGATAAGCTGATTCAAAGAAATTATTAAATTGAAATTACAAGGTTGAACACACTAAGACCAAGAAGATATAATACGAGATAATATAAAAGATGCAAAGAGATTAAAATGTAAAGTAATATGTGCTCAACAGGTGGAATTTAAAATACCCAGCAAAAAAAAATCCCCAAAATCCAAATAGTTTACAAAAATATATATATTTATAATATAAATGTAAAATATAAATACATATGTTGGGTGGAAGACTGGTAAGATGACAAATGAATATTAATATGTTGAAATATAGAAAAGGTTAGGTTGTAGTGTAGAAAATAAAATAACAAAATGAGCCTAAAAGGGAACATTTTAAAATAAAACTGAAATAAAGAAATAAGAGCGAATGGTGAAAAAACGGATGACATTTTTTTCTGAATGGAGAGTTGGTGGAGAGGTCAACAAGTTAAGAGAGACGGATACAGAGAGAGAAAGAGAAACAGTGAGGGGGAGGGAGAGAGAGAGAAGGAGGCCAAGACTGAGAGGGAAACAGACGACAGACATAAGTGAGACAGGAGAGAGAAAGGGAGAGAGAGGAAGTTAGACAGAGCGAGAGGGAGAGAAAGACAGTGAGAGAGTGAGAGGGAGAGCAGGAGCAAGAGTAAGAGCGAGAGAGGGATAGACAGCGAAAGTGAGTGAGAGAGAGCAAAGGCAGAAAGAGAGGGAGCAAGAGAGTGAGAGAGAGAGAGCAGTAGTCTCAGTAGGGGGTATAGGGTAGGCTAAGAGCGGGCTCCAGGCGAGGAGGAGAAGGAGAGTACAGCAGAACCACATAATCAACGCAACACTCGATAATCCCCCACAGACACCTCCAAACCTGATACTGCTTCCACACAGACACACACACACACACACACACACACACATTTACTAATGTTTACATCCGTTAAGCAGCCAGAATGAGGTGGAACCGCTCAATATCAGCCTACAGAGGCCAGACAGAAACTACCTTCCTAAGAAACAGAAACATTACAAGACTAACAAGCATGGAAACACCAAGACTAACAATAAGGACAACTAACTACAAGCCTTATGGGCAGAACAACTACAAACTACCTGCCTAACAAGCAGGAAAACCACAAATGACAAGTCTAACAAGCAGGAAATCTACAACAAACAACCTGCCAACTAAGAAAACGTATTTAACTAAAACAAAAACATAAACTAACAATTAACTAATTACAGTATATTCCAAAAATTCTAAATGTATACATTTATTTACAGTATGTCCTGGTAAAAACATTCCAGATAACTTTTGTTCCCATTGATTACTTCGGTCTTGACGCATAAAGTATCATTATTTTATTTATTTTTTACCACAAAACGTAAACTATGCAACAATACACAACACATATTCATATATATATAAACAATACTGGATGCATGCACACATGAACATAGGCTTCCAAATGGTTTGAATTCATTCTAATATAAAGACGTGTTTCTGCGCATAATGAGTTGTTTCAATGAGTAAATAGGCAGTTGAGGAATATCTGGGCTTTGATCAGCAGCGGGGTGAGAGAGGTTTCAAGACGGGAAGACCCTCCTCCAATTGTAGATTTAGAAAGCGTTTTCATCATCTGTGTGGTAGGATGATGATTGACACGTTTTAAATACTCTTTTTGTTTCCTCTTAGATGAGAAATCAACGACAAATTATTACCATTTTGGGTTTCAAATTGTTCACAAAGGACAGTTCTATCCCCATTTAAATGATGTTCTATATCAAATAAATATCCTCATATTTCCACTGCTATATAATTAAATATATCGGTAAAGGATGCGCAAGGGTGAATGTGGATGTGAATGTCAAGTAAATATGAATGGATGAATGTGGTGAAGATGTTTGTGAACAGGTGAATGAGTATATATATTAACAGGGGCAATGTGGTGGGGATGATATGGTATGGGATGATATGAATGGATGAATGTGAATGTGTTTGGGATATGAATGAGCAGATATGGAAAGGTGTGGGTGTGGTGTGGGAGGGTGAATGTGGAGGAGGTGTGGGAGGGTGAATGTGGAGGAGGTATGGGAGGGTGAGTGAAGGAGGTATGGGAGGGTGAGTGGAGGAGGTGTGGGAGGGTGAGTGGAGGAGGTGTGGGAGGGTGAATGTGGAGGAGGTGTGGGAGGGTGAGTGGAGGAGGTGTGGGAGGGTGAATGTGGAGGAGGTGTGGGAGGGTGAGTGGAGGAGGTATGGGAGGGTGAATGTGGAGGAGGTGTGGGAGGGTGAGTGGGGGAGGTGTGGGAGGGTGAATGTGGAGGAGGTGTGGGAGGGTGAATGTGGAGGAGGTATGGGAGGGTGAGTGGAGGAGGTGTGGGAGGGTGAGTGTGGAGGAGGTGTGGGAGGGTGAATGTGGAGGAGGTACGTGAGTGTTTGGGATATCAATGGAGGAGCGGGTCTGAAACACGGGGCGGTGAGCTTGCCGGAGCCTGGCCGGTGTGAGTCGGTGTGAGGTCCAGGGGTTTCATGTAGTTGGGTCCCGGTTCATCGCAGACCCCCCCCCCATTCCCATCCAGGGACCAGCAGCCTCTTCAAAGGAGCTCAACCCAAACGAACATTACAGCCCCTGTATTTCCACACAGCCCCACAACCACGGTGAAAAAGTTCACCTGGGTTTAAAGATGACGGCGTTCTCTCAAAATGTAGTAACTTATATGGCTCTTTTTTTCAGGTGAGTCTAACCCATGATGCATTGCAAAATGTATTTCAGTCGCTCCGATTCGTTTACCTGTGTTAAACCAAACTCCGCTAATCCTCCAGCAGAACCAAGAAGGTTTGATCATTACCCACGATGCATTGCTCTGCATTGGTCTGTATCTGAGTACATTCTTCTGACACCAAACGTTACTGATCTCGCTCTACAGTGGAGCGCGAGAAACGTTTTGCCGTGTGGAACTCAAGAACACACACACACACACACACACACAAGGCAACAGGAAGAAAAAGTTTTTGCGAACGGAAATTTCCGGAAGGTTGTCCCTGGCCTCTGGTCGCCGGTGTGGGGGAATAGGAGGAACCTGTGTCAAAAAGTCTGTTTTCCCTCACCGCCTCTCATCTGCATATTTGAATAATACATTGTGCTTATAAGCATATTAAATGGGACGGGGCACCGGCTCCATTTAAAGGCGCAGGGCAGACAAACGCGTGGCGGTTAATTACGAAGACGTCTAATGTCATTGGCTGATCCCTCCGCCCGGGCCCTGCCCCCCACTTTAGTTTGGTCGATGATATGCATAAAACTACGGCTAACGACTCATCACACGCGTGCGCGCGTTAAGGAACGCACTCGGGCGGGGAAGGGGGGCGATTACTATGCAGCGTCTGTCTGAAGACTGAGGAGGGACATGACCACAAACTGCTAATGGTCTCTACACACACACACCTGTGTCCACCTTGTGCTCCTTGAAGCGCACCGTGAAACAATGGAAGGAGGGACCGGCTGACTGCTAATGAGGGCGGCTCAACTGATCTCTGATGACGGACGGAAGGGCCGCTGTGCGCGTTTAGCCGCGTTTAGCCGCGTTTCAAGTTCAGCATTTGGAAGTTTGTCGGGGGTAAAGTTCTGGAAATGAATGGGGGCTCGGTCGGGCAGAGTGTGTGTTTGTGCGTTTGTGTGTCAGCCTGTGTATTGGTATTTGTGCGTGTGTGTGTGTGTGTGTGTGTGTGTATACGCGTGTGTGTCTCTCTCTCTATGTTTGTGTCTATGTGTGTGGGTGCATGAGTGCGTGTGCGACCGTGCGTGATGTGTGTGTGTGTGTGACTGTGCGTGTGTCTCTCAGAGTATATGTATATGTGTGTGTGCCTGACCAATTTGCGATCATCACAGCGTGATTAAGACCCAATCAGTTGAGCAAGGCGGCGTGGTGGAGAGCAGAGGGCGGCGATGGCCCGGCGGGGTCTGGGGGGGTCGTCTCTCCCGGCCTGTCAGACGGGCTGTGTGTTCCTGTCCATCAGCCCCCTGTCTGGGGCTGATTTAAGGGGGGGCTCCGGACCACTAACTCCTAACAGCAGAGAGCTCCATGTTATCTGTGCTCTTTCAACTGAACTAAGACGGCTGCCCTGGAAACCCTTTATACACCGTGCACACCTCACACACGGATACATACAGCACACACACACACACACACACACACACACACACACACACACATACATACACCTAACACACACACACACACACACACACACACACACACATACATAAACATACATACGTACATACACACTTCCACTCCCACACACACACACACACACACACACACACATACATACGTACATACACACTCCCACTCCCACACACATACACACACACACACACACACACACACACACATACATACGTACATACACACTCACACTCCCACACACACACACACACTCACATACATACACCTAACACACACACACTCACATATACACATACATACATACATACACACTCCCACTCCCACACACACACACACACACACACACACACACACACTCACATACATACACCTAACACACACACACTCACATATACACATACATACACCACACACTCACATACACCACACACACACACTCACATATACACAAAACTCTCTCTCACACACACACACACACACACACACACATATACACAAAAATCTCTCACACACACACGCACACACACACACACACACATGCACACATGCACCATACTGACACACTGACACACACACAGACACACACGGACATAGACCACACCAACACACACATGCACATACAAATATTTATATTTATACTACCTACATACGTACATAAGTATAGAGGTAGGTTTACACACATCTGGTTATACATACAGATACACATACATGTACACTATTTACACGTAGATACATACATAAATTACACACATGATTGTGCACACATACACAAATACATAGAACACAAACTAATTAAAATAGATAAAACAAAAATGTGTGTTTTGGTGTGTGTCAGAGTGTGTGTGTGTGTGTGTGAGAGAGAGAATGCGTCCGTACCTATGTGAGCATGTCTCCGTTTACGTCAGTCTTTCTGTGTGTAGGTGTATCTGTCTGTTTACATCTGTTTATGTTTGTGTGTGTGTGTTGGTGCGTGTGTATGTGTTTGTATGTCTCTGTGTGAGTATGTGTGTGTGTGTGTGTGTGTTTGTGTGTGAGAAGGTATGTGCGTGCGCATGAATGTGTGTTTTAGTGAGAGGGGAGTGGAGAAATACAGAGAGAATGGTTGATTTATGATGGAAGGTATATTGCAATCCACTTTTCTGATTTTAGGCGTACACTAGGGGCTGTGGAGTTTGTTTTGATTTGGGGGAACTGACATACACACACACACACACACACACACACACACACACACACACACACACACACACACACGCCCCTACATAAGGGCCCAGCCCGCCCCCTTAGAGCCTATTCAATATTTTATAGGGTTAGTCCACACTGCGTAACTCAAGGCCATGCTAGCTAGCTCGCTGCCAGAGCTCACATAGTCTTCAGTGGGTAAACAATAACACACACACACAACACCTTGGCTACACAAACACTTGAACGCGGTAAGCTCTAACAACCGCTGGTTTTCCAGGATATACTGACGACATTTAAAAATAATAATGATTCTTTCATTGACCAGCATTAACCTGCCAATAACGGACATTACAGATGAGATTAAAACACCACGACGAGAAATATGGAAAAAATGAAAATGAATATATTCGCTTGTTACTATTCACAAATTAGCAGACTCTCAAATGAACACAACGCTATACTATTGACCTTATCACCTTATCACTTGGCTTTAGGCAGTTAAACATCTCATTTATACGACTGCATGTATTCTATATGATACGGTGTCTTAGAAACATCAGTACTTTTTAAACCAACCCTTACCTGCTCATTAAGGAGCAGATAGGGGTTGGTTAGGGCCTCTGGCTCAAGGAAGTCTACAGGTTAGGCTGTAGACATTGGGCTTTGAAACCATCAACCTTTCGGACAGAGAGTCAGACATCCCAACCACTACGCTGTCCTGCCTGTCCTAAATTTAAATGTGAAATATACAGAAAGCACGACCGACGGCGGCTCTTCTTTGATGTGGACATGGATCTTTTTTCTTTGAGAAGGGCTTTGTTCTTGAGGCTAATGCTAATGCTAGCTTCCACTCTCTTCCAATACAAAAAAAAATATTAAAACCTCTCGACAGCGGAGTGACGAGGGCGGGCGAACATATCTGTCTTTATTTTTACATCGCATCACTCTCAACCATATCTTTGTTTTCCTCCAAAGGTTGTTTGGTGCGAATATCGAATCATCTCACACACACATACAAACACACACTTCAGGTCCGGGCCACTCGGTTCGGTGTGCGCAGTGTTTTCTGGAAGCGGCGTGTCATCGGAGAGTAAACTGTACATGTTTTCATCTTCTTTGTAGTTTGTTATTTTTTTGTTATTCCTTTCACATCCCTTCTCTCTCCCGTCTCATCGGATGTGCCCTGTGTGTGAGCACGTGGGTCTGCGTGTGTGTGTGTGTAAGAGTGTGTGTGTGTGTGTGTGTGAGAGCACCTGTCTGTGTGTGTGTGTGTGTGTGTGTGTGTGTGTGTGTGTGTGTGTGTGTGTGTGTGTGTGCACACGTGCGTGTGTGTGTGTGTGTGTGTGTGTGTGTGTGTGTGTGTGTGTGTGCATGTGTGTGTTTGTGTCTCTTTGCAAACAAATGTGTGCAGTCTTTGTTTTGTGTTTCTTGTGCTTTTGGAGCCAGCCTTTGAAGTGTGTGGTTATTTATTTATTTCCCAGCCTGTGAAGGGTCTTTTTGGGCGGTTAGGGCCACAGTGGGCAGGGTGGGGGGGTGGGTGGGGGGGGCTCGGGGAGGCAGCAGGCTGACCTGATGACCCATAGCCAGGCAGCGCTTTGCTGGGGAGCCCACAGTCGCTCTGGGGCCCCTGGGCTGGAGGGATGAAGAGAGAAAGAGAGAGAGAGAGAGAGAGAGAGAGAGAGAGAGAGCTACCAATCTGATGTCACGTGAAGAGAAACCAACAGAAACCAAAACAATATCAGCTGTTTATAATCACAAATATTAATGAATAGACATTTTCACTTTTTTTTCCACCCAATTGTGTCATCATGTATTTATGTTGCCGTGTGTTCATGCTTTGTGTGTATTTCTGTGCGATGCACACACACACACACACACACACGTATGTACGGCTCGCCGTCGCCGTGGAGTCGAACGCACGAGAACCCGCGAGAGGGATTCAATTAAAACACAATTAAATCTGTGTAAAGAGGGAGGGCGAGCGAAGCTTTAAAAAAAGATAACTGACGAATCATGGGCGATAACATTCGGGTTGATCAACAAAGAGCTCCATTGAGACCCGGCCTCACGACAGAAGCACGGCCGTTTAAACGTGACCTTTATCTGATGAAAGAAGGTGCTTCCTCGGTTAATGCGGCGTTAATCAGAACATAGGGGTTTCAGACTCACGGTCTCACATATTCAAGTGTACGGTGGAAGGTTAGCGATAGAAGAGGCACGGACGGTCACAGTTTGTTTGTTGCTTTATTCACCTGCGGTGGGAGAGATGTTTTCTCCCATTGTGGACGCCACGGCTCATTCAGGGATGGCTCGTGTGTGGAAGGTTCCTTAGGTGGTGCATTAAAAGCCCTTTTCACTCTGCAAAGGTTCCTGGAGGTCTGATTAAGTAATATTTAGTTCAGCTGTTGAATGTATCAAATACACAACGCACGCGGATGGTTGAGGAGTAGCAGTACCTACGCCTCAAGCTTCTTCCTTTTGAAACGCCCGGAGCACTGAAAAATGTGTAACAATGCTAAACGTAAAAAAAAAGTATGATATTCATTTGAGGGAAAACATTCTTGGTGGATTGAGGAATACCTGAGCCATATTGACGGGGATGTACAGGGTACATAAGACAAAACAGGTTGGGAACCACTGACCTAAACTGTAGTTACAAAGGGATAAAGACCCCGATTAAGTGAATCACCATTGTGGTGCCTTGAATTGGTTGCCAACATTTTGTCCGTGAGAAGGCTCCAATTGTGATTTGGTTTGACGCACATCGGGGCTTAACGTTGTGAAGGTTTCGCCTGAGCTCCTGAGAGCCAACAGGTTAGGTTTTGGGGACGACAGAGTCCTGAGTGCTGCCGCTAGCGAGCTAACAGCTCAGCAACAAGGAATTAAAGGGGAGGTTAATCCCCGTGCAAGTGAACTCATGCCTTGAAAGTTTAAAGATGTGCAATATGAACAGTCGCGGCTGTCGTAAAGGTTCAGGAAAAAAAACTGAAACATCGGAATCACAGGAGCAAGTGCGAGGGCAGGGTGAGCAGCTAATAGTAAAAGTACCGCACTGGAAAAGTGCTTTTAGTCTGAAATAGCGCCTTGTATTTTACAGAGAATTCCCCCCGTTTAACAACACACACTCTTCTGGGTCGCAGCAACGTTCACCAGCTTCACCACAACAACACTGTTATGCTAACCAAGGACGGGAAGAGCTCCATCGCTTCTGCTGTTTACGAAGCCTATCCGGATGGTTTTAGTATTTATTCTTCCACAGCAGCAGCGTGGACCCACCGAAGACATGAGCATCGTCTCCGGGAAGGGGGTGGGCTGTCTCTGTCCGCCTGCCTGCCTGTCTGTCTGTCTGTCTGTCTGTCCTGTCTGTCTGTCCTGTCTGTCTGTGTTCTTCTATTTTTTTTAGCAGACACGGACACACACACACACACACACACACACACACACACACACACACACACAGAGAACCCTTCGCTCTCTCAGTCCTTTACAGACCACCCCCCCCACCCCCTACCTCCCCCTGTAGTCCTGTGATTAAACATTTATAAAGTATGCGCAGTGCAAACAATTGTTATTCCAAAAGCCTTAATCGCTGCGCCCATCACATCACATGACCAAGAGGGACATTCAGAGGCCTTTTCCATTGTGGTCAGTGAGACGACGGAGGGAGAGTTTGTGTTAAATATTATATATGGTGATGGTAGAGCACCACGGAGGACCCAGGCCTCATCTACCTTCCGTTTGAAACACAAACCAATTGGGTTCTGAACTGGTCTGGCCTCAGGACCCACATGTGGTCATTGGTCATTAAGTCACCCACCCACCCCTCCCCCCCCCCCCCCCACCCCCCCGCCAAAAAAAAAAAAAAAGTATTAATTACCAATATTGCAGTAATTATGAATGCATTCGTGTTCTGTTCAAATAATGAGCGAACCAGAAGCTGCAACAATTCAGACTCAACTCAATGAGATATAAGACATCAATTGACATTGAAACATTAGTGGGGGGGGCAGATTTCCAAAACGGCTTGCAACGGCTAATCACAACCACACCTGGTGGCGCGTCATGGGACCTTTAACCCTGTTGGAGCAGGAGGACTTCTGCCTATGAGTTAAAAACATCGTAATCCGAGCAGTCGTGACAGTGGTAAAGGTTGACAACAAAATTATCAAATTCCATCGCGGCAAGTGTGAGAGGCGTTGTCAAATGTTGTCATAACCAACCCCCACTCCCTCAAGGCAGTGTGCTCAGCCAATAACAAACCATCACCTACGAGCGTGTTTTTCCGGCAGTAGTAGTAGTACTTTAATTACTACTGTAATTTACAGAGAATTTCCCCCCGTTTTAAAACTTTACATCTTTGACAAAAAGAACACATAAATGTTCATGTTCATGTTTTCAACAGAATAAAAATATGTTAGTGTTTGCTCGCAGTAACATTCACCAGCATTCCCCAACACCCCAGCTGAAATCCTTTTAACACAGTTTCGCTGAACAAGGATGGAAGCTCCATCACTTCTCCTGTTTATGAAGCCTATCCGGATGTTTGTGTGTATTTATTCTTCCACAGCAGCGGGGACACAGGGATCAGCGACTCATCTGAGATGAATGGGAGGTGAATCGATCATAGTATTGGGCCACTATGGAAAACCATGGAGGACCAATAGGAACCCAAGGCTGTGACACACCAGCATGCAACAACTACTATGGAGCCATGCCCACTATGGCTCTTTCTGCGGAACCACAGATATTTACCACAAAAAAATGATATATTTATATATATATATATATATATATACATATATATAAAATAAAACATAGTTTCTGTCTGTCTTCCCTGTCCGTCACTCTTTCCTGTCTGTGTGTGTTTATATATTTTTCTCTTTCTCTTTCTCTCTCACACACACACCCACACCCACACCCACACACACACACACACACACACACCAACACAGAGTCCTCTCTCCCTCAGTCCTTGACAGATCCCCCCCCCCCCCCCCCCACACACACCCCCAGTAGTCCTGTGATTAAACATTTATAAAGTATGCGCAGTGCAAACAATTATTATTCAAACAGCCTTAATCGCTGTGCCCACATCACATGACAAAGAGGGACAATCTGGTCAGAAAAAAATACTACAAACCAGCCAAATCTCTATCCTAAAAATAACAACAATAGTAATATTATTTTAAGAGGGGAAAAATCATATCCTGGAAACTAGTAGTAGTATCATACGATATAGTGTAACACTGAAATATGTTTTAATCCTGCTCTCTATGTTTGACTTGTCAGACCACTTGACATTGTTTTGCTGTTCAATGCCAGAATACGCTCTGGCAAAGAACGCAGCAGCCGGCTGTCTACATATTACATGGAACCTCATAATGGTTTGAGCCGTGTTCAGAACGGAACAAAGATCCTAACATCCAGTAATAATCCATAACACATTGAATTGCCACAGTGACAGCAACATTTGTATACAAATCACACACTTTCAGGCATTCAAGGTGAACAAGATACAATTTTAAAAAAGCAAGATATAATGTAAAGAAATAAGTCAGTAACCAAGAAATGATTGAGTTAAGTGTATGATATAATAAATAAAAAGACTGAACAGTTTACATTTTGATTGCACAAAGCGAATATTGACAGTATTGCACATGGAGAATATTGATATTCCCCACAGTTTAGTATATTGATATTGCACATGAGTGAATAGCGGTCGGTCTAGTGCAGTGTTGGTTGTAAAGGACCTGCGGTATCTCTCCCTCACACACCGCCTGTCACTGGAGGAGGAGAGTCACTCAGGGGGCGGTGAGACGTGTTATCCATCACAGACGATAGCTTTGCCATCGCTCTCCGTTCTCCCACCACCTCCACTGGGTCGAGGGGCCATCCCAGGACAGAGCCGGCCTTCTTACCCAGTCTTTTATGTCTCCTCCTGTCAGCAGTCAAACGCTGCTACCCCAGCAGACCCCTCCATAGAAGGTGGCTGATGCCACCAGCCAAAACAGGTCCTCAGGTTCCCCTTGCATTCCAGGAGACCGGAGTCTCCAGACATACAGAGTCTGTTCCGGCATTTAAAAAAATGTGGATTTGATTGTCAGTTCAGTCCAGTTCATGATGATCAGGAGAACACCCGGGTACTACTAGATTTCACCATCTTGGTGTGCATTACCTGGATGTTCTCCGGTACGGGAGGAGAGTGTTTGCACCTGGAAGTCCTCCAACCCGTCTTTTGGTTTTCCCTGCATTGATCTGGAGGTGGTTGGGCTGGCACCGATCCACCAAGCCGTGGGTCAGTTCTCTGTCGTCCCTGACGTCCCCCTCTCTGATGAGGCCATGGTGAGATCATTGTTGCGTCAAGTCGTCTGCAGTGCAGAGGCTGAAGAAGAAGGGAGCCAGGACTGTCCCCAACGGGGGCCCCTGTACTGAAGAAAACCAACGTCGGGCTCCAAGTCCGGTATCCTCTCATACTGAGGTCCATTAGTGAGACCAGGATCCATGCTGTTTGGGTGGTGGTCCACCCCGGTTTGCTCCAACTTGTCCATCAGAAGGGGGGACAGCAGGATCCCAGAACATGATTGTCACAGTGCACAGAGGGATCTATGGAGGAAGTAAATGACAGCGTCACCCCCACCGGTTGAAGAGGCAAACTGTAGCGAGTCCAATTATGGGCTCACCAGGACCAGCCCTCCAGTCTTCATCATCAGGGGGATTTCAGTTCCACTGGCCTGTTTCTGTTGAAATCTTTGGCTGTGGGGTCTTTTGCACCAGTACCACCTAACCCTCACCCCTATCAAAAACAAAATGAA
>NC_140291.1:10952852-10990626 GCF_964030765.1 Micromesistius poutassou
TTTAGTCTTGTGTCTGATAAGACACCGCATGCAAAGTAAATTTAACTGCCACAGGGGCGAGCGAGCCTCGCCGACACTGCCCTCCCCCCCCCCCCCTCTCTCTCTCTCTCTCTCTCCCGCTCTCTCTCTCTCCGTCTCCGTGTCTCTCTCTCTGGCTCTGTAGCTCGCGGGCATCGCGGCCTCCGTCCCTCTCCTCCATCTAATCTACAAAACGTCGGCGTGAGCTCACCTCCAGAACAAGGCAACCTGCAGCCCGTCTTTTGAAGGTCTGAAACGGTCTTTAAAAGATTAAACCGATTCCTGAAGAGTCCTGGGTTCGACTCCCCCCCCCGCGAACGTCAGGTCCTGGATCAGAGGGTCCCCCCCCCCCCCCTGCCCCCCCCCCCCCCCCAGGGCCTCAGTGGAGCCGCACACGGGTACGCATTGACACATGACATTGTTACATAACAGACGAGCAACAGGTACCGGGGGTACCGAGAGTGGCCACTCAAAGCACTTTACAGTTTTGCCTCGAATTCACCCATTCACACACCGACGGCGGTGTCAACCACGCTAAGGCAACAGCCAGCTGGTGGGGAGCAGTTAGGGTTGGGTGGCTTGCTCGGGGACACCTTGACACTAGGAGTGTCGAGTCGGGGGACCAAACCAGCAACCTCTCCGGTGACCAGTCAGTCACTCTTTACCTCCTGAGGTGGGTTTCATTGTGTCGGGGGCGGGGGGTCTCCATGTGACGCTAACTGTTCTCCATGACTCGACTGTCTCTAAAGTATAAATGCAACCAAGACAGAACTGATTGTTCTGTTCCCGTCTTCCAGGGCTGAACGGATCAGAGTGAGGTTCAAACCGAGCTGGGGGAACCTGCAGCTGCCTGAGCTCTCTGCTGCTGGAGTCAAACCTGTCCACGCCACCGACACGCCGCACACCATTACACTGCCAGCACTTGATTAGTAGACGAACACCCTGTGTGTCGCGCACTACATTATGTATATTATTATGAGGAAAAAGTGAGCCACGCTGAACATGGCCGTGGTCTTCAGAATGAAGATGCACGGGTGTTCGTCTACAAAGGGACACGTACCGCGCACCCGAATCAATCCAACACGGAAACACGAGGAACAATCTGCAGACAAGACCATCGCACGTACAACGTACCCCAATATGTGAAGATAAGATTAGATGAGGAGTATCTAATGTATAGCTGTCCTTCAAGAACCATCTTGTGCGTCACGCACACCCGCGCACACACACACACGCACACACACACACACACACACACGCACACACACACACACACGCACACACGCACGCACGCACGTGTGGACGTGGCTCCAGTAGCAGGCGCCCCAGAGGTCATTGTGGCCCCCGTCCTTATGGCCGCATTCAGATGGGGGGGGGGGGGTGTTGATGGAAGGACACAGATAAGGCGGACCACAGATAAAGGCGAGCGTGTACCATAGCTCCTCGGGGGCGGGGGGGGGCGAGGGGGAGGGGGTGGTGGTGGTGGTGGTGTTGGGCAGAGCGTGGCATCTCTTATGCAGCCCCAACACTACGTTGAGTGTGTGGGCCGATTCATGCTAATTGTTTAACAGCACCATGTTCATTTCCCGCAGCGCCCCCCCCCCCCTGCCTCCCCGCCCTCCAATCACGAATCTGCTTGGCGGGGCAGTTTGTCTTGTTGTCAGGGGAAAGGAGGTGGGGGGGGGGGGACAGACGGCCCCAGCCGTGCCTGTCACTGGGCCCCAGAGATGGAAACAGTGGCAGGCTCCGGGATCAACCGCTAAGCAGTGGGCACCGGTTTGCTACGGTTGCTAGTTTGTCCGTAATAGTTTTTTTTTAGTAACTATGGGTTAGTTTACTCGAGTTCTGTTTCTGTAGCTTGAGCTTTTGTCACTCGAGTTCTGTAACTTTCCCCGTTCCCCGAGCGAGCTTCTGGAGCTAATGTTTCTGCCGTTTCTGGCTCTGTTCCGGGACATGCGGACCTGCGAGCGCGGTTCCATAACTAGTGTTGTGTGGCTGTCCTCTGGCACGGCAGCAGCGCTCGCAGGTAGGAGTGCCTGCTGGGAAATCGCCTTCAGAGGACCGCGTCTCTTTCCCCCCCCCCCCCCCCCCCCCCAATTCATCCGAGTGATGAGTCAGCAACCCGGGCTGAACAAAAGTAAAACGGCTAAATATAATGGCAGAAGCGTTTGTGCCTCGGTCTCTCCGAGGGAGCTGCCAGGGGGCGGTTAGACTCTGGACACCTGGCGACCGGACCTTCAAATCCACCCGGCCAAGGAGAACCGAGTCAAACAGCATCACAATCACTACAGTGTCACACATCAAACCATACCCTGGCCCCCCCCGCTCTACCTAACCTCTCTTCCTCCCTCCTTTCCGCCTCTCTCTCCTCACTCCCTTTCTCTTGCTCCAGCTCTTTCCTTCTCTCCCGTTTTCCTCTCTCTCCCGCTCCCTCACTCTTTCCCTCCATCTCTCCCCCTCTCTCTCCCTTTTTCGCCCGCTTCTCTCCCCCTCTCCATATCCCTCCCTCCCTCCCTCCCTCCCTCCCTGCCTCCCATCCTCCCTCCTGACAGTCTCTGTGGATGACGGACGAGCTGTCACTTACGGGGGGGTTAACCGGCCCGTCTTAATGAAATATTAACGGGTGTTTCTGTGTCTTTACCTGCTCTCACCGCCGGCCCTCAGAGCCCGAGATGGAAGACGATTCTGACAAGTTTTCATCCCCTCTGCTGGGCGAGAGACGACGGCACTCGCAAACCTAATCAGCAGGGAGGAGGAGGAGGAGGGGGGGGCAATCAGAGAGAGGGAGGAGAGGGGTAATCAGAGAGAGGGAGGAGAGGGAGGGGAGGGAGAGATAGGGGGAGGGAGGAGAGGAGGGAGAGGGGAGAGGAGGCAGAGGAGGAAAGGAGGGAGAGGGGGGGGAGAGAGGAGTGGGAGGGAGGGGGGAGAGGAGGAAGAGGGGGAGGGAGAGGACTGAGAGGAAAGAGAGAGGGGGAGGGAGAGGGAGGGAGGAGAGGAGGGAGAGAAAGGGGGGAGAGGAGAAGTGGGGGGCAGAGGGGCAGAGGAGGGGGAGGGAGGGGTTGACAAAGGTGACGGGGGAGGGAGCGAGGGAGAGAATGTAGTGAAAGAGGTAGAAAAAGCGAAGTGAGGAAAGAGAAAAGGGGGAAGGAGAAAATCAAAAAAAGATGAAAGCACAGGAGAGATCTTAGGGAAACTAGGAGAGAGAGAGAGCAGGGGAGAGGGAGACTGGAAGAGGGGTGAGAGAAAGAGAGGTGAGAGAGGGGAGGAGAGAGATACGGTAGAGGGTGAAATAGAGAAAAGGAGCGGGACCGAGAGGGAGAGACGATAGCTGCTGTCTGCTGAGGTGATATTTTAATAATACCACAGGACAGTCCCTCTAAACAAATCATTACCTCCTCACCTCCCTCTCTGCCTCCCGCCTCCCTGCCACGGATTCAAGCGGAGAGGCTTTTAATGGCATTCCTTCATGGACACAATGGCCGACTTGGGGACAGGAGGAGGAGGTGCAATAGGCGAGGAAGTGGAGGAGCAGGGGGGGGGGGGGGGGGGGGGAAGGATGGCGAGGAGGAGAGGATGGAGCGGAGGAGGTAGAGGAGGGAGAGGTGGAGGGGGCGAGCTGGATGAGGTGGAGCAGGGAAGAGGAGGGAGAGGAGGAGGAGGAGTAGGAAGGCAGAGGAAGGAAGGAGGAGCAGGGAGCATCAAGGAGGAGGAGGAGGAGGAGCAAGGGAGAGAAATGAGAAGCAGGTAGCGGGGTGGAGGAGGAGGAGGAGGAGGAGGAGGCGTGGGCTCCTGCGACAGGAGCAGCGTCCTGGTCTTGTCAGGAGGCTGCTCCTAATGAGCTCCTCAGGGACAGACGGCTGTCACTCAGCCAGCTCTCTGACACCATTACTACTTCAAATAGAGACGCTGCTACACCCAGCATTCGCTCTCTGTAGCTCTGGCTCGCTCTCTCCCCCTCTGTATCTCTCTCCATCGACCCTGCTGCTACACCCAGGACTCGCTCTCTGTGTAGCTCTACCCGTCTCCCGCTCTCTTTCTATGTAGTCTGTATTTCTCTCTCTATCAATCCATCCGTATCTGCCTTACACCGTCCCCCCTCTCTCTTCCACTCTCGTAATTCTTTCACCGTCTCTATTTCGGATTCTTTTTTGCTCTCTCTGAGCAGCTGACACCCTGAATGGGCATGAACCCTAACCCATCCCTCGCCCCCCCCCCCCAACACACACACACACAAATACAAATATATAGCAGAAAGCACACGCTCATATACAGAGCATATTTGTGCGTGTGTTTTTGTCTCCAAGCGAGTGTGAGAGAGTACAGCGTCACACACAGGAAGTGGTTGGAATTGTTATTTATATTAAGTCTCCACAACACAAACTCCCAGTTAACCCAGTAAAAGTATCATCAGCCCCTGTGTCTGCAAAAGACACCGCACAGCACCGCTCGTGCACACACACACACACACGCACGCACGCACGCACGCACGCACACACACACACACACACACACACACACACACACACACACACACACACACACACACACACACACACACACACACACAGACCGTAACACACAAACAACATTGACAGGTTCACAACACATTGTATAGACAAATGTGCATATATATACAAATACACATTTGATCATAGATGAATTCATTCGAGATCAGATGCTCTGTTCGGATTGGTCCACTCCTCATCCAAAACCCCATTTGATTTGGTCCAATTAGAGCACTGGTTACATTCAAGTAGAATCAGTGCCAGCAGTAAAAGAAGACGCTGAAATGTACAAACAAAAAAAAAAAGAGTATTGTTTTCACACACATCTTTACAGAGCTCAGAGAAAGTATTTTATTGTTAATAAACAGTCAAATATGGACCCTTTTACATCAAATGTTGATTCATTAAATCTGTCCCGGGCCCCTCCTGCACAACCTCCTCTCCCTCAAACAAAGACAGCATAATGGAACCACGCAGCTTTCATTTAAAATACTTTCCAAAAATCAGCAAAATACACTTTCAACACAGAATCTTTAATTTCAAAAACAAATACACATGCCATAAATAAATAGAGAGAGACAGAGATAGGGAAGGAGAGAAAGAGAGAGAGAGAGAGAGATTGCGGGTAACATGTAAAAGATCATACCGTTTGTATTCTGTGTTGACTAGAATGCGTTACTCTCTACCACTGACAGATAATGTACAAAAAAATTGAAGACGGTTGCACAGTGTGTGCGTGAGTCTGTGTGTGTGTGTGTGTGTGTGTTTGTGCACGTGTGTGTGTGTGTGTGTGTGTATGCACGTGTGTGTGTGTGTGTGTGTGTGTTGGGGATGGAATGTGAGGGGGATGTTGAGAAAGGTGTGTGTGCGTGTTCTAGCAACATTGTGTCAGATCGGCAGAACAAACAGGGTTATGATGTCAGAGGAGTGTGTGCTTTCCTCGTGGAGCACTGCCTTCGTTAATTCAACTTCTGACGCCGCTGAGGAACAGGGAGGTGTTCAGGTGAAGCGGCCAATCAGAAGACTCAATTCGTATTTACGCGATTGTACTTTCTAGAATACATCTGAACATCTAGGGCTTGTTGGGGAATGGGAATGGGGGCTGCCGCTGTCAATTTAAAGGTCCTGACTCCATCTTAAGACCAGGTCTAGGTCTGTTCGTGGAGCTGTAATCGAGCTCAGATTAATAGCTTAGTACAATCGTTTTACTACAGTAGTTTACCCTACTTAAACATTGTGGAGGGTTTTGTCCTTAAATGAGACCAAGTACATGACAAATACCCACACACTCATGTAGAACAGCATGCACACACTAACATCCGCATGTGCACACACACACACACACACACACTCATAAAAGCCATGCAAACACTATGTTTCCCAAATCTAAAATGATGCACATACATGGATGAAGATGTTATGAACCTATTACATCTATGCACACAGACACACACAGCTACACCTATAACACACACAAACATGCACTCACACACATGCGGTCTAACTCACTGACACCCACCCTCTCACAGCCACACAGCCACACATACACACACACACACACACACACACACACATACACACACACACACCAGGCTAATGCAGGCCTGGACAGAAAGGCAAGAATCAGAGAAAAAATACATATCTTAAATGAGAGAGAAAAGCAAATAAAGGCAGAGGGTATAAGGGACCTAAAAAGAAGGGAGGAGAGAGAAAGAGAGCGAGAGAGAGAGAGAGAGAGAGCTTTCTGTCAGGTCGGGGAAACAGTGATTCATGAGGTCTATTTGTCCTGATTACTCCACAACAGCGCTTTGTCGCTATTAATCACACACACACATTTCTCTGTTAGGGTCTGAGGGAGTGTGTGTGTGTGTGTGTGATTGTGTGTGACAGGGAGTGTGTGTGTGTGTGTGTGTGTGTGCGTGTGTGTGTGCGTGTGTGTGTGCGTGCGTGCATGCGTGCGCGCTCAGCGTCCTCTGAGGTTAAAATAGAGGGCCAGGATGATGGTGATGAGGATGATGGCGCCCAGGATGAAGACCAGGAACCGATTCTGGATTATCCTGCAGAGAGGGGGAGGGAGAGACAGAGAAACAGTTCTTAGCCATTTTATTTCCGGAATTTTAATAAAACATTGAAATCGAAAAACTGAAATTGAGCAGCAAACAAATTATTAATTCAGTAGTTTAGTTGTAAACATTTGAATTCAGTTTGGATGGTGAGTTCAGTTGACATGTTACATTTATAGATGATTTAAATCATAAACATTTCTATATTTATGTGAAAACATAAAGAAACCTCCAAAATGAAGAGGTTTCCACATTAATAGTTAGATCATGAGGTACGCACATGCAGCTACACA
The DNA here is from genome assembly GCF_964030765.1 of Micromesistius poutassou. Classification (NCBI taxonomy): domain Eukaryota; kingdom Metazoa; phylum Chordata; class Actinopteri; order Gadiformes; family Gadidae; genus Micromesistius; species Micromesistius poutassou. Next base: position 10,959,732 of record NC_140291.1, read on the forward strand.
CACATAGACACTGTAAAAGTTTTATTTGCACAATGACGTGGAAAAAGTGTGTAATCCGAGGCTAGAGGTAATAAAATTACTGATGGAATCTACTATAAAACAACCAGGACTCTCTCTCACACACACACACACACACACACACACACACACACACACACACACACACACACACACACACACACACACACACACACACACACACACACACACACACACACTTCCCTTACCCTCTGTCGGTTCTGATAAATGACAGAATTATCACATTTGCTGACATGTGGAGAGGAGAGGAGGTGGGGGAGAGAGGAGGGGGAGGCCAGGAGGGAGGCAGCAAAGGAGATGACAGAAAAGAGAGGGAGGAGAGACGAGAAGAGTTAGGAGGATGGGGGAAGAGAAGAGAGGAGAGAGCAATGAGGGAGGTAGAAGAGGAGAGAGACGAAAGAGGGGAAGAGAGGAGAGGAGTGTCAGTGTCCACTCCTCTAAGCAGGAGATGAATGGCTGCTGCTGGGACCATTTATCAGGCAGGGAGAGCTGGCTGGCTGCTCACTCACCCTGCCACCACGCTGACCTTAACCCCGCCCTTTGATCGCCTCACGCCAACTGACCAATCCCTGGCCTGGACCTCTTGGAGCCCAGACCTCCTCAACTGTCAGGTTTGGCGGTACGAGCCACCACTCACCCAAAGCAGCACAAACTCACTGGACTCTGGTCCAGGGGAAACCCAGCGCCACTGCGCCGGGACTCCACCCAAACCCTTTACCCGGACTAAACCACTCCTTCTCCTTCCCCCTCCACCCTTCCCTCTGCTTCCTCCTCTCCTCAACTCACAGATGTCCTGAGGAGTTCCAGCTAAAAGGCGGGAGTGGAAAAGGGGCGGGGACACAGTGGAGCCTCCGTCAAACTTAGGAGTGTTTTCATTTTGGTAGAAAGTGGTAGAACCAGCGGTTCTATCAACTCCCAGCATGTCAAAATGCTTCCTCAGGAATGATGAGGACTTGGGAAGGATCCCCACAGGCTTTGACACCATTCATGATGAAACTGTGAAAGTGTCGCTAGGCAAGATGTGTAACCCTACTTAGATTAGTTCCATGCTGTGTATTAATAATTGCCTTTTTCTAATTGGCCTTTCAGTTCTCCTGATCGGAAGGAGGTTGAAGACGATCGGCCAGAGCTAAACGAAGGGATTCATAAGATGACGATAGCGAGTATAGTTATGTGTGTAGAGAGCATCCACTGTAGCGAGCATCCACTGTAGCTAATTACCACTGTAGCAAGCATCCAGTGTAGCAAGCATCCAGTGTAGCAAGCATCCACTGTAGCAAGCATCCAGTGTAGCAAGCATCCACTGTAGCAAGCATCCACTGTAGCAAGCATCCAGTGTAGCAAGCAACCACTGTAGCAAGCATCCACTGTAGCAAGCATCCAGTGTAGCAAGCATCCAGTGTAGCAAGCATCCAGTGTAGCAAGCATCCAGTGTAGCAAGCATCCAGGGTAGCAAGCATCCACTGTAGCAAGCATCCACTGTAGCTAATTACCACTGTAGCAAGCATCCAGTGTAGCAAGCATCCACTGTAGCAAGCATCCAGTGTAGCAAGCATCCACTGTAGTAAGCATCCAGTGTAGCAAGCATCCACTGTAGCAAGCATCCACTGTAGCAAGCATCCAGTGTAGCAAGCATCCAGTGTAGCAAGCATCCAGTGTAGCAAGCATCCACTGTAGCAAGCATCCACTGTAGCAAGCATCCAGTGTAGCAAGCATCCACTGTAGCAAGCATCCACTGTAGCAAGCATCCACTGTAGCAAGCATCCACTGTAGCAAGCATCCAGTGTAGCAAGCATCCAGTGTAGCAAGCATCCACTGTAGCAAGCATCCACTGTAGCAAGCATCCAGTGTAGCAAGCATCCAGTGTAGCAAGCATCCACTGTAGCAAGCATCCAGTGTAGCTAACATCCAGGGTAGCTAGCATATAGTGTAGCAAGCATCCAGTGTAGCAAGCATCCACTGTAGCAAGCATCCAGTGTAGCAAGCATCCAGTGTAGCTAGCATCCACTGTAGCAAGCATCCACTGTAGCAAGCATCCACTGTAGCAAGCATCCAGTGTAGCAAGCATCCAGTGTAGCAAGCATCCAGTGTAGCAAGCATCCAGTGTAGCAAGCATCCAGGGTAGCAAGCATATAGTGTAGCAAGCATCCAGTGTAGCAAGCAGGAAGTTTAAAAAGCATCTAGTCTACCTAGCAGCCAATGAGCGAGCATCCGATGTAGCTAGCAGCCAGTGTAGCTGCTAGCGTAGCCAGCTCCGCCCTGCTATTAGCAGACATGCATTATTTACACACATTATCTGTATTATTTATTCCCTTGTAATGCCTGGAGGAATAGCTATCACAACAACCCGTTTTAGATGAGTGTGTTTGTGTGTATGTATGTCTCTGTGATTATGTTTGTGTGCACGTGTCTATTTATGAGCGTGTATGTGCTTATGTGCTTATGTGTGTGTGTGCGTGCGTGCGTGTGTGTGTTTGTGGGTTGATGGGAGGGGAAATTAATTTAACAGCCCTAGAGATAAGATCAAGTGATAAGTACACTTGGGGGATAAATAAATAATAGTAAATAAATGAATAACTGAATAAATAAATAAACTGTATGCCTCACTAATGAGTGTGTGTTTCTGTGGCCTTTGTGCGGATAGATACATTGTTTATATGGATTTCCGTCCTGATGTACAAGCAACAAGGTACTTCCTGGTTACCCGCCAATCAAGCTCATGAAAAGTCACATGATTTCAATCCAAGTCGTCGTTCCCATAATATTAGCAGCCAGGTGGCGATTGATGCAGAACGCGCACAGGCCTGCATGCACAGCCAAGAAAGGAAAGAATCACTGGATCAGCCTTTTTTGCTGTCAGCCAATCAGAAAACATTTATGTATCCATAAGAGAGAGAGAGAGAGAGAGAGAGAGAGAGAGAGAGAGAGAGAGGAGGTCAGAAAAAGAGAGAGAAAAAAGTCGAACACATGGGTATAACTAAAGTGTTTACAGTAAAGCAACGGAAACAGAGGATATAACTAGAGAGAAGAGCAGGGGGCGAGGGACAGAAAAAAAGCAGGAAGATACCAAGAGAGATACAGACCGAGATGGAGCAAAAGAGATGGACGACGGAGAGAGTGCAGACGGAGGGAGAGAGCGACGATAGAAAGATGTAGCGTAAAGGAGATTGTTTGCGTCTCTGTGCGAAAGAGAGGGAAAGATAAAAGAGAGGAAATGAGAGAGAGAGAGAGCAAGAGAGTGAGAGCGAGAGCAATAGAGAGAGAGGGAGTCAAAGAGAGAGAAAGAGAGGGAGAAATAGAGAGAGAGAGAGAGAGAGAGAGAGAGAGAGAGAGAGAGAGAGAAAGAGAGGGAGGTTCCTCAGAGACAGATGAAAATAATGAGGACTTTTCTGTCAGGAAAGATTTACAAAATCGTACCAGTGTTATTAAAATTTAAAATCTCAGCTCTTTCCTGGTTCTCGTGGTCCCTCTACCCCTCTTCTCCTACAATCTATCCCTCTTCCTCCTTCTCTCCCCTCCTCCTCATCCCTCTCTCTTTCTGTCCCACTCTCGCTCTACGTCCCTTCCCTCCCTCTCCTTCCCTCCCACCATCGCTTCTCTTTCTCCCTTCCACTCCCTTCCACTTGCTCGCTCTCTCTCTGTCCCTCCCTCTTCCTTCTCTCCATTTCCCCTCGCTCTCTCTCTAGCTCTGTTTTCGCCGCTTCACCAGCAGTCTTATTACAGCCCTAATGAGCACAGAGACACACCTCAGTTGTGTGTGTGTGTGTGTGTGTGTGTGTGTGTGTGTGTGGTAGGGGTCCATCTCCCTTGTGTCAGCCATCAGTGCCCCACATTTCTAAGCTCCTTAAATTAACACACATACACACACACACACACACACACACACACACACACACACACACACACACACACACACACACACACACACACACACACACACACACACACACAGTATAAGTAAATGGCTAAGAGGGGTCCCGGCATGCTGAAGACACTACAGCTAATGCTAGAGAGGCTAAAGCTATGCTAAGTGCTAAAGACACAAGCGCTATTGCTAAAGCAACTCAATCTTCTGCGGTTGCTAACTCATTGAACACATAGGAAAGTATGTGGCCTCTAATTAAAGTCCTGTTTTTTCATGTTTTGTTACGGATTACAATGTAGAAGATTTTTTTTTTGAAGAAGAGTTTTAAGAGAACTTCACTTGCTACTGGTCAGGACAGGAACTGACTAGACTACATCACTGGTTAGGATAGAAACGGACTAGACCACATTACTGGTTAGGATAGAAACTGACATTTAGGAGCTGGAACTGACTAAGCAGACTACATTACTGGTTAGGGTAGAAAAAACGAACCAGTATTTTTTAGGAGACTTGAGAGTTGTCTTTGGAAACTAAGAAAACTACAAACTAAAACTAGTAAGAGTCAAACAGTGCAAACAAACCAAAAGTAAAAAGATCATGGCTTTTAAGGTATTCAAACTCCAAGCTATAAAAAGGTATACATATCTCTCTCTCTTTCTCCCCCTCTCTCCCTCCATCTTCCTGCCTCCCTCTCCATCTCTCTCTCTCTCTCCAGCTCTCTCTCTCCCACCCTCTCTCTCTTAGACAGCATCACAGAACTGCTGCTTCATCTATTTTTTATCGGTGGGCTTACAAGCCTGGCCAGCAGACAGAGAGAGGAGAGAGGAGGCTGGAGCGAGAGGGAGAGCATGCTCGCAACTCTTTCTGGTATTTACCCAGAACTTTCTGACGCTGGCAGTGTTAGCATACACACACACACACACACACACACACACACACACACACACACACACACACACACACACCATCATTACTACATTTACCTAGCTATTTTGGCTTGCCTCTTGCTCTCACCCCTCCTCCACAACTCCTCCTCTCCCCCCACCCCCCCTTCTCGCTCTCTTTCGTCAACTATCTCTCACTCCTCCCTACCTCTCTCACTTCTATATATTCTCTCTCTCTCCCTCCCTCCCCCCGTCCTGAGTGGTGCACTGTGTGAACAATCAGTTTGTTTTCTTCTCATCTGGGGGCAGAAGCTTGTTGTTACCCCCCCCCCATGTAGTTGTGTAGGTGATCATAATGCTACAACACATTGTTACAAGCTGTCAATCTATAGGGTTCACGCACATGCACGCACACACGTGTGTGTGTGTGTGTGTGTGCATATCTGTGTTTTGTAGAGATGCAAGTGCCTGTATGTATGTGTATGTCTGTGTGTGTGTGTGTGTGTATATATGTGTGTTTGTGTGCGTGTGTTTGTGCACGTGTCTTGAGTGTGTAACAGCATCCTGAAGAGAACTCTTTCTGAGGACACAGTGTTGTCCAGTGTACCGGGTTGATCTATAGCAGAGAGATGATGGTACAGTACAGCGAGTACATCTGACAGCTCTTGTTCGTAGTTCTGAAGCCATGCCATAAATGAGTAAACATGTGTTTGATGTTCAGATACAGAATACACCTGCCATCCACAAACCCAGCCCTGTTCGACAGCCCCTTAACCCTCCGCTCAGCCCTCAGTGTGGCGGTTAGCTTAGAGACGGTACCTTAAGGTATCAGGTTAGAGACGGTACCTTAAGGGATCAGGCTAGAGACGGTACCTTAAGGGATCAGGTTAGAGATGGTTACGTTTAGGTGTTAGGTAAGAGACGGTACCTTAAGTTATCAGGTTTGAGAAGGTCAGGTTAGAGATGGTATGTTTAGGTATCAGGTTAAAGATGGTTAAGTTATTGTATTGTGTTAGAGATTGTTCATTTTAGGTATCAGGTTAGAGGCAGTTAAGTTTAGGTATCAGGTCAGAGACGGTTAAGTTTAGGGGTTAGGTTAGAGATTGTTACGTTTAGATATCAGTTAAGTTATGGTATTAGAGATGGTTACGTTAATGTGGCAGGTTAGAGACGGTTAACCAATCGTATATTGTTGCAGACAGTTAAGGTATTAGATGGTTCAGCTCAGATAAGAGTCTGGTGTAAGCAGTATATGTGGGGAAAGCACCCAGGAGTGTCGGGGACAGCTGGGGATCGGGTATCTAGTCCTGGGGAGGAATAAGTGTGTAAACCAATCTGGGGAACAGTAGGTCTCCAAAACCCATGTCCATAAATTCTTCGTGTTTGTTCACTGTTGAAATGACACCATTCTTACATCCACCACTGCTGTGTTGAGGAAAGGGAGAGGGACACAATCAGAGAGAGAGAGAGAGAGAGAGAGAGAGAGAGAGGGAGGGAGAGAGAGTGAAGGATAGAGAAAGAGGGAGTGATAGAGTTTGAAAACAAAAAATAGTTGAACGCCCTTAGCCTGGCCAAACCAACCTAGACCATCTCAAATCTAACCATTAAAGAGTTTATCTATTAGGAATCAAGTTTTACTTAAAAAAGACTTCCCAGAAGGTCCTGATAAGATTAGAAAATACTTGTGTTTTATAAGCGCAAGTGTTTCTGTGTTAGTATCTGTGAGAGAGAAAGTGCGTGCGTGCATGTTAGGTATGTGTGTGTTTGCACACACCTAATACGCTCTTGTTATTCAATCTGTTATTAGCTGTTCTGTGAGGAGCTCCAAGGCAACAGGCTAGAAGTGTAACTCAACAGCTTGCATTACAGTCACACAAATGCCAAAAAAACAACTATTACAAACATGACTGCTCAGGAGTTAGTCTTAGAGTTGACTAGAAGCACAATTAACGTGTATTTATTGGACAATTATTTGTTGTGAAGTTGCAAGTGTTGCAAGTGATGGCTGCAGTGAACTTTGAGTGTATTTAGTGGAGCAATACATGTGTCCTTGCTTCTTCTGCTTGTGATTGTCTCAAGTAATAAATATCCAATGTATAGAACAGTAGAAGTGTTAACAAGGCAAGATTATCAGTGGATCTATGATCTAAAGGGACATGCACTGAACTGAAGTTCATGTTGTTAATGAGCAGGAAGGGGTTAGTCATCTTGTTCGAGGAGGTCTGTGGACAGGGGGACTCAAACCCAGTACGACACTACCCCGCCGCATATGGACCTATTTTTCAATGATTTACATGAATTATTAAAAAGAATACTAAATTAAAAAGATCAGACAAATGGCAGTCATATTGACTGCTAATCCAAAGCTTTCGTTCTGGAGGACAGCTGTTTCGGCTCGTGGCTCGCTAATATGGGATCGCGATGTGCTGTTTGTTTTTTCTATTTTAAATCAAGACGTAGCCTGGTTGTCCAGATACCAGCCCTGCGAGAGCAAACAAACACAGACTGCTAAAGTACACACCCAACCACACATTCCAACACTCGGATTACACACAAAGTACACACGGGCCACTCCGCCCGTCAACCAGCCATGTTTTCTATTTTTTTTTTTACAATTCTCTTCCCACTTATTTTCCTGCAGACGTCCCTAAAAAGCTGTGGTTATGTCGAGTGGTCACCTGCAGGTTTAGATATAAACTCTCCTTCCACAGCCTTCATCCAATCCACTGCAAACGCCTCCCCTGTTCAACTAGATTCACTCAAAAGACTCCCAACTACACTATGAATACCGTGAATGGGGTCTTCGCAGCAATATCATTACAACCAATCATATTGAATCAAACATGAAACCAACACAAATTCAAATAATATCCATAACAGCACTCAAAGACAAAGTAGACGTTTCAGAAGGACATTGTCAGAGGATGCAGCCAAGTCACATGATCTTCACGCAATCTACAATCCTACATAATTTGGCACATTTTCTCATCCCTTGAATGTCACTCGACAAGCACTCGTCCCTTCCATTCATTTCTCCCATCCACTCTTCATTTCTGTGCATGACACCTCGACAATACCCTTACCCCTCGCGTCACGTCTGGCCAGAGGAAGAGTGCGGCGCGAGGAAGGGGTTGGAACGAGAGAAAGAGTGCTGCACAAAGCCAACCTTCCTTTGTCCCGGAGCAGAGAAAAGCTTTAGAAGGAATGCCAAGTGCCGTCACATTAGGATCACTTGAACCTCTCCTCGATAGACAGAGGATGAAGTTGTTAGCCATTCACCACCACCGCCCCCCTCCCTCCCTCGCCGCCCCCCCACTCATGGCCTCGCCTGTCCTTGTCACAGCTGGGGATTGAGGAGAAAGCGACGACCTTCGGCGGTGAGGTAGGAACACAACAGCACCGCTGACAGAACAGGGGATTGGACGGTTCGGGCCGGCCTTCTTGTTGGGCCGGGTGCTCAGCTTTAAAGAGCAGTTGAACTCATTTCGGTGGAGGTGAAATGGGATAAAAGCCTCGCTCTGTTATCCTGAGAGGAAACATGGAATTATTTCACAATAAAAGCCTCCTCACCTCCCTAATTATGGGATCTTTTGAGTTACCTTCCTTTGTAAATCATGTTGGACTGCATCTTGGATCCTCACAGGTCTGGGTGTCCCTGATGGCTTTCAGATGTTATTTCTTTCTTTGGTACCCCTTTAATATAAAAACGGTAGTATTCCGTCTTTTATAAAATAGCCTGTCAGGTTTGTGTCCCAGTAGATATCTCTAACCCCTTGGACGCTATCAATTAGCTCACCTTGGACACTATCAATTAGCTCACCTTGGACACTATCAATTAGCTCACCTTGGACACTATCAATTAGCTCACCTTGGACTCTATCAATTATCTCAGCCCAAGAGGACATTTACTTTGTAAAGCTGGGTGTTTCACCTCCTGCAAGGGGCTGTTTGACTCATCTCTAAAAGAGCTGGTTTGGCTGAAAGTAAAAGTGCTTCACTCTCCCAAGACACAGGACATGACTATAAACTGCTCCAGTTGTGGGGATATGTTTGAACATGACTGTGGTTGTGTGGTCTCCTCTTTATACATAGCACTTACTGCTTTTGAATTTGGCCGGCGAGGCAGTTTTTTTTAAATACACATAAAGAAATGACCAACACAGTCTTGGACATGGCCTAGCAGCATCTCTGTATCTGCATTTTAGGAACACAGAGATGGTCACCACCAACAAAAACCTTACCAGACCCCAGACAATTGTGCTAGTATCTGCTCATAAGACTTATTTCTTTAGGGATCTTCCGGATCTAAAACCATCTCAGCTTGGATGAGATTAGCATAAACCCATCGTGCTGTTGGAATGTATGGATAGCATTCCTATAGCGCTCGAGCATAGGGGAGTGGACTACTGCACTACCAAATTCAACAACTGTTTCGGTATGCATCTAAAGGTTATTGGTTATTAATTATCACTATGATCTTCTGGACATTCAAATATCTTCAGACAGACAGACAGACAGACAGACAGACAGACAGAGACAGGAGAAATAGGGAGAAAGTGAGAGATTGACAGATTGCAAATAGAGAGAATAGGATAGTGAGACAGATGGGTGAGAGCCATAGACATAGAACGTAAGAGAGAGAGAAGAAGAAAGTGAGAGAGCTACAGTGTATGCGATAGAAAGTATGCAAGAGAGGGAGAGAGAGAGAGAGAGAGAGAGAGAGAGAGAGAGGAGAGAAAAAGTACACAATAGGTAGAAAGTAAGCGTGAGAGAGAGGTAGGGTAGAGAGACAAAGAGAGAGACAGAGGGAATATGAATGTAGGATATAATGTCATACCACAGCCCAACGTTTGACACGACACGCTAGGTTTTAGTCATGTAAATAATCCATGCAGGGTCATTAAATTTGCAGAGTAATTCTCCTGCTTCCTGTCTGAGTGTACGTGACGGGAGCGGGAAGGCAGGGAAAAGGTGAAACCAGAGAGACGCTTCCAGGAAAGACCATGAGCAGGACAGACGACAGATCTTCAATTTTAAAGGGAAAATGGAGTAAAGTAAAGTAGTGGGAGGAGATAGATTCACAGAAATTGTTAAATGAAGGAAACGTTAAGAGGGTTCTTAAGAAAATATGTTTGATAAGAAAGGGACGTTTGCTTTGAATATAGGTGAAGAGTGTCCTGTACTTGTACGACAATGAGGCACACATGGAAGTGCCGCCTAGCCATTAGGCATAGACATAGGCAAAGACGCATTAGACTGCGTTTAATGGCGCCACTGCAACCAATCAAATGGCAAAAAGGGTAGGGCCTCACATTCATCCATGCGCACACACACACACACACACACACACGTGCCCATGGATGACCATGGTGCAGTCGCATGTCAGCTGGTCAGGAACCCCAAAGACCAAACGGGCCATCCATCACCCTGATGTGGAGTTTTGCAGAGGTGCGCGTTACAAACGACAACGGACTCTGTGTCGGTGCCATTGGTACCAACGCGGAAATATAACTCAAGGCCTCAAGCCATATCGCTCAAGGACCAGCCACTCCTTGTACGGGCTGAAGGCCTGCTCAAGCCTGCGATCCACCGCCACCACCGCCACCGCCTCCAAGAATCCCCCAGAAGTTCTCTCTCTTGTACCTTTCCTCCTCCTCCTCTGCGTCTCCTCCTCTGGGTGGAAGAGGCAGCCGGGGCCCAGAGAGTGGGTGGGCGGGCCGCCACTACGCAGGCAGCTCTGCGGTAATGCTGTTATTGACGTGCTACTCTGGCTACATTTGCTTAGTGCTCCTGAGTCCTCGATCAATAAGACCAAGAGCTCTGAAGACTCCGCTAATCAGGGCCTGGGGCCCCCGAAGGGTCAACCCTCCTCTCCACAATGCACCATGCAGGAGAAAGAAAATGTGATAAATAAACACAACGGAGGAAGACGGAGAACCAGGAGGATGGAGGTAAGGGGAGCGGAGGGAAAGGGGACGAGGCGGCGGCAGGGCAGCTCGTGCGGCCCCCTAAGCAACGGTAGCGGTAGAGTACTTTGGGTACGAAAGCTGCCTGCCAAGAATGGCACTATTTATCTGTTAGTGGTGTGTAATGTATCCTCACCATGTTAGTAGAGCCCGATTTATTGGACTTTTTTGGATGCTAAACATTCTGATGTCATATAATATTATCTGCTGATATATAGCCTATATATATTTATTTAGCAGCATAAACCAACCCGTAGCAGTATGCTCCCCAGTGCGATACCTAAGAGGGTATGCACCCATTGGGTGGCGATATATAAAAGGCATCACGCGCGCCACTTTTGTTTTTTCCACACATAATAATTAGTATCTAGGTTTTGCAGTAACTAGCTGATGGCGTGTGTACATTTTTGTAATTAATATGCTATTGACACATGTACAGGATTGCTTTAAGTGAATCATGGGTGTATAAGATGTGTTTGTGTCTGGTATGGCCATGCTTAAGGGGCTAGCTGAAAGTCAGGCCTTTATACATCAGCCGTTACAGGCGTTTAGTTAATCAGCCTACCTGGAGGGGGCTCTTTGTGTGTATGAGCAGAAGGACATTTGTGGTCATTGTTGTGCTACGTGTTACTCCGTTTATCGCCTAGCGTATGTCTTTCGCAACCTTGAATAAATTGCTTGAATGCACCATTGAAGCTTTGGACCCAACTTGAGTTCTAATTGGCCTGGCCCCGTCCCAGGAACGACAACCCTGCCTTTATGAACCACCGCTCGCGAGCATAAGTTAATTGACGGAGATGTCCTTTTCGTTCAATTCATCCTTTCCTTTTTCATTCTCTCTCGCTTTTCTTCCTTCAAAACAGAGGTAACCTCCTTCTCCCTCCCGCGCTCTCTCTCTCGCTCCCTCTTTCGCGCCGGCTGAGTGGGCGTCTGGCACAATGAGAGATGCAGATTGGTGATTCATTCGCCTGTACCCTGCAAACGGGGAGAGGGGGGGGGTTCAAAGGTCAAGGAGCAACCCGGCAGCGCAGGGACTGTGCAGAGGAAGTGAGCGGAGAGAGAGAGCCAATCCATATTTGCACAATCCATCCCTCAAGGCCTCAAGAGGATCTATAGCACTTGACTTGGATACACAAATAAATTGTTAATCACAACTTGTGCACGAGCTATTCATGAGGGGATTTCAAGACTATCTGTTTAAGGAAGCAAGCGAGTGATAGAAAGAGAAAAATCCCCTACAACCGACCATTTAACGGTACGCAAGACAAGGTATGAGACACTTGTAAGACAAAGCAGAACTATCCACTGGGCTGAGAACACAGGAACATCAATTCCCATAGTCCACTGGGAGTGTTTGTAGTTTCAGTATTCCTAACCACCAGCACCTGTGCTTTGCAGGTTATTCTCTCAGATAGTCACCATACGTCCTGGACATGGCGAGCCCACCATGGAGCACTATGAGATGGAAATCCATAGGGGAACTGACCCTCTATTATTAATGGTGTGGGTTAGGGGAGATATTTATTTCTTCATCTCCCTCGCTCTATCGCTCTCCTCTGGACTCAGTGGCTACATAAGTTCCCTGAGAGGGAGAGAGAGGGAGAGAGAGAGAGAGAGAGAGAGAGAGAGAGAGAGAGAGGGTGGTCAGAGAGAGGATGGGGGGGGCGGGGACAATGGATAGAGAGGGGTTAAGAGTAAAATGGAAGATGGAGAGCGAGAGAGAGGAGGAATGTTTACAGGCCATTCCTTCCTTCCTTAACTCTTTGCTCGTTGGGCAACTGTCCATTATTAAAGTTTGGGGCTCAAGGCAGAGGGTTCCAATTTCTGAACTTCTGGCTAACGACAGGCAATTGATTCACATTCTCTCCATGTTTTCCACCAGTGGAAATGGAAAACTAATAGCAAGCGGTTGTTTCGTGATCAATTTACATAAAAGCAGAACCGAGACACAGAGTAAATATCAGATCTCCATTTTCTAGGAGACCGAAAAAAGGCGGTATTTACACTAATGATGCGCGCTGGAGAAACCTTGTGGCTAATTAGCATATGAAACTCACATGACGCTCGCTTTCCAACGACGACGACGAGAGAGAGAGAGAAAAAAAGGAAAAAAAAAATAAAATAACAACGACGCGGAAACAAATCACCACTGCGGCACGCAGATGGCGAGGGCCACCCGTTACAACAAAACAACAAACGCGTCCAAACGCTTCAAACCCATTCCCCCGCCAGCCAGTGGACCCCCCTTTCAACCTTGGCTTTCCCGGCCGCCAAACCGCCTTTCAACCGCCGCCAAACCGCCACCATCTCCGGCCAACCGGGGAGCGCCGGGTCAGCACAAGGCTCCTCTGGCCTTGTGCTGACCAGGAGAATCGTCTAATCACCCAGGAACCCAATGCATCCCCTCCGACCACCACCACCACCACCACCACCGCCACCGCCCGCCCGCCGTCCTCCACCCTGCCCATCGCCGCCGCCGCCCGTCTCCCCCCGCCCGATTGGGGGGGGGGGGGGTGTTATTTCCCCCTCTCCAACCAACCGCCAGCGCTGCCTGGATGCGTTAACACCGCGGCGGCGCTGATCAAACGCGGGAATACCTCCCAGGTCAGCAGAGGGCCAGCGCACGTCAGTTAACAATGCAGCATTTAAAACATCAGTCGTATGCAAAGCGGGCGGCACGCTAGGGGAGACGGGGGAGGCGGGGGAGCGAGGCGTGGTAGGGGGAGATAATGAGGGTTGCGAGGTTCCGATCGGGTGGGTTGGGGGGGGGGGATGGGTTGGTGGGGGGGGATGGGGAAGAGTAGGTCGCTTTTCAACACCAACGGCTGCACTCATGACGAAACCGCTAACGAAGATGACTTAACGGGCGAAAATGGATGGTGGGAAGGTGCTGCTGGAGTGAAGGACGCGAAATGGAGGCTTGCTTAGCGGTGTTGGTGCCGCAGACATTGAAACTGTTTTTTTGTTCCGTTGAAACATTTTCAAGATTCTCTTAAAGATAGATGTAGGTATATAGATATGGGTCATCGTTCACAAGAGCCCTATCTAATATGGCTGCCTCTATGGTACACTTGACACACAGGTAGGCTATGTTGTCTTAAACAGATTAAGTTTAAAACCGCATTAACATCAACTCCTAACCACACCAGTCACTCTGATGAAATATGGTATAACACAGCTATTCCCTCAATAAAATAATCAATAACAAATGTTTGGATCTCCTTTACGATACACATTCACTTTGGTGTGAGCCCTGTCTTCTGTAAAGCGAAAACCAGGAGTTGCGAGGCCACACACGGAGAAAAGGTCTTGAACTGCACACGCTCAAGCTCAGAAACCGGTTTGACTTTTACTGAGCCAACGCATTCTGGCATGAGCTAAAGGTCTCCAACATAACAACAACAAGCCAGATTCCCAGGAAACAAAAGACAAACAGCGATAACTGGGAACGCACTGCCACCGCACTCCGAAACCGAAACGCAGAACGACGGCTCTTACAACCGAGAGGAGAAGGGGGCAGGAGGCTGTTCTGGAGCGAGCTCGCTCCTTTCTTTCTTTTTCTATCTCCCTCCCCCCCCTCCCTCCCCCCTCTTTCCCTCCCTCTCTCTCTCTCTCTCTCCTTCCCCTCTCCCCTCTGCTTGGTTAACCGGCTGACCTGCAGTCAAAGAAGTCTTTGTGCGTGTACGTTGGCGGCCGGCCAATCAGATCGGCTGGCCCCGTCCGCTGACTGGCTGTGTAAGATGGCGCCCTGGTATGCCGTCGGTGGCTGAGGACCGCAGAGCGACCGGACCGCCAGGCGGGCGGGCGGGCTGCGTGCCGAGGGCCTGGTGGGGGGGGGGGGGGTATGTGTGTCCCAGACGATGCCCGACAGAAATATTACCTGCCTGGCTGACGGCCAGACTCACCACTGCTAATGGAGCCGCGAGTTGTTTACCTGTTGTAAGATGGGTGAGCAGCAGCAGCAGCATCGAGCGCACGCACGCACTCGCACACACACACACACACACACACGCTGGCTGCACAGTCAAAACACACTCCGCCGCCATCCAACTAAGAAAGAAAAGGATTATTTCTGTGTATGTGTGTATGTGTGCGTGTGTATGTGTGTGAGCGAGAAACTGTGAGCTGAGAAACTGAGTCTGTGTGTGTGTGTGTGTGTGTGTGTGTTTGTCTGAGATAGCGACTGTGTGAGTGTGTGTGTGTGTGTGTGTGTGTGTGTGCGTGAGTGTGTGTCTGTGAGACAGTGTGAGTGCGCTGGTCGTAGGCCCGCACCTTACAGTGAATTCTGAGACACGTCATTAAGGAGCGGGTAGGTGTTATAAGGCCTCCTGCTCAAGTAGGGAGTCTGACGATATTGGGGATCGAACCCAGAACCAGAATTTGTGTAGAGTCAAAACCCCTAGTCTCCCTACTATCCAGCCTGAAAACACATTTCTATGCTTTTGTATCGCACCTACCATTGACATTGTGCTGTCGACATAATCGTTTGATATTCAAATTAAAACAAACTCAGATCCTATGTGGGTCACACATCCAGGTGAAACAGGTGAGACAAACAGCAGGAGAACTGGGCGGGGCCAACAGCAGTTATGAGACCAGTTTGCTATGCCCAGGGTCATAGGGCATTTAAGGTGTCAACAGTACACTACTGACTGGTGTGGTTGTAAATTAAAACAAGCACGCTAATTAGCACGCTCAAAGGTTCCCATGACCAGAGAGTTCAAGCGTAGGAGATCGCGGGACCGCATCATGACGGAATGGACCAATCAAAGGAGAGAACCACAGCTTGCCCCTCCAGAGTTCAGTGGAACAAGGTTGAGAGAGAGAGAGAGAGAGAGACAGAGTGTGAGAAAGGGATGGAGAAGAGAGGGAGAGAGCCCGGGGCTAGTGCTACAGAAACTTCTGCCAGCAGGAAATGATGACACATCTTCATACTCAGTTTTCCTAGAACCTGATTATCCTGCTGACAGAGAGAGAGAGAGAGAGAGCGAGAGAGAGAGAGAGCGAGAGAGAGAGGTGTGTGTGTGCATTATTATAAATGAGGATTCATTCTGTCTGTTTGACACTTGATCTGATTTGCTGTTGCAGAGTGACACGCCAGCCATGCCGCCTGGAACATGTTGTGTGATTGGTTGGATTAGTTTCGAACTGTGGAGGGAGTTGCGTTGGGAATATTTGGACTTATAAAACAGATTGGATTTTGTCTTAGTATTTCGCACTTTCGACTTCCCTCAACAGGAGAATAATATGAGATAACAAGGTGAAATTGTCCATTTTCATTCCAGGGTTTCTTGAACATTACTTCCTTCAGAGGGTTAGCCCTTTTAAGAATGAAATAAATAAAAGACGAGTGTTTTATCGCTTTCAGCTGAGCCCTATCAAAGTGCTGACTCCTCAGGAGGGGGTCCCAGACCTCAAACAGCCTCGCTGTCAAGCAAAATAACCAGACTTAGACTCCTAGCTACCCTCCTCCACCTCCCTCAACCTGCTCTCCATCTTCCTCACTCCTTTCTCCTCTCCACACCTTAACCCTACTCTACTCCTCTCCTCCTCTCCTCTCCTCCACCCTGCTCTCCTCCTCACCCCTCGTCTCCACCACCTCCACCCTGCTCTCCTTCTCACCCCTCCTCTCCTCTCCTCCACCCTGCTCTCCTCCTCACCCCTCCTCTCCATCACCTCCACCCTGCTCTCCTCCTCTCCTCTCCTCCACCCTGCTCTCCTCCTCACCCCTCGTCTCCATCACCTCCACCCTGCTCTCCTCCTCACCCCTCCTCTCCATCACCTCCACCCTGCTCTCCTCCTGACCCCTCCTCTCCACCACCTTCACCCTCCTCTCCCGTTATACCGTCTTTTAACCCTGTAGCCTCCTGTCCTCCTCCCCATCCCCCCCCCCCCCCCCCCCACCCTCTTACTCCTCCTCTCCTCACTCCCTCCTCTGCAGCCAACATCCCTCCCACGCTGTTAGGTTGGGTGAGGATCCCATTGCAAGCAGGGAGAGAGAGAGAGAGAGAGAGAGAGCGAGAGAGAGAGAGAAAGAGCGAGAGTTAGAATGTGAGAGAGCGGAAGAGAGACAGAGGAAAGAATGGGGGAAGGTGAGAAAGAAATAGAGAGAGAGAGAGAGAGAGAGAGAGAGAGCGAGAGAGAGAGAGAGAGAGAGGTTCAGCGGTTGGGGCTTGATAAAACACCTTTGTCTTCTCCTGAGGCAGTGGTGTGACTGACCCCCTGTCTCTCAGCCACGGAGACCAGCTTGGACACCGTTGTGAAACAGGGAGGTTGATCCAGCCCGGGTGGCGGGCGTCACGACCCCCTTGACTCTCCACAGAGGAGAGGAGAGGGGGGCGCGGGGCGCGGGGGCGGGGGCGGGGGCGGGGGGGGGGCACGGGGCGGGGGGCTTGACTGTGGCGGCGGGAGTGCGGGGCGGACTTCACGGCTTCGCCTATTCCGGTCTGCCGGTCGTGGTGGCGTGTAAAATGAGAGGGAACCCAATGTTTTGGGAAATCTAATTTGAGGCCTCTGTTTGTTTTTTCCTGGCCCTCTGTTGCAATGCTGGGAGGCCTAATCCCTAGTCTCTCTCTCTCTCTCTCTCTCTCTCTGTCCCTGTATGTCTCTCTCTCTCTCCCTCTCTCTGACAACAGGAATGTCAAGCGACCACATCCAACAATAAACCCTGCAGATCCAGCGGCCATCGAGGACAAGGAGTTCCACAGAACCAATAATCCCAACGTCTCCCTCGTCCTCTCTCTCTCTCCTTCTACCCATCCCTCCTTACTCGCTTGACCAGCCTCTCTCTCTCTCTCTCTCTGTCGTTCTCTCTCCCGCGGCTAACTCGGCCTCCCTATGTCTATTCCTCGCTGTACTCCATCCATCCGTACCTCACTCACCCTTTCAGACTCTCTCTCTCTCTACACCACCTCTCTCTTCCTAACTCCCCCCCCCCCCCCCCCCCCCCTCACTCGTCCTGTCCGTCCCCTTCCTCTCCTCCCATCTCTTCGGACCTCGCTGGCCAAGTCCGTCCCTCTGTCCATCTAGATTTGGAATTAATTGCAAGGTCGTCGAGGTTCCTGTGTCACACAACATATGCTTCGGGCCGCGCATACGCTCAGACCTCCTCCAAACCCTGCAGATACAAGCAGCCATCTTCTACCGGCTAATTGCGACTAGCTTCCCTGTGGGAGTAGCGAGAGAGAGATAGAGAGAGACAGAGGGAAGGAAGTGTGGGGGAGGGGGAGGGGGGGGGGGGGCGGGGCGGGTAATTAATCCTCGTTAGGAGAAGTAAACGACATTCATTAGCAGGGAAGGGAGCCATAAACACAGGGATGATTTTTTTTTTTTTAGCGTGGCAGAGAAATCCGCTCCAGGACAGAGGGGGGAGCGTCATGTATCTCTCTTCCCCGCTCCGAGCCCCCCTAGCCCGGGAACAATTAGTCCTGGCCAACAGATGGGTGGGGGAACAGGAACAGGCGCTCCTTCGGATGCTGCTGTTCATGTTCCGAGAGAGGAAGACGTAGGGCTGCTCCATTATGGAAAAAATCATAATTACGATTATTTTGGTCAATATTGAAATCTCGATTATTCAAACGATTATTTTTGAGTTTGAAAACATGATGCATTTATTCGTAATTTCTCTCCAAAAAAAAAACACTTTGTAAATGAGAACTTCGAAATTTCCCCTTACAAATATACACAAAAAATGGTCAAATAGAAAATAAAGTCCAGATATGAATCCAGCTGTTCTGCAATTTCTATTAAAAAAATAAAAAATTGTAATCGTTTCAACTCGATTATATTAGTTTGGTGATCGTTTCACTCTGAAATCGAAATCGCGATCAAAATTCGATTAATCGCCCAGCCCTAGGAAGACGTGTGTGCGCAAACATGCACAAGTGCAGAAACACACAGATGCACATTTACACACATGTACTGGTACATGCACACATGGATGCCTGCGTATACATGCCCACACACACGCACGCACGCACGCACGCACGCACACACACACACACACACACACACACACACACACACACACACACACACACACACACACACACACACACACACACACACACACACACACACACACACACACACACACACACACACACACACACAACCTGCACCCGCAAACAACACAGGAACTTGCATTGCATATTGTACGTACATATTGAGGCGCTCACACTGAAACACAATGGTATCTGATGACTTGCATCTTACTCAGAACAACGCATCCCTGTCGACACAAACAAGACAATTGATTAATCCAACATTATGTTGACTCATGTCATCTCAATTAATGTCATCTGATGAATGGAGACAAGTATCAAGTACCAGGGTGAGACTTAGATAGTCAGCTTCATCATTTGAACTATTTTTCATAACGGCTGGCCCATAGGTGACCTCCTTTAGCACGGCTTAGTCACCACTAAACTCCACCGCAGCAAGGGAAACAGTGAGCAACACTCACTAACCTGAAGACACTGCTGGACGGAACACAAAGATTGCTGCTTTTGATTGTTTGGGCAGTAAGCAAACCCTAGTTTATTCTTTACACCACCAAAGAATAGGGAGCCAGCACTCTAAACAATCCCATAATAACCAAAGTTATAAAGTATGAGCAAATGTTGGTGTTTTCCTTCCAGATCTGTCTTATGTCATCACATAGGAGTTTTCTGATTCCATTTTGTACAGCAGGAGTCCAATGCTCTTTACCAAACTTATTCACACATTTGACGATTCACAAAAGAGATGGATACACAAAAGGGATCGATATAAAGATTCTTGTCTCTATGATGAAGACCAGTGTAGCGGCCTGCTGTTGCATAACAGAGCGTTAACTGTGCGTCGTCGAGGGTTTTGCCTCACAATAGGGAGGTCCCCTTTGTGATTTACTGCTGGGGAGCTACAAGTCACCAAGGCGGACAAGTCAACTGTAAACAATAGATTAGAAAATGAATGACCACTCTATGCACTGAAGATGCATGCGTTAATAGTTTGAGGCAGGAAGGCCAACAGTTTCAAATCTGGATATCGTATGAATGAAACAAGTCATGTTAGCCCGGTTAACCCAAGGAACTGCAGTTCACCTGGAATAAAGATACCTGTAGGATAGATCAGCTTTACTGTAGTTCACCTGTATTCTAGTTATTTTGTTTCGGTGTCAATGGATATGAAGGGAAAACAGGGGGAAAAGCTCTTATGAGCACTCGCCATCCAAGGGTGGTAGGATCAGTTTAAGAAAACGATAAGTTATAAGCTTAGAGTACACGTTCTTACCATTTTTAATGTACACAAGAGAAGTTAATGATGTTTGCTGGCAGATTAATTGATGTAAGCTCAAACCGGCACTATCTATAACTTTCTCACCGCAGACTCCTCCTTTCTGTTCAAAATGTAGATTTATCTCCGTAGACAAAATAGATTTAGGGTAGAAAACTCCATGGGGTGATTGATTCGTGGGTGGATGGCTTCCTTCCTTTAGACACAGCATTTTGAACAAATCGAACGCCGCAGTGCAACAACTTACAAATAACTTAAATAAAAAAATAAAGTGATGGAAAAGTACTGAACATTGTGATACAGCAGCAGCTTGATGCACTTGACGCACTATCATATCATCGCTCCTCCAACTTAGGGATTTAACATCATAGGGATAAATATCAATGGGAAAGCTTTAGTAGGTTAAGGCTAATGTCCTTGTTTGACACTGTAGCCTCTCCGATATCATCCGGTTCCCCTGTCCCTGGTGACCGGGGTAAGATGGTGATGTTGGGAGTGGAGGGTCCACTCTTTGTCCCTCCTTAACCAGGGGAACCTGACACGTCAGTCATACTACCTGCTACCTGACTTTGTCCCGCCCCGTACAATGACTCAAGTTATCGGTCCGTGGGGAACCCCGGCCACAAAAACAGGAGTGACGTTTGCATTTAACGCAACACATCCCACCCGGTCTCAGCTCGCCTCCTCCAGCCATTCCCCAACCCTCAGGGCGTCCCTGCCAGCGTGGGTATCCCCCCCCCACCAGGCCCTCTTTACCGCCGTCTTGTGTTCTCCGGGGGTTGGGTGACAGAGGGGAGCGTCGGAGGGTGACCCCGGGCCGCCCGATGAGGACTGAAACAGCTCCTCCTCCTCCTCCGACAGATTGGGTTACGGATCCTGGGGACTACAATGGGCTGGAACAAAAAGAGTAGCGTCCTCCTAGTCAAGGCTGAACCCAAACCCGGCCTCCTGGCTCTCACCACACAAACAGAAACACCCCAGGGGTCGTGGAGGTAAGTGAACTTGATCGGCGATTGTCTTGCGACGTCTCCCTAAAAGGCGTTCCTCTCTCAGTGACAGGCGGGGACAGGTGAAAGGAACCCAAAGAAGGGATAAGGTCAGACCCCTGTCTGGGCCCCATATCACACTCAAACTCGTAGTGGATTCTTTTGTTTTCACAAACTTTACTACGAGACATTCCGGTCCAACTATTCATCTTCTCCGGTTTAACAGTAGAACAGGCGTGACCTACCCAACCTTTCCAGCCTTTCCTGGATCAACCCCTGTTTGGCAGATCTCCTCCTTGGGATGGTCTGGCTCACTCCACTTCTGCAACCTCTCTCCCTCTCTCTCCCTCTCTCTCCCTCCCCTCTCCCATCCCATCAACCTCCCCCTGGAATCGATCAGCTTATCAGCCGAGATCAAAGGCACACTCGGCGGCGGTACATTTTAACCTGCGCCATGGTCCTCCCACATTGTGTCTAAATATTAATGGTGATAAAGGCTACACCACCCATCTCTGTGTCAGCCAATTACATCCCCCATCGATCCCCTCTGCCCTCTGCTCCAATTAGAAACCAGCGCTCGTAATGCGTCCCTGCACATCAAAGGGAGGCCGCCATTGATTCGGTAGTGGATCTTAACTTTTACCGGAGAGCGAAGGGTGGGAGGAGGGCTCGGTGTTTAGGGAGGGTGGGGGGGGGGGGGGGGGGGGGGGGGGGGGTTTGGGAGGCAATATTCTGACTGGAGCGCAGAGGAAAATCATTTTCTCCAGAAGAACAGGAAGCCACGTGGCACAGCAGGGTCGGCACTCTAAAGGACCGTCGATAATACCGCGCGGTATGGCCGGGTTAATCAGAGCATTGCCGCCGAAATATAAATTCAAGTAATGGTCCGACACACGCGGCCAAAGTACACCCTGACACATTATGAGCAACTTATAAATCGATACTTGGATACTTAGTGTTACTTGTTTAGTAATTTGTGGTGACCACTTAATTTCACCTTGCGTTTAAACGGTTGCTAAAAAGGAAATAACTGCAATCGGAGATGCAGATGACAACTTTGGTACGAACAAAGATTATTCCCTGAGAAGATATGGAGAGCAGTTGTGATAGGGTACAAGTTGGAGGGAGAGAGAGAGAGAGAGAGAAAGAGAGAGAGAGAGAGAGAGAGAGAACCTCGCCTCTCACAGCTCCCATGTCTTAAGGCCAAATCCAGCGGTTTGGTGGTTGACCTTTTTGACACTATAAAGTTTGAGGCTAAGGGAATACTTTCCACCACCTCAAGAGTGCAGAAACACATAACTCTCACACACTGTGGGAACACACACACACACACACACACACACACACACACACACACACACACACACACACACACACACACACACACACACACACACACACACACACACACACACACACACACACACACGGAAATGAGCCTCTTTCAAAGACGTGTTCAGACCATTCCGCCGCTGACACCATTCTTCCACGCGAGCCGGTTGTGGATCTCTTTGGGTTCCTGGTTGCACTGATAGTCCTGGTCTAGGCCGGGGGACCTCATAGCGCTCTTTGTTCGTCCGGAGCGGGAGGAAGACCCGTCCGCCGGCTTACAATGGCACTCTTTATGGCGTGATAATACACTGAAACATTGTGGTAGCGGGAACGCACACCCAATGGTTTTCATGTGGTGTACAATCAACTTGCCTGGCTGTGGCTGAGCTAGGGGCATTCATTAAATGGTCAATAGATTAAGAGATATACGACCAGTTTGTCGCTGTTTACTGTTCAGTCATTGAGTGGACGCTGTTATCTAAAGCGCCTTACAGTGAATTCAGATGTCACTCGTACTAAGCAGCAGATAGGGGTCAGGGCACCTTGAAGGCTACAGGCACACTGTGGATAACCGGGATCGAACAAAGAACCGTTCAGCTTGGAGTCTAACGCCTTCACCGCCATATTAACCTGTCCTTGAACGGGATACAAGGCGCAATGGATGAAAGAAAATAGGAGGATATCTCTACAATCAACGTTTGGCTAATTCAAATCAAGTTCCAGTTTTGATGCTTATAACTAAAGGCATTAGGAAAGGAGTGTGAATTTGTCTTTAATTGCTGGTGATGTAGTTCAAGGCTAGGGTGGAAGAATGACTGAATAGCAGTTCATGTTTGAATAACTACAGTGTTTAAAAACATAATGTGGAGCTTATAAGAAAATCCTTTTATTCTCAAATTTAAACTCAGGACTCTTTTTTTCTGTCTACATATAAAATACCCTTTTAACGTATTCCAGACACCAAAACCATTTCAAAAAGTCTGTCATCTAAAAAAAAAAGCCTTGGACGGTATGATTACAAGGATGACAGTTATTATACTGATAGTATTTATTTGTTTGTTGTGTGGTCAGTCTGCCCTGCGCTCCGTCTGTCTGTGGCGGCCCTCACCGTGGTGTGCTCCACTCTCACACGACTCTTACCCAACGCTGTGATTACAGGCCCGCTGTTTAGAGCCAGTGTTTAGAAAGATGCCAAGGCCGTCCTGAAAGGGCACAGCAGGGCAGCGGAGCAGTCTGGGTCGAGTGCAGTCTACCGGTTAGGGTGCCAAACGTTCCGGGTTCAAACCCCAACGTCCGCAGCCTACCTTGTCGCCATCCTTGAGCAAGGGTTTCTAAACCCCCCCCCCCCCCCCTAACTTCCCTTTAATGCTAGTACTGACTCACAGTCCGCACTTTGGTTAAAAGGCCCTGCAAAGAATTCTAAAGAAAAAAGGAATAGTCCTACTTTAACACAGGCTGGCTGTGAATCAACGTGGTCTGAAACACTAGTTTCTCCCTCTGACCTGTGGACTGGAGACAACCCAGCGCAGACAAAGGTGTCAGTATGAGCCAGAGCCCAGGAGGACCGGGGCGGGGAGCCAAATTCTCTTTTTTTTCTTTGAGGCAAGCAGAGCTGCTTGGCGCTTCACGTGTGGGTGTGATGCTCTGCAGTGTTCAGGTGAACTGAGTGTACTGAAGGGTGCTGGGGTGTGTGTGTGTGTGTGTGTGTGTGTTGGGTGAAGGAGGGGGGGCGGGGGGGCGGGCATAGTGACACTGGGATGCGAGACACAAGTGTCCTCACAATTTCCTGTCGTCTTCTAAGTCATGTTCACTCTGGCGCCTTGGTGGGGGGGGCGTTTAGGGGGGCTACATGTTGGCAGTGGAGGGCAAGACCCTGGCCAGAGGCTAAAATGAATGCCCCCCCCCCCCCCCCCGGCTCCGTACCATGACCGGCCAACACTCAGACAAACAGCAGTCAGGAGCCCTGACTGTGTGTTGGGAGGATGGCGTTCTGGATGGGTTTTCAGGGTCGGGTTGCTGGTTGGAATTTGATTTTGATATTTTTCGTTCCTTTAGAAATGGTATAGAATGTAAGTAAGTATTCAACAAAAAGTATGAAGTGAAATATTATTTATAGTGACTGTGACTTGGAGGAAATCTTTTGATGAAGATCCGAGGATTGAGTTGACAGTTAATGTTTACATAGTTACGTTTACGTTTAAGGAAGATCAAGTGTCACTTTAAGTCACAAACTTATGCGACCCTGATTCAATTACAGAAACAGACAGCATGGGGCGAGGTTCTTCACTGAACTGAAGCATAAGGTATGCTTGGCTTCAGACTAAGTTATTAATAAGGAAAAGTTCGGGGAGAGGGAGGTCTTGAGCATTAACAGTTAATGAACAGCGAGAGGGAGACAAAAAGCCGGTCCTTGACGGGGACACAGGCCACGGCAGAGTGCGAGGGCTGGCCCGGGCTAAGACAGGTCGTGACCGGACGATGCTGACCCCGGAGGTGCAGACTCAGCGCTGCGTCGCCACAGGGAGGGGCGACGGAGGAGAAGGAGGAGGAGAGGTCTTGTCTCAAGCTGGCAGCCGGCCTGGCCTCGCACCGGGGTGCTCTGCCAAGTCCCGCTCCTCTCTCAACAGAGCCCCCTCCTCCTCCTGCTCCTTCATCATGCCAGTCTGCTTTGGGCCAAACAAGCGCCCCAGACACCGGGGGCCAAAGGGCCAGCGCCGGCTTCTGCCAGCTGGGCCGCCTCTCTCTCTCCGCACTGCGGAGCGCTGCCTCTCCAAACAAACAGCCCAGCGGGCCGCGGGCCGTACGGAACCTGTCATTACAGGCCCAGCGTGGCCCGGCACCCTGCCCAGTGCGGCAGGGCCAGGACCCGGGTTCACACACGCAGACAGCTTCCCACCCGAGGGACCCACTCTCCCAGCTGGGATGTAGCGGGAGCAGGCCCCTCCACTCGCGGGCGACAAGAGACGGATCAACCTCCACCGTGATTAAGGTACACGCTGTTAACGACCGTTGACTAATGCATTCAACGGAGGCTAGGCCGTAGGTCCGGGTCCCCCTCAAACCCAGCTGGCCTCTGATTGGTCTGGTGGTGTGCGACGGAAGTGGACAGTGATATTGGCCCTGCAGTAACGCTTATAGATCAAGTTGAATTACCTTCTAATTATCCGCATTTTATGGACTTCCAATGATCCCGGTGCTAAAAGTGGACGGCGTGGGGCCATCCCAGAGAGGTTTTATACTCCCATTGATCAGGGTCAGGCAGGCTTCTGTGGCACAAGCCTGCCTTGTGCTTATGGCTTCTGGCAGCCACCAAGGCCTCCGCCATGAAAAGGACCTTTTTCCCCACCCTACATCACTAAATGGTTATCAATCAGAATCATTATGGTCCGATATCCGACCGACGCATGCAATGCCGGCATGCAATGCTTTCACAAGATCGTCTAGGAAACCACAGAGTGACAAACAAGTCTTGACCGGTGTTCTGACCCACTGGCGGTGTCGCCGGACAAAGGAAAACTGTGTTTACAATCTGCAAGCTGCTGTCTCTTAACTGGTCTCGGGTAAGGCATAAAAGATGCGTTTATCGGTCGACATACCAAAGTCATTTGGCGGTTAATGTGCTGATGTTAGTGCAGTTATGTCAATGATGATGCTGTCTAGAAACAAAGGGATTTGTTGGCTTGCGTTGACACAAAGGCCTAGTTAGCTAACGCTGCTAATCCAAACCATGGGAAGGGTTGGACGCAGAGCCCCGTCAGCCCCTTAAATAAGTGTCTGTCAGCGGTCTGGCCATTACATTTTCTCATGGGTTGCCATATTATACTATTTAGATTCAAAGTGATGGAAGATGTTTTGTCATTGCACCCCCGATTTGAAGAATGGTTTAACCATCCGATAACCGGACAGACTTGTTTTCTTTTGAAAACCACAGAACCATGGAATTGTGGACCATGTTGTGCACTCCGGCTTCAGGGAAGGTATCCACTGCGTCCTGGTGACCTCACAGCCGAGAAGGTTAAGCTAAGAAACAACACTCCCAACAGGGAAATCACAGCAACAATGAGAGAGCAAACACGAGAATCCTGAATTTCACGTCGAGTTAAAGTTCAGCAAAGGAGCAGATCTTTTGAGGAGGGAGATCAATTATGAGATAGATTGTATTCTTATGATTATTTTTGGTTTTAGATGTAGTTAATAATGATTATAAAAGTGTTGGACTGGTCGATGGCCCACTTTCGTTGTGCATGCAAGTGTACAATGACCGGGTTTATTGTTATCAATAAAGGTTTGTTTGAATTGAATTGAATTGAATTGAATTGAATTGAATTGAATTAAAAGTATATTTTTATACTTTTCTATCGTGAGGCCATTTAAAATGAAAAAGAAGATATGAACAGAGATCTTCTCAAATAATTGTTTGGTCTTCTCCAGCACTTCAAACCATTGTGCATGACTTGTATGTTTTACAGCCATTGTAGAAAGAACGACAGTATTATAAAAAAAAGAAAAAAAAAGAAATGGTTTTAGGGAGTTGGGCCTTGTTCATTTTGGCTTCCCATCCCCTGAATGAAGGACTCAATATACAATTGACTCAAGGTCAGCAGCCTTCCACAGAAATAAGGGCGTGTAAGCCCTTGTGAAGTAGCTTGTCGGCAGACCCTCTCGAAACGCACCGTAGCCTTGGCTTAACACCTTTGAGAAAATAAAAGCCCTCTTTCTTTGAGTTGATTGTCATGCCACATTATGATGAAGGGTGTCCTCTCTGTCATCCACAGAAACAACATGGGCCGCCCTCAACTCTACACTACATTCTGGCGGGCAGAAACAGTTAGAGAGAGGGACAGGGAGGCAGAGAGAGAGAAAGAGACGGATGGGGAGAGGGGGGAAAGAGATAGAGGTAGAGACGGAGACAGAGCAAGAGAGAGACAAATGGGAAGGAGGAGGGAGATAAAAGAGAGGAAAAAGAGGATCTCTGCTCCTTCTTTACCACCACATCCATGCAGGAACAAGGCTGTTCAGGAGCATTCATAGGAGGCTTGTTGTTTTGCTGTGTTTGAGTGATACTAAAATACGAATCAATTATCCATGACTAAATAATAGCCATATCTAATAATTGAACAGTGACATTCTATTCCCACACAGCACCAGGCCTGCTAGTGTTTATTCAACTGTGCATGAATAGATTTCTTGTTTCTTTTATTAACGGAAACAAAAAGAAGTAGCGGTTCTTGCGCAGCTATCATTGTTGGTTAGAAGTTCCCTTACAGACTGTGCTACTTTGTGTAAACGCATTGTCTGTCAGTGTGTTCCTTAACAAAGGCCACCGTGCTGATAGAGGCTTGGTAAGGGCTCGGACTAGTCTCCGTGGTGGCGAGGCGCTGGCGGTGACTTTGCGCGGGGCCAGGGGCGTCACGGCGTGGAGCGTCGCCCCCGTGTACGGCGTGAGGCCAGAGCGGCACGGCACGCACGCACACACACACACACACACACACACAACCACGCACACAATCTCCCCACACACCACCGCCATAGAAATACAGGAAACAAATTAGCCCCCCTCTTCTCCTCCACACAAAGGATGGCAGCCATCACTGTTGCGGTGTGTGGTTATGTGTGTGTGTGTGTGTGTGTGTGTGTGTGTGTGTGTGCGTGCGGCTGTGTGTATGGTGAGCACAGCATTCCTCTGGCCAGCTGTTCCACGGTGGGGCCGCCACCGTGACGCTCCACGGCATGCTGGGAAGGCAAGGGGGGGAGGAGTGGGACAATGTTATAGGTCCTAATTGCTTCAAAACGCCCTGAAGAAGGCCCCCCTATTATCTGTTGACATCGTCTTGACGAGGAGGGGAGGGGAGGGAGGATGGGAGGATGGGAGGATGGGGGATGGGAGGGGGGGGGGGGGGGGGGGAGAGAAAGAGCGGAGAGACAGGAGAGATGGAGATGGTGAAAAAGAGAAAAATATAAAGTGAGAGATAGTGCAAGAGGGAGAGCAACACACGAAGAGAGAGAGAGAATGGGAGAGCGAGGGAGAGGGCGATAGAGAGAGTTGCTGTTGTCTCATTATTTTCTGTCTTGACGGAGGCCTGTGCAACCCCTGGATGAATGGCCCTGCGCGGAATAAGTTATCGCCACACGCACACACACACACACACACACAATCGCGCACACACACGCACACACAATGGCTGACACAGTAGCAACGTATAAATACCTCCTACCCCGCCTCAACACACACACACAATTTTTTTCATCTTAAGTCTTTCTTTGTGTGCTTTTACTTTCCTCATCCGAGTGATACACACGACACTCATACACCCCCCCCCCCCCCGTTCCTGTCCTCTCTTCCTCGCCCTCAGAGGAAGAGGAAGAGGTCCTCTTGATCAGAGCGGAGCCACAGGGTTCCATCCACAGCACTGCGTCTCGTTCCTTTGAAACAACGGAGAACCAGATTGCCGTTACCTTATCGTGTGATATTATTGGACCTTCTCGGTTGTCCTACCACAAAACACACAGGGTTCCTGTGGCAACCGGGTGTGGAGAAGGGGGTGGGACATCCGCACGCGTTCATCACAGACTTCCTTCACACACACACTGTAAAATTCTCGACTGCGCAGATGAAGGCTTTTTTCGTTTTTGTCGTTTTTTTTTCATTCAATAATGTGTTGATAGACTCCGGCAAGGATCCACGCTATCCTCGCTATTTCGGTACACCAACGTGGATGGAGGTGAGATTGAGTGGGTTACGGGTGAGACAGTGGAGAGAGAAAGGAGAGAGAGAGAGAGAGATGGGAGGGAAAGGAGATGAGGACTCGGCTATCATACAGTTTACTGTACGGAGCGCTCCCGTTTGATTTCACATCAAACGCGTCCGGCGATCGGCTCCACTTCACACGGAGGACACGAGAGCTTCACAGTAGAGAAATACCCTGTCCATTTAACCTCTAACACCACCCCACCTCCCTACATACCTGACACCTCCCTCGTAGACCGGCCCCCCCCCCCACCAACCCCCGAATGAGAGGCCCTGTCCCTTTCTATCTTTACCTTCAAACTGTCACAATCAAAGTCAGTTCCTGCCCCGCTGTCTTCTCCATCTCTCCCCCCGTCTCTCCATCCCTCTCTACATTTCCCTTTATCTCCCCATCGCTCCTTTTCTATCCCCCTACTCTCCCCCATTCTCTTTCTCTCCCTCCCTCCTCCAATCTCTTGCCCTCCTTCTATCTCTCTCTCCCCCGCCCCCATCTCTCTTTCTCCCCCAACCCGCTGGGGGGGGGGGGGGGGGGGGCATGGCGACGGAACTTTTAAGACGGCGGCAGCGTTTCTTCCTGCTCTGTCTGACGGACCAATCGGATCGCTCGGGGGGGGGGGGGGGAGGGGGAGGGGGGGTGGCGGCGGCGGGGGCGGATCAAACGGGGGCAGCGGCACGGCGGCCAGCCTTGGAGTGACACCTGGAGCCACTTCAATGGGAGCGGGGGCCCCACTGATCTGGAGTGAGCCCCGTCAAACAGCCACGGGCCGGCAGGGTGAGTAGGGGGAGACGGTGGGGGGGGGGGGGGGGGGGGGGCGGAGGAAGAAAGGGACCTGTCGGAACTATGATGGACCTACGGGGGTCAAGAACGCCATCACTTTGTGTCTGCGCTAGGACGGCGCTGCGGGTCAAGCGGGCCGTCCGTCGGCCGACCTTAAAGACGTTTAGGACAGTGGCGTCCATGCTGCAGACTGGTGTTGACGTATGCGTATCGAAATACATGCCACCATCAGATGGTTGTGATGAATTAGCAAAATAACATTTGGTGTTGGTTCTTTGGGTGGTTGTCTTTTTTTTTTTTTTCTCACTCACCACGTTTTAGCAGAACAAAGATGTATCTGCCCCCCTGCTCCTCTTTTCCTCCTCCCTGAACTGTTGAATGTCCAGTCTGGTGGTACAGCTCCTAATCGGTCAAAGGAAACGCTACGACGGGACCGAACGGCTCCCGAAACCCTTTGATTCAGTCTCTCTCCTGCGCCTTTCTGTTTAGGACCATAAGGACAGTGCCCAATGAATATATGTTTAGTAGTCTAATACTAGTCGGTTAGGGGTTCGACTCCCAGCCAAAATGTTCTTGGGTCAAACCCCGACGTCCGTAGTCTAGCTGTTGATATCCTTTAACACGATGCCCCTGACCCCTACTTGCTCCTTCTTAACTTGCATTCACCCTGTGTGTGGCTTTGGATAAAAGCTAAATTACTCAATTGTAAACTAATAACTAAATATGGTTACAACATAATATAATAAATAATAGAATAAATAATAATAACTCAAGCAAATTGAAAACAAGTGAAGGAGAGATTCGGGCCGTGGGAGATTCTCGTATGTTTGTCTGACAGAGGAAGGCAGACGAGAGAAGTGGTGTGTAGGAAAAGAGAGGCAGAGCCGGCCTCTTCTCTCGACACACAAACAGCTTCTTTCTAGAGAACAACAGCCCGTCAACACACCCAGCACCCTACAGCACCCAGCCACGCAGCCGCCTGCACTAAACCGTCCCATCAGCACTCTCTAATGGGCGAGAG
>NC_140291.1:10990826-11123308 GCF_964030765.1 Micromesistius poutassou
TAGAACACACGCACCCACTCATCTCATCGTATTTCCTGATCACTGAAACATCCTGGTATTGATCGGGTGTTGATCCGCGTGTATCAGAACAAGTTAGATAAAAGGGTTTACAAAATTATCTTTTCAATAACACTGACCAATGGGTCTGGAACTCAAGGCTGATGCCCACTAGCTATTACTCATCATGAACAGCAAAGACCATTATTTACAGTCCAGGCAGTTCTGACATACAATCAATTCTCCTACCCATTAAGGATCTGCAGCATGCCTCATTCTTTTTCTATACTACCAAATACGTTTTTGTGGACAGAATCATTATTATTATGGACTTCTTTTTGACGTCAAGATATACTGCTTAACACAACACATTTATTACAAACTTAGTCTTCATGTGAAATGTTCCATGTTTGACGATATCTCACACACAGCATTTCAGCGCCACAGATTTGTATGCATAAAGTCATACAGCTGGCCTGACGCGGTAAGCCCCACCCTCACCCCGACGACGAAGCCAGTCAGAGGGCCAAACAATCTTCCCTATGACCCTCCCTGGCCGGCCGGCCGGCCTACCCCCCCCTCCCTCCGTCCACGGCCCTATCATAATTGGACACATCATCAATTTTACAGGAGATGTCTGAGAGCGGGGTCCGTGTGGGTCCTTGGCCCCTACCCACCTCCCTGCTCTCATCCTGTTCTTCATCCTCCTCCTCCTCCTCCTCCTCTTCCCCAGAGCGATAAGAGAGAGAGAGAGAGAGAGAGAGAGAGAGAGAGAGAGAGAGAGAGATGAGAGAGAGAGAGAGAGAGAGAGAGAGAGAGAGAGAGAGAGAGAGAGAGAGAGGAGCTGCAGGAGCTGACATCGCTCACTCCCAGGGCGAGAGAGACAGCATTTGAAGGTTACCACACACACTTCTGTCCGGACATATTGCTCGCACACACACACACACACACACACACAACAAAACTGAGACGCAGCCCAGGGAAGCTTTCCCTGGTGGGTAGGTACAACACACACACACACTATCTAACAAGAGCGCGCACACACACACACACACACACACACACAGCACACACAGCACCACAGTCACAGTCACTTCCACGGGACTCCCAGGTGAACAAAGTTAGCCGTCTTTGTACACTTTTCCACCGAGGGGCTTTTCCTGTTTTGCTGCGAGGGCTTTGGGGCTGCAGCCGCCTGGCGCCCGGTGACATTCTGTCATCACCGCAATCAAAGGCCCGAGCCTCGCAGGGACGCCGTAGTTGTAGCGCTACACGCCCCACGGGCGCCACGCGGCCAGTGTCTCCCCCCCACGTCACACCTGTGCTACACGGCTCCGCACTACAGCTGCTGATGAAGAGGAGCCAACTGCCTGGGCATTGGGGGGGGACGGGGGAGGTGGAGGTGGTGGTGGTGGTGGTGGTGGTGCTGAAGGTGGAGGTACAAAGGGGTTGGTGGTGGTGGTGGTGGTGGTGGTGAGCGGGGGGGGAGCACTGCTCTGAGAGTCGATGTGTGCTATGACAGTCTGCTATGATGCGGACGCCACCACTGGGTTACTGGGATGTGAACCACCAGCTATAGGCTGGCTGGGCGTGAACAAGGAAGGGTCCAGATTGTCTGTCTGACACTGGAGGCCCTCCCAACCCCTACCGGTATGTTGCTTTGGGATTAATGTGTAAAATAAAATAAATTAAAAATAAAAATACATAATCAAGATATGATAAGATCAGTTTGGTTCCATATTGAGTTGTAGTTTAATACTGTACAGTCCTGTCTTAGATCACCCTTCAGAACAACAAAGAAAACATAATAACAGCAAACCTTCAAGAGCTAGTCGGGCTATGGATATGTTCTAATCAAAACCAGGGTGAACCCCGGTTGCATTTTGAGCAGGCACTAGTGTGTACGGCTGTGTTCTGACCCCATGTAACATGTCTAGGAGCGGCAGTAGCAGCCATGGTAGGCAGTAACAGAGGATCTCCCGGCCCTCTCTCCCCCCTCCGTCAGCGGCTGTTTTATTCCTCTGCCTCGCCCCTGACCCTCCACCCGCTCCCAGTCTGACAAATCACTTCTGATTAAGACGGATCTCTGTTAGTCTAGCCTATTCATCATCCAGCACAACACATCCCTCTCCTCCCACCTCCCTCCTCCTACAACCTCTCACCATCCTCTCCTAACCTTCATCCTCTCCTCCCCTAAAGTCCTCCTCCCTCCTTCTCCTCCTCCTCCCTCCTCCTCCCTCCTCCTCCTCCTACTCCTACTCTTCCTCCCACTCCCTCCTCCTCCCTCTCTCTCCCTCCTCCTCCTCCCCTCTCTCTCCCCACCTCCTCCTCCTCCAGGCTGGATCAGCAGGGCGGTAGTAAGCGGCTGATTATGGAGGCTCCGCGGTGGGGGGCGGGGGGAAGAGGAGCGGGCCCGTCTCGTGGATGATGAGCCGATGGTTTAATCTGTACGAACGACGACGGGCCGAGGAAGAGCGCCCCGGCGCTAATAGAACCGTTTGTTTAAAGCTGAGATTTGAGTGCTGCCCTGCCCCGTACGTTTCCCACAATCCCACCTTCCCCCCCTTCAACTCAAAGTGTTTTTCTGTCTTACTGTCTGGCTTTGTACGGCGAGGGGGGAAGCTAACGACTGAATAGACAGGGTTTGGCGGCGGAGCTCTTTAACACGGGCGGAACAAGACGACCATCGTGTCTGATGTACGTACAGCCGCTCGTGCCGGCGTCAACTGGTTTGGACGGTGAAACATGTAGAGAGGAAAAGAAACAAGGTGCAATATGACTGAAATAGGATAGGCAGGATACTGAACCGTAGGAACCTCACACATCAGAGCGTGACGCCAGTCAGAACGCTTTTTGTGGTATGGGTTTTATATATTCCACATTACAATTAACCCTGAACCTGATCCTGAACACCAAACCATTTGGTGACTAGGTGGAGGTGCGAGGCGGCAGGGCGGGGGGGGGGGGGGGGGGTTCTTGTCAGCAAATTGCCTGGACTTAATCAAAATCAACCAGTCTTACTGAAGCATCCAAATGAAAACTAATAGACATTGGGGTGCTGGGGCCCGGCACCCACTCCATATGCAACCCCCCCGTACAAGCAACACTTTGTGGGTAAATAAAAAAAAAAAAAAAGCACCACTTTGCAGGGTCTTCAATTAAAATGGAAACAAGAGTGCATTCTCCACAGACGGCTGCCCGGCTCACAGCTCGGTTCCAAGTGAGGGCCGCTGGTCAATTGGAAGGCGAAAAAAATATATGTCTGATCCGACTGATTTATTCCATTCCCCTTCTCTGTTCAATTAACCTATTCACCGGCAGAACCTCGCTGTCCTGAAGTCCACACAAGTGGAGAATTTAGATTTGCTCCTCGCCTTGTGTTTTATTAATGCAGAGCGCGTTCGTACACGGCCCCACCTCCACCTAAAACAAAACCCATGAACGGATAGAAAGTCCTGGTGGAGTCCAAATATTGAGCAACAAAAACACTTTTATCACACAGCGGATGGAAGACGGTTTGAAATGAGAGGCAGGAGATAGAGAGAGAGCGAGCGAGAGAGTGAGCGAGAGCGAGCGAGGAGAGAGAGTTAACTTGTCATTCTCCTGGCCCGGTAGAGTTTAAGAGAGGTAATCATCACATTACTTTAGATTAAAGGCTTTGCGCGTCTCTAATCAGAAAGTTGACGGGCAGATCAAAGACCACAACGCTAATTTATTGCCTTTTAATTATCGGTACAACAGCCCACCTCGGGCCTCTCTTCATTCCCATCTCCTCAAACTCCAGCATAGCCAGATCTGTTGGCCTAAATCATTTTACCTTCATTAGCGCACACACACACACACACACACACACACACACACACACACACTTATATATATATATAAACACACACTGGTTAAAGTAGAGGGGGTTTAGGGAGTGTGGAACCCCTTAATTATGTTTGTCAAGCAGTGCCGCGGCGGCCCTCATTATCGTCCGCACCGTTTAGCACTTTTCAACACCTCATGATTATAAGACATTTTAGCTTTTTTAATAAATTAATCACTTGTTAATTGTGCTTTGTTGCAGATCCTCCCCCACCCCGCTCCAAACATCCCCGCTACCCGCCACTGCATGGACGTCTGAACGCTTAAAAAGTTAAATCGTACGTGGGATCACCGTCTGAACTACCCACAGAGAGCCACCTAGACTCCCTTCATCAGCGACTGATCACAACACTCCCGCCTCAACGGATGGGCGCTCTCTACCTGCTTCTGGCCAGCTGCTCCTTGTCATGTGGCTACCACGTTGAACAACAAACAAACAAAACACTAATCAAACGCAAACACAAAACATGAACGAAAACTTTGTGGGGAGCAGCGTCGTTAGAAGGACCAACGCTTCACACAGGTCCTCAAAATCCCAAAACGTTCCTTCAAGTTGTTCAGTTTCCTAAACTGACTCTGGTCCAACTCCCGTTTCCTCCGGTTCGGTCGCCGATGAAAGGATAGCCTTTGTTTAGCCGCATTAGCAGCTAGCCAAAACTAAAACAGGCACTAATGGTAGAAACAAACAAGGAATCTGCAGGGCTGCAGAACTGTCGACTATAATTTAGTGACGCTGGAGATGCAGGCCTGGAAGCACCTACATCAAACACCGGGGAGATTGGAACGGCTTGGCGCGGCTAAGAGTGGTGCCGCCGACGGGATCTGACAGTTGGGAGAGACTAAAAGAATCTTTCCTGCTAACTTTGAATTCATTAATACTCATCAACAGTGTGTGTGTGTGTGTGTGTGTGTGTGTGTGTGTGTGTGTGTGTGTGTGTGTGTGTGTAACCTCATGAGGATGCGTAAGGTTCTATGCAGTAGACCAGCCCAGTGCTGTTTGATAAAGCTGATTATTTAATTATTCAAGATCAATTGTTTACTGTTGATGACTGTTCATTGTATGACTTATGTTGTATAGTGTTAGTATGGCACTGTGTTTCCGTAAAAAAAAGAAATTAATTTCCAAACAAAGGGAATCATGAATGAATGAATAAATGAATAAAACAACATTTATCCTGGAGAATAATTAGCACAAACAAGCGATGACGGAAAAGCCAGTTGGGAGGAACCCCTGTGTTGTGACAGTTGACATCAAAACAAAGTATGCTGATAATGTAATGACAAATGACAAGATGTAAACACACAGCGCATTAACTCATTCACATGTCATTTAACAGAGCGCTTCACAATTTCAGTTAGCACGCCACTTAATCCCTGAAAAACAAAGCCTGACACCAAAATGATGGCAGTTGTGGTGGCCCCTTAAAGGAAGAGAGAAGAGAAAGGATTTGTCACCAAACTCTGACAAAAACCTTTAATATAAAGACATCCTAAGAGGCATATTAAACCATACATTTAATTCACCTTAAAGGGGAATCGTCCCACTCTATTTTCTATTTTAGAGTACTGCTTCTGAGTTTCCCGAAAAAGATTGGTCCAACATTTTTCTGGAAATTAGTTGATGTTGTTCTTTTAAACAACAAGCATATAAAGCAGTTCCTGGTTATGTTACAAAGAGTGGCACTTTCCCTTTAACTGACCTTTCGATGCCTCACTGAAAAGCATGACAAACTGTGGCATAAAGTGTGAGGTGCGTTTGTCTGAAATGTTCCTCACGTGGAACAACAGCTCGACGGTACACTATGTTATTGTACTTGCCCCGTCGCACAACAAAACTGAAACACAAGGCAACGCCAGCACAAGGTCCTTGTTGTTTCTTGGGTTTATTACCAACATGCGTCTCTGCTCTGAAAGAGAAATAGTGTTGCCATTATATGCAGTGATCGGAGGCATGGAGTGGTCTTCACAAAAGAGACACACACCAAATTCCTCATTGAAGAGCGGACCGGCCGAAGCAGATGAAGGCCACTTATTGTCATCTGGCCGTGTTGTCAGGGAGCGTCCATACGAAAACACAAGCGCCACATGTGTGATCGTTTGTCTACGCATACTTTACATTGCTTTCCAGATAAGGAATATAAGAAATCCTGTCTTCTTAGTGGACCTATCTTTCCATAAAATGCCACAGCTGACGGGGAACAATCGGGTTGTTTGACATTCCAGACGTTGGGTGTCAAACCTCGGCAGGAAGGTAAATCAACAGCACACTTGTGACGTGGAATAGCTTTGGGCTCCTTGGCTAACGGACCAATCAACAGTCGACTGGAAAGGAATAATGCGGATCCAGCCGCGGTGGCTGACATTCGTGATCCGTTTCGTCACGATGCAGACGTCACACCTGATTAACACACCTTGGAGTGGGACGCATCACCTGAAACATCCCCGGCACGGAGGTCCAGGGGGACGTTGGATCTTTAAAACGGTGTGCATCACTGTCTGG
Organism: Micromesistius poutassou; assembly: GCF_964030765.1. NCBI lineage: Eukaryota > Metazoa > Chordata > Actinopteri > Gadiformes > Gadidae > Micromesistius > Micromesistius poutassou. The sequence goes on from NC_140291.1 coordinate 10,997,191, forward strand.
GTGTCACCGCGCGCGCGCGCCTCCGTCACATTATCTCCGAAACAGCTCTGACTGAAGCCGCCACCGTCCCCCGCCACCCTCTTCCCCGCTAATGAAGCATATCTAACTTTTCAGACATGGCAGAACTAATTTAATCTACCTTTCGAATGGGCCTCGGAGGCATCTAATTAATTATTCATTAAGAACATGATATTATAACTCAATTGTCATCTCGCTGGATGGCCTTCTCTCTAAACCACCCCCCTCGGACCCCTCCCTCCCTATGTCTCAGTCTTTTGTCTTGTGCCGCCTTTCTTTTTGCACCTTGTTCCTTCGTTCCTTATTGCTCTTAATCTACATAACCGAGCGCAGGACGCTGTCATCGTAGACGTGGAACAAAATCATTTGCTTTTTTTCTGTTTTTGAAGTGGAGGAGGAGGTGGTGGAGGAGGAGGTGGGGGAGGAGGAGGTGGTGGTGGTGGTGGTGGCGGAAGCAGTGGATGGCAGGTGTCAAGGGAGAAAGAGGAGGGGCAATGGGGAGATGAGATGGGTGACTCCCTATGGGTTTGTGTTGTTGTACTGTGACTAGGCCCCACTAACCACCACCTCCTATTTGCCCCGCCTGCATTATGCATGTCCTCTAGTGAAGCCTTCGTGTCTGAATGTTTTCATGTTGACTGGTTGGTCAGCGGGGGGGGGGATGCTATATTTCTCTATTCACGTACATCGGGGTTGATCTTAACCTCGAGTCATTTCCCTGCTACCAAACAAACACGGTGACGCTGGGCAACCTTGCAGCGATTGACAAAAACGGCAGTGGAAAGGTGTGGTTTCTGCACGCACGAAGAAGACAACATCTTCCACCTGCGTGTGGATAGCTAGCACAGAGGGGGAACAAAATAATTGAGATTAGCTATCACAGAGAGATTACGGCTGTATGTAGATAGCTGAAACGTATGCAAATCAACTGGATGGAGCTAGCTCGTACGGCTTGAATAGAGGGAATATCCATGGATGTAGCGAGGTAGCACAGGGAGATACATCTCTAGATGTAGTTAGCATACAACTAGCTACCACAGAGGGGTACAAATATGCAGATTTACAAGAAAGCATGCAGGTGTTTGACGTCTGAGCAGATCAGCGTGTGCTTACCCTTAATTATGCTAACAGAAGAGAAAATGTCACTCATCTCTCTCCAGTTCTAAAGAAACTTTTATAGAAAACTGTTTCTTTATAGAACACTTTGATCGCAAATATCAGCTAAAAATGAGCTTAGTTGCGGCCACAAAAAAATTGTTTGTTTGTGCCTAACTAAGCTTTACTATGACTTAACATCAGAATACCTACATGCATTAAGTCTTTCCTATAAACATATTAAATATCTATATGGACAGCTCTTTTTCAATAGTTCCGTTTCAGGTGTGGACACTTATTTTGAAAGTCTGGGAAGATACTTTGAAGACTTAACCTAATCAAACAAATCTATCTCTTTCACAAGTTTAACAAAAGCAAGAGAACAAAAATGTGAACATGATCTCTCTCTATTCAATAACTTTCAATCGTTGTCCCTTTTGACAGATACAATTCGTCCCGAGCAATCACAGTGCTTTATTTTACTATTTCAATTACTATTCTGAGCCATCTCTGCTTTCAAAGGTCTGTTGACAGACCACAGCAAAGAGGTGTCTTTCATTTAGAGTGGCGCATTAGAGTGACAGGGGTATGTCTTGTAGCAGACGATGATTCTAGGTTTTTTGGCGCATGTGAAAGAAGTTAAAAGCCGATGTTGACCTTAGCGCCGGCAACAAACAAAATGGGAAAAATAATCTTTGTGCACTGTCAACGTCGTGTGTCAGTCAACGCCATGTATCACAAAACGCTGTGTTAGTTTACTCAGGTAAGAGTGTTAATCCGCCCATCACCGCTCGTCTTGTGCGCCTTTCAAAAGACGTCACATCTTACAAAACTCCACTCTTCCACTTTGGGCTCTTCCATCATAACGACAATGAAGAAAAAAAAAAGTCCAATCAAGAAAATTCCCAGGGCGGGGGAAAGAGTTAATCTCAACCCCAGTGGTCTCTCCCTTTTCCGCCGCAGACAGCCCCAAGGCAGAGCTGCGACCACCCCAGCGATATGAGCTGTGACAGGGGCCAGCCCGGCCGCGTGCCACCCCGCTGATTGTAATTGAGGTCGACGCGTGACATCCTCCACTACGCGACCCCCCCGATGCCGGTCTGGGGGCACGAGGGGTAAGGTGGTGGTGGTGGTGGTGGTGACGACGACGGGGGATGGATGGAGGGGGACAATGGCACCGGGTCACGGCCTGGCACGGCCATGACGGGGCACCCCCGGGGCCGCCGACCCCCGTGGCTCCCCATCCTCACCCAGCCGCCCGCCGCCTCACCTCTGTCACCAGGCATCTCCGAGGCTAACGAGAAGGGCAGACCAGACTGCTTAACGATTCCGCCACATCCCGATGGCAGGGCGGAGTCTGCTCTCTCTCTCTCTCCCTCTCCCTCTCTCTCTCTCTCTCTCTCTCTCTCTTTCTCTTTCTCTCTCTCCCCCTCTCTCTCTCCCCCTCCTTGGAGACCTTTGGCAGAACACGTGTCAGTGGAGGGAGTCACGCGGCTCATCAGCGGGCGACACCTGGGAGGTATGATGTGGGAGAGAAAAAAAAGCGCTGCTTTTGTCCTCATGGAGAATGATAAAGGAGAGAGACTCTGTCGCAACTTTTGAGGGTGTTAACTTTGACTGCATTGTGATAGATATACTGTGGGACGGCATCAAAGCCACGGCGCATAATACGCTTGCATAGCACTTAGGGGAAAGTCACTTAAATCATTACACTGATGGTGGCTCATGTGATAGTGTGTTTTTTTTGGGGCTTTTTGCTTCTCATGGTTAAAGAAAAAGAGGAACGGAGATGTGGAGATTCAAGACAGGGAGGGACAGCAAGACAGGAAATATGCATCGGGATCAGAGCGAGAGAGGAAGAGGTAGAGAAAGAGAAAGAGCGGGAGCGATGGGGATGCGAGTGGAAATGCTCCCTACTAGAATCCCAAGCTACAAATGAAACTCAGGCCCACAAGTGAAGCAAGGGGCCTTCGGGGGCCCGATGGTACCCAGTACCAGATACATAATTAAACAAACCGGGAGAGTGAGCATGTTATTATCAATGTTTTCATTAGACTGCGTTAACGCCTTCTGTCTCCCGCAAGACCAACAGGACCAGGGTGGAGGATGTTGCCTATTAGGGTCTAGAGGGGGCGTCAGGAACAGCTTACTTCAGTTCTGAGTCTACATTATTCCACTACGGACATGATGTTCCCCATATTTAGAAAAATAGAGAGATTTCCTCACATCTCGGATGTGAGGGATACAAAAACAAGCCTGCGCGGCCCTCTCGTCCTCATCAGACTGCCTCCGCTTTTCCCCAAATCCCGTCTTAAATTAGCCAGGGTTTTTTAAGATCAGGGGCTGTTTTTTAAGCTATGAAATATGGATTAAATGAAGAGGAAGTGTGTCCTAATGAGCTCCCTGGGCTGCAGCAGGGACCGCCAGGAGAGGGAGCGGGGAGGCGAGCGCAGCCTTTGAGGAGGAAGAAGGGAGTTCGAGCCCATGCCCAGAGTACGCCAGGCCTCTCTCTCCTGGCTGTGGCTTCACTTGGCGCCCGCGGCGCCCGCGGCACCTGGGCTCCCGCCCGGACACCGCCGTGCCAAAGGGGAGCGGAAGCAGGACGGAAAGTTCCAGTCGCGCCTTCAGTACTTCGGCTACTTCGGCCGGCCATCTTGTTTCTTTTTAGGGTCTTTTTCTGTGTGCGTCTGCTCCACATCCTGTGAGCCACATCGGTGTGATTCGAGGAGTAAGAGCTGTTCTATCTTGTCTTTTATCTGGCTTGATGTTGACACGTTGAGTGTACTGTATGTACGAAATGAGCAATGCAAATAAACTGCGATAGCATACTTGAAAACAGTTTCTAAATATGGTTGTTTCTTTTGGTCTATGTTCATTGGTTTAAAACACTAATATTTTTCTTATATTTTATACTTATATATATACATAAAATTATTCTAATAATTTGATGAAAGGTGAATTTAGAATTGGTCACATACTCCACACTAGCTTGGTTTTATGTTTTATTTTCTACCCCAGTCAACCTGCAGATGACACTAGTCTAGTCTAAACCCCTGCCAACCTAAATACCTGCACTGTGAAAGATACTGTGACAGATTTAAGTTTGGGCAGCTGAGTCTCTATATGAGCCAAAATGTGCCGATAAGCACCACTTACTGCAGACTGTTACTTTTCAATTTCAGCATCTCCACAATACACACATGAGCTCAGACACACACACACACACACACACACACACACACACACACGGCCAATTAGAGCCTGCAAAACAAAGAGAAGAGCAAAGTCCGGCCCTGATGAGTTGCCAGGGCGATGACAACGCAGCGTGTGCACGGCATCACGGCCCAGGGACCAAACACAAACTTATTTATTTAGGGGGAGGGGGCGAACGAGAGCTAGGGAGCGCAGAAGGGAAGTGAGGGGGGAAGAGGGGGGGGAAAGAAAGAAAGAAAGAAAGAAAGAAAAAGAGAGAAAAAGAGAGAAAAAAAAGAGAAGAGAGAGAGAGAGAGAGAGACAGAGAGAGAGAGACATTAATTGCCGCTTCATCACTTTCACTCACTGTACGTTTTTTTGTGGTTATTTATATCAGTAATTATTCATGTTTGACAAAGCCGTCTTTGTAAAACAACTGGCTGGTTGTGTTAAGGTTGGTGTGTGCAATAGGTGTGTGAATTGTCTTGTTGAGGAAGTTAAGAGAGGGGGGGGGGGGGGGGGGGGGAGACAAGAAAAAAGTTATTTGATTTGATTTGATGTTCATGTTTAGACCCCAGCTAAATGCTAAATGCTCAAGTAATGTATTATTGGGAAGGAGAGAGAGTGTGTGTGACAGTAGTCTGAACATTCCTTCACTGCGTCTATTGTCAGAACCTACCCCTCTGACTGGTCACCCCACGCACGCCTGCGCACACGCACGCACGCACGCTTGCGCGCAAAAAACACACACACACACAGAACAGTTTCAAACAAAACAAAAAACGAAAAACACTTCATTCTCATTCCAATGGATCTGATTGGCTGAGCGCCCTCTAACTCAGAGTAATGAGTTTGGTCAGTCCAGGATCAATCCGTTACCGGCACCAATCAGCGGACCTGACGTAGCAGAGAAATGACCCCGCGACTCCAGATAGATGGGACGAGGGCGGGGTGACTGTGTGTGATTTTAGGACATGGTGTCACGCTGACAGCCCAATAGAGTAGAGCCGGCAGGCCTCATTAGCGCCGCACGCACACGCACACACACACACACACACACACACACACACACACACACACACACACACTTCATCATGTTCAAGCTTGGAAGCATATATGGATATGCAGCACTAGTACAATCAATTTCGAGTTAAGTGCGGTGCAAATGGTGCGTGTGTGATTTGTGTGTATTTACACACAAAGAAAGCAAGCCTAAAAGACGTTTTATAAGGCAGGTTACTCAGACAGAATCAAGCCCTTGTGTTTATATGCAAGGACATGAGAGTATGAGAGGCTATATCATGTGAGGAGAGAGGCTCCCAGACAATATTCACAGATAAAACACGTTTTTTTTCTGAAGAAGTGAATTGCATGAAGGACCTGATGGCATTAAATGAATGTCGTTAGTTACTTCATGCCAAATCGTGTTGCGATGGGTAAAAAACCTGCACAACCTGGTGAAAGCTGTGATATGTCATCAGCATGTCTTCAGACACACACACACACACACACGCACACGGCTTAATAAGCCGTGTCAAACTCTCGCTCCAACGGTGGTTATTGGACTAAACAACAGATGAGTTCCAATATAAGAAGATTAAATAATTAAGCAGCTCATTTCCAAAGTCTGCCAGACCCCGCCACCCCTCCACCCCCGAAAGACAGACGTGTCCTGCGTTACAAGTCCCCCGACTACAACACACCGCGGGGTCAGCTTCTCCACCTAGAGGTGAGAGACCACGAGACCTTTCCTCACGCCCCTCCCTTACCGGAAAAAAAAAAAAAAAAAGAAGTCCAGAATAAGAAAGCGTCTTGCCCTAATTAGAATACCAAAGAGAAGGAAGCTGGTTTTCATACACTATACCACACCTTGGCTGTACCCCACATATAATGTATAATGTATACCTCGCTCGCCCGCCACACCGCAAAAAATATATGTACATATTCCAAAACAATGAGCCGGTACACAAGTGCGAGTTGAGAGTGTGTGTTTGTGTGTGTGTGCGCGCACCATCTCCTAATAGTGAACCCCACGCCACGTCTCAAGGGTATAAATAAACATGCGTGTCGTGTGTGCGTGAATATGTGTGTGGGTGAATGTGTGTGTGTGTGTGTGTGTATGTGCATGTGTGTGTGTGTGTGTGTGTGTTCACGGGCCGCGTGTGCGTGCGCCATGTGCATCGCACGTGTGTGTGTGTGTGTGTGTGTGTGTGTGTGTGTGTGTGTGTGTGTGTGTGTGTGTGTGTAAAGCGCCTGTGGATCCTAATCAGAGAGAAAAGGGAATCAAATTTATTCTGCGTCGGACATTAATATTTCAGGGCCGCTACAGTAGCCCGTGTGAGAGGGAGAGCATGAATGATTCATTTAGACATCACCTCTGTCACAAGCTCTTACCAGGCCCCGTCCCAGATCCACCTTTGAGAATAGTAAACAAAGGGCAGGGTGGTGCGGAGGACCTGTGTTGTTGTGGTCTGGCCCGGGCCGGGGTGGTTGTCCCTGCCAGGCAGAAGAAGGGCCTGCCGCTTGTCTGCTGTCTTCTAGTGTCGCGCCGTCCGACCGGCACCCGGGAGGCTCTGACATATGGATGTCAAGCTATGGGGGTGGGCCCCGCCGGTTTTTTTTTAAGTGTACACAAGCCCACCCCACCTCTGGTGGGACGATGCTGTGTGTGTCCTTTTTTTTGTGGCTGTATTTGTAGGATTCTTTTGGTGCACAGGGTGAGCTTTGGTGCCCATGCAGCGTTGTGTGCTGTGGCGTCTTGCTGGTGTGTGGTGGGGCTGCTTTGGAGGAGTACGGAGGCACGGACGAGGCAGGGAAGGGGTGTATTGAGGGCCGTGTGTGTCTGGTCTGAACCGCTGCCCCTGCTCCTTCATCACCCTCTCCTCATCCATTTCCTTTCCAAATTCAATGTTGTTTTTTCTGAAGACCGACCACACACTAAACTCCAACCACAGACAGCTCATTAGTATATCGTATCTCAAGTATCATTTCCGAGTCCGGGCGAATGCATAATCAAGTACCAGAGCGGTCCAAATATACATCGGCTTAAACTGAAATGATCTCTGATCACCAGTGAATTTAAATGATCAATATTCAATCCATAATCAACAACAACTATGAGATAGAGTTTAATTTTTGACTTACAAAGTATGCTCTAATAGCGTAGCCATTTAGAAGACAATCCAAGACAACCCAAAGACACATTTGGGTTCTAAACCCAGAACCTTTCAGCTGGCAGCTGAACACCCGAAACCACAACACTAGCCCGCCGACGTATCCCAGACAGCAGGGACAGGAAGTGATGCTCCTACAGCGTAAACCAATCACGAGGCTTTCAACCCATTGAAGACTCGGCTAATCAAAGGAACATCAAACAGAGCCGCCGGGCTTCAAGCTGGTTGGACCGAGTGTCGGTCACGTGACGTCCCCGCCTCCACGTCTGCCGCCCCCCTCCCTCCCGCCCCTCCCCCCCGCTGTGAGTCTGACCGCTGGGTGTGATACACGCCGTGTATGGATCAGAGGCGGGCCCTTCAAACGGCTGACGCTGTTGCCACGGTGGCGTCCGGCGCCCGAGTGTATTATGCGCCCGCATTCACACGTGGAGGTCCACGTGTGAATGGCGTCGTTCTGCTGCCGGTTTCGAGCATTGGTGTGTGTGTGTGTGTGTGTGTGTGTGTGTGTGTGTGTGTGTGTGTGTGTGTGTGTGTGTAAGTGTGTGTAAGTGTGTGTGTGTGTGTGTGTGTGTGTGTGTGTAAGTGTGTGTGTGTTGCGTGATGGTTAGTTTAAAATTCTGTTTGAAAAATGCAGAGTCAAAACAGTGTAATTAACAACATATGGTGGATGGGAATCTGTTTTGTTTGTTTGTTTGTTTGTGTGTGCCTGGGTATAAGAGTGTGTCAAAGTTTGTTTATGTGTGTGTGTGTGTGTGTGTTTGTTTCACAGTGTGTGTGACTGCTCGAGGGTGTGTGTTTGTTTATATTTGTGTATGTGTGTGTGTGTGTGTGTTAGTGACTGCTTGCTTGTGTGTGTGTGTGTGTGTTAGTGACTGCTTGCTTGCGTGTGTGTGTGTGTGTGTGTGTGTGTGTGTGTGTGTGTGTGTGTGTGTGTGTGTGTGTGTGTGTGTGTGTGTGTGTGTGTGTGTGTGTGTGTGTGTGTGTGTGACTGTGCGAGTGCAAGTCGGAGCAGAAAGCCCACAGGGCCAGTGTACAGGAGTGTGACACTGATTTGTTGTGTTGGTGTGTGCCCTCAGGTGATTCTGGTGTGGCTGTCATTTTGTTGTCTTTCCATGACACCCCCACCGCCCCCTTCTGATACCCCCACCCCCAACCAGGCACCGCGGCCCCTGCCCCCCCCCCCCCATTATTTAAATAACACGCCCCAAAGTGCCATAAATAAATGATCTATCCTCTGCTGGCTGGATTAACCAGCAGAAATATTTGTCTTTTTTTTTTTACAGATTCCATGTTGGTTGGACAAGATCTTCCTTTGACAAGCACTTCTCTCCTGAGAGAAGAAACCTATCAATCACACGCACACGCACACACCTAAATCTATCAATCACACACATCTACATAGCAAAATCTATCAATCACACACATCTACATAGCAAAATCTATCAATCACACACACACAAACGCCAGACACACACAAACAAAAACCATACACAGATGCACGAAAACGATATCACTCAAACAAACAGTCACACGCACACAGTCACACACACCAGCACACGCATGTTCACAAACACGTTCACACACAAACACACACACACACACACACACAGACAATTTGGTTGAAATGCCATGGCCTAGCTTTTAGTTAAAAATGTAGGACTCTTATGTCAGGACCTGGAATAAAACAGCCTAAAACAGAGTTGAAAGGTCAAAGTGCCTGCAGCAGCACAGGGGCGTTCTATACAACACTCCATTGTTCATGCCGTAGACCATAAACCAACATCCTGTACATTGCCATTTTATAGGAAATTAACATCAACATGCTCCGAGACTGTGGTTCAGATCTCTCTTGGAAAGAGAGTGTTGCTGCTTCATACGTTAAGCTTTACATACACGCCATCTCCAAACACTATCAGCCCCCCCATGCTCTCTGAACACATCTCCATAGCTGGTGGGACCCGAGGAGGTCATCTGGCCTCCCGACTTCTCTTTCCATCTCCACAACAAGTGGGTGGGTCATCAAAAGAAACTCGCTCTCCACTCTCTCTCCTCTCGGCTCTGGTGTCTCCCTCTCCCCTCCTCTTCTGCGCTCTCCTCTCCTTCTCCTCTTTCTCTGCTTCTGTCGCTTCTCTCCCTCTTCTCTGACTCCCCCTCATCCCCATCCCTCCAAAGTTTGGAGAAAAAGATCAGTACCCATCCAACACAAACCGCAACTGGAAGTTCTCCAGTCAAAGGTCACAGGCTCGCTTTCTCGCACTCTCATCTTTCTTTCTGTTATTGCTCTCCTTTCCGTTCCCTTCTTTCATTCTTCTCTCAACGCTCTCCTCTGCGTCTCAGACGGTTAAAGGAGAAAAGAAAGAGAGAGAGCGATAACGAACAGAACGAGGGAGAAAGAATGAGAAAGAGAGCGAGAATAAGAGCGAAAGAGAGACAGCGAACGATAGGGAACGAGAGGGATAGAGAGAGAGAGAGAGAGAGAGAACGAGAGAGAAAAAAGAAAAAGACAGAAAGAACAAGAGGGCAGATAGAAGACGAGGGGAAGAGGAGAATCTAGTCCCTCACACACTCCCCATTCCCCCTCCCTCTCTTCAGCGCCTCCCCTTCTATCCATCACTCGCTCCCTCTCTAATGTGTTCTGACAGAGCGGGGGAATATGTATGGGTGAGTCCATAGCCATGGGTCCATTGGTGAGTCTGCTGCTGGGGGGCTAGCAACCTGCGACCAAGCTAACTGCGCTACTAGCATGGCCGCAAATCATTAGAAAGTCAATGAGTCCGCTAGTGCTCACAGCGGCGCTAGCTAGCTAGCTGTCCCAGAGAGCTGAGCGCCTTGTCGGGGGGGAAAATCACTTTCCCACTGCTGACAGCTGCTGGCAATATGTATCCAACACATTATCGGTTAGCATTACCCAATTCAATTCGAAAAAAAAAATCTAAATGTAACCACTGTTTTCTCGAAAGATGAAATGGCATCTGGGGAAAAGCAAACCATGATCGTAGACTAAACACGCCTGGTCTTGGGCTGGGCGAGCATGCACTGCGGACTGTGTTTCCGTGTGGGCGAGTACTACCTCCAAAACATCTGGATGAGCGAAAAAATGAAACAAGCTAAGTCAAAAAAATCCACGATCGAATCAATAGCCTTCCAGCTCCTCTCACCCCTCTTTGATCAATATTCATGCAATCAAACTTTTTGGCCGGCGTTTCCTCCACCACCATGCATATTGATCGCGGCCCCATTGATCTAAATGCTCAAATCCCTTTCAGGGCTGGACGATAAAAAAAAACGCATAGTGAGAACCTATAGACGCCCATCTGTCCATCTCTGTGACCTTTGACCTTTTGTGTTAATCCTCAAACGACAGAAACTTAGCAGAACCAATACCGTCTGAACCGGAGTGGTCCCTGATGCTCTGAACAGTAAGGGGACTCTGAAGACCTCCCCCTGCTGGTGGCCGGACGTCACTCCAACGCCCGGAGCCATCCTACTGTTTCAAATGTAAAGGCCGGTGATCAAGATCTGACCGAGATATGCATGTGTTGGTCTGTACATGAGGAAAACAAACGTAATGGAAGAAAAACTAAACATAGTGACCAAAGAAGTTTGTGTGTTGGAACAAGACAAAAAAGGAGAAAGGTGAGAAAATGTGATGGTGCGATAGAGTGGGGCTGAGCGAGGGTATGGGGGAGGGGTGTGTGTGTGTGTGTGTGTGTGTGTAGTGGGGGAGGCAGTGGGGGACGCCATCAGGGTCTAGAGGGGGGGATTTGAGCTCACTGAAGCACCGCCAAACGCTTTGAAGGGATTATTAACACATTTTGATTACTCTGGTCCAGTTGTCACAGAAAATCTAACCTCCATCAGGGCTCCAGCACAAATGGCCCTTCTCCACACGCACACACGCACACACACACACAGCCAGGCGAGAGTCAAATATACTTACTAATTAGTGTTCTCAGACCACTGCATGTGTTTGTGTTGGTTAATAAGTAGGTTTTAGTTCACCTTTGAGAACAGTGGGTCAGTTTCCCTCAAAAAGAAGCACGTGCGATGAATCCCAGAAAGTCAATCTCATAAGGTGCCAGAGTGCAACTCAATCTTCATGGTTAATTGCAGCTTTGACTCATTAACTCGAGTCAGATCTTCATGGTTACCATCTATGTCATGCTAATGATTAGTTGTACAATTTTAAGAAAACGGCAGTTTAAAGAAGGGTTAGCATTTGCAGTTGATGATTAAATCTGTGGAGAACAAAAAAAGACCAATCTCATATTGTATAATGTAATATAATGTCTCACACACCAAAATATGTAATGAAAAAAAAAACTAGCAAACAACTAAAATCACACAATTAAAACAATTTTCCAACTTGAAAATTACATTACATTACATTTACATTAGAGTACATTAACATTGGTTACGACACAAACTCCTCCCCGTCACTTCCAAACCCACGAGGACGCAGAGAACCCAACGAGACAACACACACGCTCGCTCTCTCTGCCTCTTTCTGAGCCCTGCTCCATCCTTTCTTGAGAAGGAATAACAGTTAAAGTGAACACAATTTGGTCAAAGGCGTCTGAACGAGGAGAAGTGATTCCGCTAGCGGCGTAGCGGTAGCAATGCTAACACAGGAGCGCTGGCCATTAGCTTGATGGTTTGTTTGTAAATAAACATGAGGAGGACAGAGCAAAGGGGAGTGCTCCTGACACAAACACATGAAAAGGCCTAACGTAGCGCACATCAAACGGTTCAGGAGGAAAATGTAGGGCAGGACACCGTCTGGGGGGGGGGGGGGGAGTTAAAGAGGAGCTAGAGAGGGGAAGAGAGAGGTTGAGGAGTGAGAAAGAGTGAAACACAGAAGATAAAGAGAGAGAAAAAGAGGGAGACAAAGAGACATGCAGATGGAAAAAAGAGAGGTTGGGAGAAAAGAGAAAGCATGAGAGAGAGATATAAAGATGAAGAGCGTAATAAAGTGAGAGAGAGAGAGAGAGAGAGAGAGAGAGAGAGAGAGAGAGAGGGAATCAGACAGAGGGAGTGATAAAGAGAGAGGTGGAGATGTGGAAGAGAGGTCAGTCTGCGTCTGGGGGCCGGACCTCAGGTGTGACATGTGAAGAGGAACTTCCTGTTCGTGGCATGGGGGACCCCCGTGGGGCCGGGGGACATAAGGGGTCGCGGACGGACCCAGGGGTTCTTCTTGTTTGGGCCAAACACATCCAGGTGGTCTACCATGTCTGGCCCACTGTCACTCTGCACACAGAACGCAGAATCAGACCAACCCCACCGAAACACGCACACGCCAAATCAGGCCAACGCCGCGACACGCACACGCTTAATCGGGACCGCGCCCCGAAACACGCAAAATCAGAAAGACCCTGGCAAATGCACACGCCGACTAGACTTGAAACCAAAACACACACGCGGCAAGTAAACCTGAACCCAAATCAAGCACACGCCAGCTAGACTTGAACCCACACACACAACAGATCATTTGCAAAATGAAGGAGAAAACCGCCGTCCACGTCGCAAAGGAACGCTGCAGGAGTGAGGTTTTTCGTTCCATTCTGAATTATTTGAGTGACAAAATAAATAGATGGCATTGATGACTATGTTGACAATCAAAGACATATTACCAAGCAAAACAAATAACGATTTCGGGTTCACTTCCCCTTTAAGTTCTTAAATTATGAATCATTGTTTAACTTCAACATTGCATTATAATTTAATATTAAATCAGCTATATATATATATATATATATATATAAGCAGTATAGTCAAACAATGGTGGAAGGATAATCGAGTTGTCTAGACTAGATCATCAAGCTACCGTGTCTATCTCCTGCCTATTTATGTATGCATCAGCATGGAGTTAATATTATGCAAAGTAAAAAAAAAAACTAAAAACACTCAATCATAACATCAAATGAGCCTCTGATTGGTATGTGAGCTATGTGAGCGAACCTTTTCCCACCCAGCCCTACGAGGCTCACACCGTGCTGATAAACACGTCACGTTCACTCGTACCGCGACCGTCTCTCTTAACAGGTTTTAATGGTTCTCAATGTTGAGCTGACATTTACCATCCCTCTCTAACGGCCCGAGTGGCCCTGGGCAGGCCTGACGCAGCTCAGAGACCAGGCTGTTAATGTTGGGGGGCCCCATATGTCCATTCTATAGTTTACCATGCTGGGAACCCATAGGGACGTCAGGGGGAGTGGGATGGGGGGGGGGGGGGGGGCAGAAAGAGAGAGAGACAGAGACAGAGAGAGAGAGAGAGAGACCGAGAGACCGATACAGAGACAGAGAGCCAGAGAGAATAAACAAAAAAAGGAAAAACAAACACATTAATCAACAGTCCTCCACCATTTCACAGCATCACATTAATATTTTCCAAACATAATAAAACACTGAATATGATGAATTCATCATTTTCCAAAAAGGATAATGAATTCATTTTCAGAGTGAAAAAAAAAGGATGAGTATGATTACGATTATGAAAGCTAAAGAGGAGGATGATTTGTTTTAATCAGTGGAGGAGAGAGGAGACCTGTGCTTGCTGTACGCCGTGGATCAACTTGACAGTTCCACAGCACTCAAAATAAAATAAATAAATAGATAAAACGCAGAGCGACTCCACAGGAAAGATGCTCCAAACCATTCGTATCAATGACTTCAAAGATGGCGCTCACATATCACAACTTGTTAAGTTAACTGTTGTCGTATCGCCAAGGTAGGGTGCCACTACCATTGTTGTCGTGACGACGCCCGCATTTAAATTGAGAGTGAAGGACTCCCCGGGAGGGGAGGGGGGTTGTCAGAGGACAGACGTGTGTGCACGCACACACGCACGCACGCACAGTACACACAGCCAAAGGACAGATGATGCCGATGATGATGATGATGATTTTAAGCATATGGAGGTACAATCTCCCTCTCTCGCTGTCTCTCTCCATACATCTGCAGTGTAAGCATCAATAGTGATTCTGCATTAAGCAGGTTATTAGAGGCAGAATGCAGGCAGCCACCAGTCTAAACAGCTCATTAAAATGGCTCAACTCCTCACATCAAGCCAGCAGGAAACACACAGAGCAGCCAGCCATCAGGCCATCATCCCTGGGCTGCTTAAACGTCCAATCTGGCTAAACCCATCATTGGGGGTGTTGAGGAAAAGACCTTGAATGTAGATGTGTCTTTTTGATGCTTTTTTAGCATTTTTAGCATAAAGTCTACACGTTGAGGTTGAGAGATATTTCTTCTGTGTGTGTCTGGAGTTGAGAACGCTGGCCTGTTTGTTCTGCTCCTCTCATTCCTTATAGAGTTGTATTTAATATGGTATTAATAATATGAACCGTATTCTGTATCAAATGATCAACGTCCATGCATCTATGGGATCAGCGATAGATTGGGGCAGTAGTGTGTTTGAGGCAGAACCTGGTGGCAATATGTGGTTCACACACAGCCACACAGTATAGAGAGTAGATGCAAGGTTTGGCGATACCTTTTGTGTCTTTGTTACATGTTACATAGTACATTTACATCCTATATAATTCTCTACCAGATGGCCATCATCTCGTGCTTTATACTTCACTAGTCAAACAAAACAAAGGCGATCTTTTCACTCAAAATAATTCATCCAGAAATAATCTCTCAAAAAAAACACACAGGCCCGGGTTTAAACCCCGTCCGCTTTGCACCAAACAAAACTACCAATCTGTTCCGTATGTTAATAGGGCCAGATATGTCGCCGGGACAGATAAGGACACGCACTTGGTTATTTATATAGCGAACGCCAGAGATAACAGAATGAAACAAAACGTAAATGGCCAGAAATAAAGAGCCTTGATACGACCCACCAGCCTTAAGCAGACATTGAACACACCACATCAATGCAGGGGGTGGTGGTACTGCTGCATGTAGTCCTAACCAGGCCCAGATCCACATCAAAACTCAGACCGGCCCCACCACCACCAGCCCCACCACGCCACCGCCTGGCTCCCTCAGGCCACGTTAGCTAGTCCTTTGGAACTGTGCTTTAAAAGCCCGGCCTCACCGCGGACTCACGTCAGATCACACACACTAGTGTGCGTGCATGTGTTGTGTGCAGAGCTATGCCTGCACATCAACACTTCTTAATACATACATGTATGGATGTATGGATGGATGGATGGATGGAAGCATGCATGTTTTATCTTGAAATATATCACGCAGGGTTAATATCTATTTATATCACTTGGACGGGATGGAGCAGCCTAGGAGTCTTTCGACGGGATGGTCAGCGATGGGAGTTCACGAAAAGAGGAAACGGGGGAGGAGGGGGGGCCTAAAAGACGCCGTCGAAACCAAACGAAGACCCCGAGATCGGGTGTCCTGCGCCACATATGTGTGCACACATAGATGCAGAGACATGCGTGCGATAGAGCCCGTGCACGAGAGCCCCGGGCGCGAGTTTCGGGCGTGTGTTTCATCCGTGTGCGAAACGTACGCGCACGTGCGTTTCTTTTCTGCGCAGGCCGTGACGACGGAGAGGAAAAGGAGGCGGTAAATAAAGAAAGAAATAAACAAACTGCCTTCTGCTTGTGCTGGCACACTCCTTCCAGGAACCTCTTTGCTCTCACCTGTCCACAGGCTGAACCCATTGTGTGTGTACGCATGCATATGCATCCACGTGCACCTGCACGCCGAGACCTGGTGGTGGTTTCTCTGGATGTGTGCGCACACAGAGATCTTCCCCTCTCAGCACGTTGAGGAGCTTGCGAGACACAGAGAGAGCGAGAGCGAGAGAGAGAGAGAGAGAAAAAGAGCGAGAGAGAGAGCGAGAGAGCAAGATTGCTAAGCAGACACATCTCCTGCAATAGCAGCTCAAGGGCGCGGCCTACCTACCAAACAACAGAATGCAGCCTGCACAGACTAGCACCACAGTACGTTTGTGCAGCAGTCACACCGTGGGGGGGGAGAGAGGGCGGGATGGGTGTGGGGACGGGGACGCAGAGAGTAATTTAAAATTCTGACGAGCGTATCGCCCGGCTGGGATTTCCATATAAAGTGAGAGCGAGATATGGAACGAGACCAATTAAGTTTCCACGATTGCCAAAGCCAATATTTGATGGTTTACATATTTGAAATGTGCGCCCGTTTAAATTGTTTGCTGCGGAACAACAAAGTTGAAACCATCCTGACAGACGGGGAGAGAGGAAACCCCCCCCCCCCCCCCCCCCTCCCAATCCAAAATGGAGGGAGTTTAACATGGAGGGAGAGTGTGTGTCTGTTTAGCACAGTCAAGTCACAGGGCAAAATACCACCAAAGTACGAAATCATCAGAACGTCTTTTCCAACAGAAAACCACCAACAGAAAACCACACACACACACACACACACACACACACACACACACACACACACACACACACACACACACACACACACACACACACACACACACACACACACACACACACACACACACACACACACACACAAAAAAAAAGTGGTACAGCTCTCTGCTAGCTATGGGTGCCTCCCCATCCAGCCAAGACTAAAAGCTTTGCCATCCCACTGACGGGGGTGGTAGTATGTGTGTGTATATGTGAGTCTATGTGTGTAGGGGGGGGGGGGGGGGTTGGGGACAGCTGACATCTGTGCCCGGCCTCACTCCCTGGGTGTCCCACACGGGAGGGCACCCCGTCCTCGGGCCGTGGGACGGATGGTGGAGGAGGAGGAGGAGGGGGGGGGGGGAATACTTTCTTCATCTAGAGGGGGCACCGCATGAATAAAAGGAGTGCAAGGACAGACGGAGGTCACTATGTGGGCTTACTTGTTTATATACACAGTATGATGTTGTGTCTATGCGTGCTGGGGGTTGAAGGGGGTGATGGGGATGTGCCAAGGAGAGGGTGGTGGTGTCGCTGGTCGTTCAGGCGGTGGTGGCTGAGGTGGTGGTCGTTGAGGTGGTGGAGGTGGTGGAGGTGGTGGTGCTGGTGGATATAGTGGAGGTGGTGGTGCTGGTGTATTTGAGGTGGTGGTGCTGGCATAGTGGAGATGGTGGCTGGCTGGGTCTGAGTGGGTTGGGAGCAGGGGAGCTAATGAGCATGTTTAACAGCGGCAGTCCTCAAGGGAAGAGGCCATCGATCTGTTTGCGGAGTTGTGGATTTAGGGCATTTTAAGTTCAGAAAATATACAAAGTCCTAGTTTCGCTTTCACTTTGGCTCCCAGCAGCAGTGAGGAGGAGAAGTGGCCTTGGAGGTGTGGGGGGGGGGGGGGGGCGTTACGCCGTGGGTCGTTGTGTGGAACATCTGTGGATCCGACTGTTTTGGACCAGATGGACCAGAACACAACACAAAGTGTGAGCGAGCTCTGCAGCACAGCGTCAACAGACGGCGGTGGCAACGCCGGGTTAATCACCTACACACACCAGGGTGCCATTGTCGGCCCCGGCTACACTGAGTCAGCTCCTGAAATGTTCAGGTTTAACCAAGACTTCCACTCAAATATGAAACATACTTTATTCATTTTTTTTGGAATAATCCGATTGACTGATATTGTATCTAAAGAAATCGTAGCTAAGGAGATGTTTGCAGACTTCCAACAAGCCATTCTTTTTGAATTTCTCCTATTTATCACGACTTAGATATTACTGGTATTGTTTGTATAGCAATACAATTATTAATGGAATTAGATAAAACACCTTTGTCATCAAGTAAATTGGGATCTACATTTAAGGTAAAAAAAATCTGGTATTTTGTTTGTTCTGTTTAAATTATAGCTACTATTTTCGTTGATGGAAAAAAAACTCTAAATGTCTAAAAATAATGACTTGAATTAATGTGAACTCGTAGTCCTATATTAGGGTGGTTTGTAAAAATAGTCGACCGGCTACCCAATGCAACATTAATACGTGGAATAAAATAGAATTGTGTAGTACATACATAGTGCATTCAATTCTGAATAAACATTTGTTTAACTATCAATGCATTGGATTGCTTTTAAAGCTTGAAAAAAAGCGTGAAAACAATTAAAAATGTATATTTTTATTATCCTTGATTTGAAATAGTCTAAAGGTGGCATGGAAAAAATAAACAAAAAAGGTTAAAAAAAAAAACAACCCTTTATTAATTCAAAAGTAACAGTAAATAATAACGTCCCTTTTTCTACAAACCAATTCTTCCAGCATGGCCATCTTTGCATAATAAGGAAATAGTGGTGCGTATTTGTCATCATTACCTCACCATATTCATATTCATTATATCTCTGTCTGCGACGCTAGCGGCCCGCGCTGCTTTTCAGCAACCTTGTGACAACAGTCGGCCAGTGACTGCTTTTATTCAAACAATACTGGCAGACTGTGTGAAAACCAGGCACTCACCCTGTCTAAACTCACGCTCGGCTTATCAAATCTAAGTTCCACTTCAGTGGCCTTTTATGACCAATGTGGTTTACATTAATATTCTTTCCCTTTTTTTTTTTTAGGGAAAGGAATGAAAAATGACCCAATGTAATTATGAATAGTGTAAGGCGGTGTTGTTGTGAACTACATGTTTATACTTATATCAAATGTTTAGTTAATCATTCAGCAGGGATAATAATAATATTGATTTAAAATATTAGTAATTGGTATGTGTAGTATAATTATTAATATAACTACAAACAATAAGAATAACACACTCAACAAAAAAAGATTCCCAAAAGCTTTTCAGATTATATTAATATAATGCCCAATTATAAATGTATTCTTGGTATCTCTACCTTGCTATGTTATTGATAATTTGGCGACAATTTCTGTCATCAGGAAAACTCAAAAACAAATATAACCCTGAAAGAGATCCTCCTAAAGAAATCAACTTGCAGACGAGGAGAATGTAAAAGTGTTGTTTCACCCGTCCTGCATTTTAAACTGACATATCCGCCGTGCTTGCCTTGCTTGAGACAACCCAAGTGCAGAGAAATACAATAATGACAATGTCAATAACGCTATCTCCGTCACCTTCCAGAACCCTCCGTGATGTTGCTTCGGTTAACCTTTCTCCGCACGCGTCGACTAAGCCTTCCCCTCAACATGTTGTCCGTCAGCAGCTGCTGCCGGCTCCAGCAGCCATTTTGAGTCGTGTGTCACCTACATCAGAATAAAGAGCGACACTTGGCCTAACGTTTACGCTTTAAAATCCAAGTTAGCCCGTTTTTCGCAGGAGGTCTTTCAGCTGTATTTGTATTTGTTTTGAACAACTTCAGTACTTTGTGTACCCATTTAAAACAAGCAGATGTTTGACATTGTTTTTATATAACTGAAAAAGACAAGAGAGAAAAGGTTAAATACGACTTGTATAAATAAAGGCTTCTTTAGCCGCGTTGTACCACGTATACAACCAATCCATCATTACTGTGAAAAATGTCTTCTCATTTGCAGCGCTTTGTTTGGTTCTTAGTTAGCATCATAATTCTGCTGTATCATTACCATCACAGCACTAAAACTTCTAATGTTTTCTCCCGGGGTGAGAAGGTAGCACCTCTCTCTCTCTTTCTCTCTCTCTCTCTCTTTCTCTGTCTCTGTCTCTCTCTCCCTCCCTCCCTCTCTCTCTCTCTCAGCTCCTTTTTGTTTAGATTTTTCCAGGGTGCAAAACAATAAAAGCCCCCCCGCTTTTATTGTTTTAATATTTCAGCACCTCTGATCCAGTACCTCTTTAAAACACCCATGGTGCCCCGGCTCTCCTCTCTCTAGTCTCCCGTTTTCCTTCTGAAACCTCTTCTCTTGAACCGACTTCTCTGTTCCAAGCTGTTTGCTTAGCCCACACACACACACACACACACACACACACACACACACACACACACACACACACACACACACACACACACACACACACACACACACACACACACACACACACACACGGGCGAACGAACGAACACACTAACTTTACTCTTTTTGTGGGTCAGCCAAAGATCAACCACACACATTCTTTTCTGCATGTGTAGAGGTTCGGAAGGGGCTGTTTTTGCTATAAATATACAAAAAGTCGAAATAAAGCCAATATCTTTGTATTTCTGAGACTTATTTTAGGCATTACCATTTGGATCATGATCAAATATTTCTGATGGAGACCTGATTGTGTTATTAAAGAAATATAATTTTATAAAATAATTCAGCATTAAAAAATCAAGACCTTCATTTTGTGTACATTTCTATGGGGAGTAATAACGTTACCTTATCGGTTAAGTTGTCCTGTGTGGATTTTTTTTACTGAACATTTTGCAACTACAAATTATGATTATTATTTAATGTTATATTAGATTAGCCAAAATACACGTTTGCTGCATCATTCTTTTTAACATCACGATAATTTTGAAATTATAATTTTACAGAAAAACATATCATCCAATGTGATGTTGAATTATAAAATAAAAAAACCCTCAAACATCAAAGTAATTAGTTTGATGTTGGACTAAAGCAGGAGGCTTCGATGAGCTGTATGATCATTACTTTCTAGAGCCTTGTTAGGAGAATAAAACCACTACCTTGTAGAGGGTAATATCCCACTAAAGGTCTAATTATGAAAGAAACCCCTTATTTTGCCCTAACATGATAAATATCGTCTTGTGTCCTCGGTGTGGACCTAACAGGGTATTAAGTCTGAAAAAACTGATCGTAGTCGGGAAGGCTTTATGAACTACTTCCATAGAGGACATTATTTGACACATTTCGGTAGACCGGCGACTTTCATTTCCACCAAACATTTCTCAGACTACATTCCCTGCTGAACTGCCCTCGCTGAAGCACCACTTAACTTAAGCTAACATTGTGATTTGGATTTTAGCGGATGGAAAAAACAAAAATGGAAAAAAACACCTGCCAATGCACAGAGATACAGAGATTGGTGGGGAAACCAAACAGGCTGAGGGGTGTTCACACAAACACACACACACACACACACACACACACGCACTCAAGTCTGTTGGTTCAGCTCGTTCCATTGAGGTGGCGTATGCTAGCCAGCCATTGTGCGAGTCGGGCCTTTTGTCAGCACGGCCTGAAACTAGAGATTGCACCTTAGCTAGCTCAGTTCAAGCGTAAACAGTGTTTTCTTTGCACTTCGGTATACACTGTTGCCAGTGGACCCCCAAATCCTTGGGCAAGCTGAGTCCTAGGGTGTCAAAGATAATGGCGATTTATTGCAGTACGGGGCTTTCTCATTGCACCCCCCGCCCCCCCCCGCCCCGCCCCACCGCGCTCCCCCCCCAACCCTTCCTTTACCAATCGAGCCCCTTCCCCACCCTCCCTCCCCCTTACTCAAACAGATTAAAATTAAGCCGTAAACATGTGAAGATGGAATTAGCACATTTAGCGAGCCTCCTCTTCCCCCCATCCCGTCCTCGCCTCGCCGCCGCCGCCGCCGCGGCTGATCCCTGCTGCCGAACGCGGCCGCAATTTTAATGACTCGCGCCGTTTTTGAAGTCCACATGAAAAAAAAAAAGTCGCCCGCCGTTTGTGGCGGCGCTAGATATGGCGAGGGCCATGGCCACGATCGGTGGGAGGGGTGTGGGGGAGACGGGGGAGACGGGGGAGACGGACGGGGGGGGGGGGGGCGGCAGCCCACGTCGCCGACTCAGACTGGGCTCTTCGATAGGATCGGTGTCATTTTCCTCTCCACGATAAGACGGCGTGCTGACAAGACGCGATTAGGCGAGGAAACATCATTATTGTGGCGTCTTTCATCCGCCCAGAGGGCTGGCGATAAACAGCTCACCCGCCGCCACACTTCCTGAGAGCTAAATGTTATATGTTGGGAGCGTTTGTGGGAATATATGAGAAAATATAGTTTCAATCTAAACACGTTTTTTTTTTTAGCCCACTTTCTATAATCACTTCTTCTTTTCCTTGTTCAAAAAAAAAAAAAAGATATTCAGTTTTCCTAAAAAAATGTATCTTGTTAAAAAAAGAATGAAATAAAAGTCTCTTTTCTCTGTAGTTGAAAACTCTGGGTGGTGAAATATTAAAGTCTCCACGCTCGGTCCCATTAATCAAACAATTATCAAATAACTTCATATTCTTTTTGAAACACAATACAACACTCAGATTTTATCAGCCCACAAAAAAATGACACCATTTATTATGCTATACCTCGAGGAAATCCACTTTAGCAAACTGTCCTTATGAAATAGAGATGATAGAAAATATGCTGAAATATTTAAACGACATTGTAGAACAGAGTGAATAAGCTAAGAGTAGAGCCTGCCATGAGTAACTCAAAGATTTTCCAATACTTATACAGGTCATGCATGTTATGGATTATAAACACTGCACTTTGCACTAACACAGCACTTAATAAAATATTAGAGATGTATTTTATTTTTATTACCATTATTCGATTTTTCTAATTAGTATTATAGTTATTGTAAGGAGATTTAGTTATTTATTTTGGAATAGAATAACTTCAATGGAAACTCCAGAGGGAATAAAGGTGTTTATCTCAATTTTTCCTGAATATTTCAAAAGGATAAAAAGAAAAAAGAGACATGATAAAAATAACTATCATAGAAACTTTTCTCATTGTTATTAAAACCATATGTGTAAAATAATTATATTTCATGAAAATACACAACATTAAATATAAGTAACTATAAGTAACTAATTATTTAGTTGTTCTACATGTATATACAATATATATAAATCCCAACATAATATAAACAATGAAACTCCATCGCTGACCAACGGAATATACAAAAATCGCAAAAAAATGAAACATAAAGAGAAATCGAGAGGGTGCGATGGCGTCATGGAGAAAACACACGACTGTGTGCAGTGTAAACAAAACGGGTGTGTATAAACACACCGCCGTCACATAGGAGCGGAGAGAGTGATCAATATAAGCGGTTAACCGCCGTTGAGTGTCTGCCGGGAGGAGGTTAAGTACCCGGGACCAAAAAACCCGCTCGGTGTGATCTGCGGAGCGACCGGGCGAGAGAAAGAAAGACGGGAGGAAGGGAGAGAGAGAGTTGAGAGAGGAAGGCCAGGCGGAGAGATGGCGGGGGAGAGATAGGAGTGGTGGGGAGCGGCGTGCGCTCTCTGTTTCCAGGCCACTCCAGCGCTCGCGGATGCCCAGCAAGACTCAAAGACGATGCCGGCATCAAACAGGGAACCGTGAACACTTTTTTTTTTTTTTTTTATGTTTACGACAAATATTTATTTATTTCCCCAGCCCACCCTACTCTTCACACACACACACACACACACACACACACACACACCCTATGCTACAAACACATAAACACAAGCGGACGCACAAGCACACAAAGACACACACAAACAGTTTATCTTTTTGTTTGTCAGCGTCCTGCTACCTCTTCCTCCCTCGGCGTGTTGGCGATGGGTGCTCATCACACAATCCCTATACTGCACCCAACCTACACTGCACATACAAACAGGACACACACACAGCTTTTTGCTTTTTCGTGCCACTGCAGCTAGGAATCAAACCGCTGTAAAACAAATTGATGTAGTCTTTAATAGGGCCGACACATCATCACAGGGGCCTCGGGGGGCCCGCTTCGGTGACAACTGCAGTGCTGCCTAGCTTAGCTGTGCGCTAGCTAAAGCTTTGACGGTTCGCTCAATGATTTATCAAAAAATAAATAGATAGCCAGACGGGAGTGCAGAGAACGAGAGAGCGAGAGCGAGAGCGAGAGCGAGAGAGAGAGAGAGAGAGAGAGAAGAGAGTAGAGTAGAGTAGAAAGGCCAGTGGATCAGGAGCAAGGCGCTGGCAACTTTGATTGACATGGACTAATCGGCTTATCTGGGTGCTAATCAACTTGATGACCTGCGGTGCAGCTCTCTACCTGCCACGCCGTGAACTTTGGGCCAGCCGGGGGGGGCCCTCTGGGGGCCGGGGGCCCGCACTTTCCTCGCTCTCTGACTGTCTCTCTCTCCCTCTCTGCTTATCTAAACGGCGGTGAAATCAATCCCCAATGAGCTGTTTTCATTTGGCGGCATCGATTGCTAGGGCCACCGAACACTGGGGCCGCTGCCCTTGGAAGATGCCGCTCTCATCGCCATGGTGCCGAGCGGCTCTTTAAGATGCAGAGCGGCTAGCTTACCGCCTGCTTCTTAGCTCCGTGCTAACTCTGTGCCTTCCTCTGGCTGGTGCACCACCGCCTTGTTCTGGCTAGCTAGCTTCTTTCTCTAGCTAGCTTGGAGCTTTCCTCTCGCTAGCTAGCCACTTGATTATTCCAACACTTTGATTATTCCCCTCTGTGTGTGTGTGTGTGTGTGTGTGTGTGTGTGTGTGTGTGTGTGTGTGTGTGTGTGTGTGTGTGTGTGTGTGTGTGTGTGTGTGGTTTGCAGTGAGAAGAATGAATCAGGTGTGATTAAGCAACCTTTTAAAAGTTCATGATGAGGATTTGAAAAAGGGGGATTTGCTCAACATCTGTTGATCTTAGATCGTCAAGAAGTATTGTTTGGAGTTTTTTTTTATATTATTTTTGCAATTATTTGTTTCTTGTTTCTTTTGTAACATGAATAATAATAACTCGTTCTCAAAAGTTCCTCTCCCGTGTGCTTTGACCTAGCTTGGTTCAGTCTCTACTCATCTTACTTGGTAATGGACAATCTGAATAGGTATGAAAGGCTACACACAATATTTTAAAATTAATGAACATGGAGAATTCTGAATTTCATTAAAACTGCCTCGACCCCTGCTCTTTAAAAAAATACAAACACACGGCTTGAACATAATTAAACTAGTGTACAGCCACAGAAAACTAGTGAATCAGTCTTGTTTTACACTTTCCCGCATGTTTTATACACCAGAATCTGTAGAATCTGTAGCACCATGGTCTGTTTAGTGTGTAAACCCTTAGGTATATATGTAAACGTTTGATTTATAAAGTATGTTTAATTATGTACGGTCAGGTATTTATGAATTGTAAAGAGTAGCTGAACGATGGAGATTAATTAATTGTACAGCTACAGCAGGTCAAATTACTGTGTGCATAACAGTTTATGAAACTAAATCGCTATATGGTATTAGTGGACTTATCTCTATACCGAAATCGACTGCAATAATCATTAAATTAGATACTTAACTCAAAAGATAATCATCTCAAAATTAAATATCCTACAGAAGAACAGAGACGAATATTGACATTTACTTTCCTGCAATCCATTTCCAAACAAGCAATCATAAAGATCATTCAACATCCTCAAGAACCGTTTCTAAAAGCTCACAAGTCTCTGATTACAGACCAGGCCTGCCTCCAAATTTGGGCATCAGCCCCCAACCCCCCCCCCCCCCCCCCCGACTCCAAGGCATTTGAATGGACTAACTGCATCCCCTCCCATCCCATTTGGAGCGTGTTTAACAGGGCTAGCCCTGGGGTCTACACTGCACTAACGCAGGGGGACTTTAAAGTGTGTGCGCTACAAGCTAATGAAGTTGTATACTTTATTTATGAGACAAACAGAGGAGCGCTTGATTTAAGGGAGGGGGAGCCTGTGGTAAATATCTCCCTGGGATCCTCAGCAATTGGACGGCTTGCAACGCTTTTGGCAATCCCTTTGTGTGATAAATACGGATGAGAATATATATATATATATATATAATAATAATAAATAAATAAAGTAGATATGCTAAGTGATAGATAAAGAGTAAAATAATGAATTAAGAAAATAATATAGCTTACAATAAATGATTGAATTAACTTTGTCATTCTTATTCTTCCATGTGGCCCGATAGTGCCTGGTGATAAGACATCTCACCGTTGATGGACAGAGGAAAAATGAATGTAAAAAGAAGGAGAAAGTCTTTGTTCCACATGTACTTCTTTGAAATAGAAATGCCCCTCTCCCTACAGTACGCCCCCCCCCCCCCCCCCGCCCGCCCCCTCCCCACCCACCCCTGTGACAGTGGAGAACAGAGACAATTCACCTTTGAATTTCTGCTCTAACGACCGCTTTTGCCTCTCTCTGCTAAGTGTCGGTCTCAGAGCTGTAGGGTTAGCAGGGACACAAACACACCAGTCTGACTGGGTGCCATTGTTTAACCAACCAACCAAATGTAAACACAAGCATATAGGTGTATGAGTTTATAGATGTATGAACATAGACTATAATTATTGTTAACACATATATATATATATATTTTTTTTTTTTTTATATACACAGCGATAGATAGATATTTAGATATACAGTTAGGGGATTGATGAAAATAAATCACAACAATCAAAGCGAGCAGCGTAACGCTGCCAGAGCCCGTTGGTTGTGAGGCCTGCGTCTACCCGTCCTCACAGCACAGAGGGTATTCAGGTTGTGCAGTGGAGTGCGCAGTGCTGCGTCGGACGGCCAGGGTGACGACAAGAGGTCATGGATTAAACCACGCGACTCAAGAGCTTCCCAAAAGCGCGCCGTCCACAGCAGGAGCCGCGCAGGGGCCAAGTATGAGCGAGCAGCGGGGGTGGGGGGGGTGGAACATTGTTCTCAGCTAGCCATGCACACTCTGGAAGAGAGGGGGGGGGGGAGCCGCCCACCGGAGGGGTCAGAGGGCGCCCGGACGGGGCTTGGGGCTGGAAGGGACGCCCGGGAGGTAGCCCGGGAGGTAGCCTTGCCGCCGCCGCCGGGTCCCTGACCCGCGTCCCCCTCCCCGACTCCCGACCAGGCCGCGGTGTCACCACATCAAAACCCGGGCCACTCAACTGCAAAAACACGCGCCTGAGCTCAGAGCTTGAACGCTGCGGCTCTCGCAGGAACCAGCATGCCACAGAGGAGGAGAGAGCGAATGATATGGCGTGATCGTAAGCGGGGCGGGATCAGGATCGGGGAGACGCGTCTGAAAACAAGGTTTTTGTTTTTTTCAGGGGCCCGGGTATTGCATATTGTATTTATGAATTTGTGAATGCGGGCCCCGGAAGGAACATGAAAAGCTGGTGGCCTGCGTGCAACCCTGCCTTGACTTGAATTATTAAATCTGTGAGCCAGCCACCTCCCTATTATAGTGTAAATTGACAAACTTTTGGAAACTGCATCGGAAAGCCGAGAACGGCGGTTGATACTTGAAGAAGGGGCTTTGATTTCTCTCAGAGGAATACGCTCTGCTTCCATAATGCGAAAGGACTGACAACACGAGAGAGACACGGGAAATATGCAAACTGCTTCAATCTATTCAAGTTCGAAATTAGCCTTTTTTCCTATTTTAAGATATAACCTTACCTTGATAACAAGCGGGGCGAAAAAAACATGATTTGTGTCTGATTGTCTTTAGTTTTTTTTTTCAGACATGGTTTATTTAGAGGCTGTTATTACAGTTGATGTTTATTTTCTTCCGGAGTACCGCTGACTCTGGCTATTTCCATAGACCTGCTGTCTGCAAGCATGCTAGAAAATCACACACTCACAAACACACACACACACACACACACACAGGCAAACCTCTGGGCACGCGCACACACACACACATAAACACATGCACATCCCTAAACAGACACAAACACATCCACAAACACACACGCAAACAGACAAATGCAACACAGACACACTAGTAGCCCCAGAAATAAATGCATGAATTTTCTTGCGGGGATGGGGGGGGGGGTAGAAGTGGATGTGAGCTCACTATGTCGTCCATACACCTCTCCCTCTCTCTCCCTCATCTTTGATGTTCTCCTGAAAATGTCACCAGTCGTCAAGGCACGATGTGGGATTTCTTTTCCCAAACCCCATCATACCAAGCTCCACACACACACACACACACACACTACCCCCACCAAATACACAATTACACACACACACAGGTCTGTGTATGAGCAAGACAATTTGCTGTCGCTCGCCCTTCTCCACCACTATCTTACCCCACATCAACTACACCCCCCCCTCACCCAAATCCTTCACAGAAATACACACACACACAAACGTATATATGCATCACTGCATACCACACCCCCACACAGTTCAACATATCTCACACACACACACACACACACACACACACACGACTTACCAGTCTCCACGGCTATCTGGTACCCAGCCTCCAGCCTCCTGGAAGATCTCTCCAGCTTCTCCGTGTTGTCCAGTAGATGAGCCCTCTGTAACCAAACAGAGGTACCAATAAAGTTACAGGGATTCAAACTGACACAAAACAATGCAACCTTGATTGACAGTTCATCATTACTGAGGAGGCAAAACCTGTTGAACAAGGGGCCATGGACGAATGGATGGATGGAGAAAGAGACAGACATTTGGGCAGACAAGACAGGTATACAGACACAGAAAAACAGAGGAGTTACAGGCAGATTTGGCGACAGGCAGGCAGTGAGACGCACAGACAAGGTGGTGGTGACATTAATGTAGAGCCCCTCGTGGTGAACGAGTGTTTGTCGTGGTAACAACAATATACCATTGCAGGCTCAACATGTAAACTGTATCACTGTCACGGTGTGTGCATGAGAAGAACGTGTGTGGAGCACACGTGTGCTATTGCCCATCTCACCCGCACCCTTTCTGGAAACATACGTTTCAAGGATGTAGCTTTAAAAAAGAAACAAACAAAACAAACAGTTCAACATGAATCTATTCACACCAATGTATTCACGCTGATATTTCTCAATGGGGAATATATATCTCAAGGACAATCTAAATACCACCAACCATCGGTGGGGATTTTTAAAGGGAAACAGCATCTGCCTACACTTAAATGTCCCTCTCAGGTACGCCATACGCCCTGAATGCATCGCAAAGGAGCCGTTCAATGCAACCAACTCAACAGAACAAAGCGGTGCTGGAACGCTCCCCGGCGTGGAGAGCGGGAGAGAGATTCAGGAAGACCACGCTGGCCCTGACCAGACCCACTTGACCCTCCAAGTGTGGACGATAGACGCATGAAATCTAATCGTGTTAAGGTAAAGCGAAGACCGCTTCGTTTCATACACAAAAGGAAACAAAATAAACACAAGCACCAAATCAGGTAATGGGGCCTCCGCTGGGGGTCGACTTCATATCTATAATCGAGCAATAGACGGCATGATGAATGTCTCCCCACTGCAAACATCTCACACCGCGGTCACCTCGCTGGCGTTGCCTGATTCATGGCGATCAACAATGGACAAGGTTGTCCATTAAAAGCCCTGGATTCTGAGACGTATCAAGGAATGCCGGGTCCCATAAATATTGAATTGTTTATTTATTGGGCCTTTTTTTAAGGTGTATCAAGGCGATTGCCGTGGCCTCTGGAGAGAAACCTCGAGACCTGTTGATGGAAAAAGTTCTGGTCGCTGGCAATAAACGCAGCCGAAAAAACACACAAGGAGTTTGTTTTTCTGTTCTTTCCCTCTGCTGTATTCCTCCACGACGCACGCAGATGCAAGAGAAAAGTCCAAGCATTTAATCGATGGCCTTGAGTGTTCTGCAGCGGATGTGACATCTTCTTTTATTATCCATGTCTGCTCGGATCCTCCGCAGCCAATTACCCATTCAGCGCATCAACATAGCAGGCCTGACACGCGGTTCATATATGAAGGTGTGCAGATAAAGGCTTGCGTTTCTCTGTTGCCCTTAAATATGTCTTTGTTTGGTTAGATTTACTGTAGTGTCCTAGGTTAATAAAATGAAGACAATGAAAACGGGGTTTGTTGATGTATAGGACAGTACAGGTATGGGATCGGAATACATTGAGAAACATTAAGCATTGAGGTGTTTTCATATACACTCCAGCCACGTTATGATTAATCCAATTGACCTGTTTGGTATGGGCTAATCATATAAGTAGGAGACTAGGTAAGGCCCTAGTTTTATGTTTTATGTGCATCTATGCAATTGTATTCAGATATGTTTCTCATTGAAACCCTCCACTTTGCCTGGAATTTTATAATGCATGTTTTTCACTTTCCTCCATACAAATATCTTAACCTTTACGACCGGTTTTATTCAAAGCCGAATTATATCCTTTTCATATGAACGCAAATCCTTGCTGAGCTCAGAGGAATCCAAATACCTCTACCTCTAACTACATTGGATGATCTGGTTTGGTGTGAAAAACACAAGAAGGATTTTTACCAAGGTCACCTCCAATGAACAGCAAATTTATTTTACGCTGTCATTCCAACAGTCAAATCAAATATTCTGCAGTTCTCAAACATCTTCCAACATTTTTGATGACCCTTCTGATTTCCTGTGTTAACTCAATCTGAACTATCAGAGGTGACTCGCTTGAAAGTTGAAAAACAAGCAGATTGACAGGAGACGGCTTCTGATCAGCCTATGAGGAGGCGGCAGAGGGGCGGGATCAATCTCCGGTTGTGGTTAAGCTGTCACACACGCAGACCCGATAATCACTCAGAGGAAACCAAACGGAGACACAAAATAAGAAAGAGCGAGAGGGAAACAAGTCAATGACACTTTTTGAAAGTTTGACAATCAGAGAGGGATGGGAAATGAAGAGATGGAGGGGAGGGAGAGGGGAAGAGAGAGATGGGGAGGGATATAGAGAGAGTAAGGGTAGAACTGGGGTGAAGAGATGGAAGGATGAGGTGGAAAGAAAGAGACCTGCCTCGTCTTCTCTTGCTCGCTCTCATTTTTTCCCTCCTCGCCACTGACAGATGTCATTTAAAATTGCAGTGATGTGTTTTAATAGTTGAAGGAATGGCAGAAATGGGTGGGTGGATGGATGAATGGTTGGAAGGATGGGTGGCTGGGTGAGTGAGTGAGTGGGTGGGTGGCTGGATGGTTTGATAGATGGGTGGATGGATGGATGGCTGGTTGAATGACTGAGTGGGTGGATGGGTGGATGGGTGGTTGGACGATTGGGCGGATGGATGGCTGGCATCAGGAGACGAGGAAGGGCTGGCGTTTGTGAAGACGCTTGTGT
Source organism: Micromesistius poutassou (assembly GCF_964030765.1). Lineage (NCBI taxonomy): Eukaryota > Metazoa > Chordata > Actinopteri > Gadiformes > Gadidae > Micromesistius > Micromesistius poutassou. The sequence continues at coordinate 11,028,500 of NC_140291.1, forward strand.
AGAAATATTGGGTTTGGCAATCGCACCGGCGGCGTTAGCATTAGCCGTAGCTCTTCCCCCGCTACTAGGAGAGGAGAGGGGGGGGGGAGGGGGGGGGGGGGGTGCCGGGCTTGGGGTGTTTTAATGAGCCCCTGTGGAACAACCGAGACGGGGTGGGTAATGCAACGCATTGGCATGCAATGCTTAAGCTAATGCACCTCGACCGAGGCTGGTGTGGCAGTGTGTGCGCGGTGCCCGGAAGCACACCGCAGCCTGAGATACTGACAGTAGAAGTGCTCGGCGGCAGTGGCGGTGGCGGTGGTGGCGGCGGCGGCGGCGGTGGCGGAGGTGGTGGTGGCGGCGGCTTCAAAGTGCCGCGGTGATTAGCATGTTATCATTACCATTCGAAACGCCGCTCTCTTCCCCCAACTCCCCCTCGGCAAAGGTGACACATCTCGCTGCGGCGGCCGGCAGACGAGCTGCGACAGGAAGCCACTTCAAAGCTGCGCCCCCCCCCCCCCCCCCCCCCCACCCACCCCCCTCCCCTCCCCACCAACCCCCTGGAATTTCCCTCCGTTTTCTACCTCATTCTGTTGTCTTTCAGGGCAGAGAGAGAGAGAGAGAGAGAGAGAGAGAGAGAGAGAGAGCTGCTGGGGGGGGGGGGGTAGGCAGCGTTGGCTGGCTGGTGGCGGTAACACCATATGTGCGTGTGATCATTAGAATAGCACGTCTCTGGGTTTGACGGTGACAACACCTGAAGGAAGGGGTGAGGGTTCGCCTTGCACATCTCCGGGGATGGTGCGCTGGACGACCCCTGCCTACTGGAAAGATGACGGGGTGACATTGTGAAAAGTAGCGGGCAAACAACTTGTTTAATTAAAACTGAAAACACAATGCAGCCCGTATCAGATGTTGCCAGTCGGTACCGTTGTCTGTGGTGTCGCTTTGACAAAAAGAAAAACACCACCTTCTGCCGAAAAACAACGGGACTCCTGCCGGGAACAGGTTTGTTCCGGTTTGGACCGTTTTTTGGAACATAAACAAAAGGTAAAAAAATAAAAAAAGGGTTGGATCCCGTTCCCCAAACACCCACCACATAACACATTCTGTTCCACCGACGCCAGTGACTCTGCAAATTAACCAGCGAGCTGAACAAAACCGGTTTGAAATGACTGATGAACGATGATGATGAGTGAGTACTAACCGTCCCTCTCTAAAGTTGCAAACAAAATGTTACTGAGATATATATTATAGAAGAATGCTTGTTGACAAGTTTTGATCAATATCCATGGCTTCCATCTATGGACCTGGTGCCAATTAATATCCAACCATCATCACATTCAATCAATCAATCAAGTCAATCAACCAACCAGTCTAGGTTTTTCTTACGTTCCAATGATTTTCCGTTCCAAGAACAAACAATATCAAAAGGAAAATATAACCACAAGCTGCGATTAACGGGGTCAGAGCAAAATGAAAAGTCAAGAATACACTAATGGAAGATATATATGGAAGATAAATAAATATGACATATAATTATGAAGGAAAGATTTTGATGAAGATGTTCCCCTTAATGCCATACTGTACTCGGCTTTCAGGTGAGTGGGTTGCAGAGCAATAGATTAGAATAGTCTGTCATGTTCAGCTTGTTCATAATGCTATAATCGGGAGTCGGGACTAAACCTAAGGATCACCAGTACAAGGCATTATCCCGTTGAGCCCCTGACAAACCTGAATTGTAGCCTCATTCACATGGTGAAAATGACTTAAAAGAGTACAGATCTGAAAATGTGCACTGTTAATGGTATCCACCTAATGATATCGTATGGTAGGTACAATTACAAAATGGTCATATAGGAAAAATGGGCTGAGACTGTGGACGTTTGGCTTTTCTATGAAATTGTGGGAAAAGTAAACATTTTTAGAGCAGAAGACCTGGGTGAAAAAGATGCATCTGATTTTAGAGATTGATGTGATGAAAGAATTTTGAGTCCAGGTCAATCTGGTAAGGATAAATAAGGCTAGTTTATAATTTTTTTAAATAGCGCCACCTTTGGGTGCAGTACCACAATTTGGGTTTATGGATAGTGGGGTGTATTGGTATCCACCTAATGACAGTCATATGTTTTTTTATACAATAACAAAATGGTCGAACCCCTAATTACCATATTACGGCCCAAATTTTTCCTATGTTGCAAGAACCAAGCGCTCTTCCAGGATTGTGTTCGCCAGTTATCAAAAAACACCCGCCCTAACAGGAAACAGCCTCCTAACACCCGCCCTACAGGAAACAGCCTCCATCAATAATAACACTTCCCAACAGAAAAACGCCTCAGCACAATCAGAGAGGGGAGAATGTAAAATGGCAGACGTTTCCAAAACGAACAGCTCCTACAGTCGGTATTAAGACTCGACCCCTACGGATCTCCTCGAAGGACCCAAGGGAAGGACGATATGAGGACACACGTTACCATCAACTCAGATAAAGAAGTGTCCCCACACCAACACACACACACACACACACTCACACCCCTACACTTAGCATGGTGCACATGAGGACCGCTTGCCTCAAGCTTCTCAAAAAAGAAGAAAAAAAGCCAGGATCTTATCGAAATTGTATCTCGGCATCCGGTGTGGCAGTCATCCAGCATCAACGCAATAAAGAAGCATAATGGTGCGTCTCGTAGGTTCACCGCCGTGAACCCTTCTCGCTTGTTTATGAATGTATGCCTTTTTATCTGACACCTACATTTTGAACAAAGACCTTCTTAGAAGCCGCCAGAATTATGTTTTTTTGTTGTGCCTTTTAGTGCAGGGAAACACTCGGCGGTGCAAAGTTATTAACGGCGCCCCCCCCCCCCCACCCCCCACCCCCCCCCCCCCGGATCAACACAGCTGCAGCTCAAAAGAAACTCTCTCTCTCCCCTCTTCTTCCAATATCAAACACAGACGGTTACTATCGCCATTTTCCAAAGTTCAGATGATTTCCTTATTATTTCAATGAGGGCGGGGGAGGGAGTCAAAGTGAATAACCATGACGGCTGCGTTTCGGGGGCGACTGTGTGATCTTTGCCGCCGTATGTTTGGGACTTGTAATACGAGGAATTACAAGTGTCAAACAGCTGTGAATATAAGTGCTAAATATTTAAACATGTTTTCCAGCTGAAAGAAATAAAAAAAATAAAAAGGGTATAGTTTTTTTTTTCTTGCTCTTCTTGAGGCGTGTGTGTGTGTGTGTGTGTGTGTGTGTGTGTGTGTGTGTGTGTGTGTGTGTGTGTGTACGTGCCGCCAGCCTTTGATTCACATGGAGAAGGAACAGAGACTTGGATAGAGGGATGCAATGCTGGCGAAGAGTTGGTTCAATAACAGCAGATAGTACCACGTGGGCCCCGCAAACAGGAAGCACCCCGCGAAGGGTCTGGGCCCCTGCCCCACGGGCCGGGGGGAAACCCTGCTTGTAAATAATGGGAAGCATTTGATGTATAGAAACGGATGTTGGTTTACTGTCGGCGGTTGGCATGACCACATAGCTCGAGCCCCTGGAACGTATTGGTCTGCTGCAAGAAACAATGCATACGGACGGTTTCTTTGAGTGAAAGTGCTTTCAACCCAGATCAACCCCGGTCTGGAGTGGATTATTGGGTCATTTTGGCTGCTGCAGACAGACCAAACTACTGTGTGGTCATGGGGATGTGAGATGTAGATAATGAAGGAAATAGCAAAAGCTACAGAACAACCAACATGTACCATTGGGTCATTGAATTCAGGTGGTCAACATTACACCACTTCAAACTGATTTGAAAGTTGATAAATAAATAACAGCGATGAGCCATCAAGCAAGTAGCTGACTTTTGGCAGAAATTCTGTTTGTGGGTTCTGTTGTAACGCAAAAGGATTTTGCCGGTTGTTAGGAGCCCAGTTTGATTGTTGACATGTCCAGATCAGTAATACGCATTCCAAAATCGAGTAGCTGGCGATCAATTGACATCCATTACATTCCAAACGCGTGTTTAGCAGGCGCCCACAGCTGTATCTTTGAGAGCACAGATGAACTGCCCCGGCATTTCTCCTATTGCGCCCACAAACAAACGAATCCACAAGTTTCAGTTCTGTGTTTACTGCCACTGCGCATGCTCACAGACCTAGAGACTGAGGCAGTGCAGTTTAAATTCTGTGTGAAGATAGCGGCCGTGTTGTGGGCAGTGTTACAATTCTGAATCCAGAGCACAGAGCAAAATTTCAATAAGGCACGGGGGTCCGTGAAGGAGGTTTGGTTTTACAGATTGGAACACCTAAGAATTCAGTGTATACAGGCCACTGCGAAGGGACTCGGAGACAGAGGCGAGCAGTTAGAATTTCTGAATGTTAAATGCCCCGGTAATGAGCCCTGTGGTACATTTAGGATTGAATTGATTTTATCGCTTTAACCCAACGGTAGCAATGGGATGGCTCAGCGGGGAAAAATGGAAATTTGGCTCGTCAACAACGGGGAACTGACCACTTTATTCCGATTCAGAAGTGAATGCTGAGGCTGCGTTCCAATCAGTTCTAAAAACACCCTCTCCTACACTGTTGCTCTGCACTCAGGATTCAGAATCATCACCCTGGTCTTCACCACTTTAAGACCCATTTCTAAATGTTTGTGTTCAAAAGGAGATGTCGGAAATAAATAACAAAATGAGTGCCAACATGGATCGAGACCGTAGACATTGTTAATTAATTACCAGAGTAATTAATTGGTACTTGGGGGTGGGGGGGAAGGGTGAGCGTGCCATGTATAGAACAACAGAAGGCCCGCGGTCGTTCAATTGAGGGCGAGTGAAGGTCGAGGGCCATGTAGGAAGGCAGACACAAACGGTGGGTGACTTACCTCCTCTCGTAACTTTATCAGCTGCCACGCCAAAGCCAAAGACAGGGGGGGAAGAGAGAGAGGAAAGGGAAATAGAGGCAGAGTGATAAACAGATAAAAGAGAATGACAGGAGGCAGGAGGGAGATCAGCCCTTTGCGTTTGCGTACAGAATTAACCTTGACGATTTATCCGTTTGCGTGTTTTCAGCGTTTGGGTTGGATAGGAAAAAGCATGCACGACAAACGAATTAAACGAAGCTAAACACGCCACTCGCACACCACTATTTGGTACAAACAAAAGATCAAGTGATGCGGCTGTCAAATTACAGAAAGCATAGGAAGGGATCGCTCCGCTCCCCGCGTCTCAACTAGCAACATCAAGGAGGAGGCATCACACAGTCTGATACGCCACGGAAAACAGAAATACAACCAAGTCCTCCCCTGCTGTCCATCAACCCTGATGACTTGTCAATATTTCATGTACATTGTGTATCGCAACACAGACACCCGCTGAGCGGACGACGCATGAGGAGGCATGTGAGGCCAGCCACGTATACATATATATACATAAATACATAACATGCTTATTTGGGGACAGCCAAGGATCATGAAATATGAATCTGGGCATTAGCTATTCATTTCTGATGAAAGAGAATGGGTTATCTAAAGCGAAGTAGAAAGGGAGAGCCATTGCCATTCTTGTGACGGGGAGAAAAAAAAGAAAAACCCTCACATCTTTGATAACGAGTTAGACCAATCTAGGCAAGCCAATAATCCCATTTACTTGTTAATCAAGCCTTAATTGTAATTAAAAGGTTTTGGGCTTCCCCAGCTAATTCATAAGTGAGAGCCGTGAAAAGTCAATGATGGGTGGGTGGGTTGTGGTGGGGGTAGTGCTGGAGCACTTTTGGCAGGGCAGGCGGAGGGGGGAGTGGGTAGGGACACACTTCTTAATTTGTCAGCCTTTGCAGGTGATTTTCTTTATGTCATTTCTTGTGTGAGATTAAAGGTTGTGTGATCTGAGGAGAGGCTCACGGCCACTATTACCTCGCTCTCATCTCATCGCCGTAGCGACGGGTCACTCTGAATTCGACAGGATGGAGGAGTTTGCCGTGGTAACGGGTCGGAACACAGGAACAGCGTTCATGAATTATGATCTTGATTGTCGTGTGAGAGGTTTAAAGGAGGAGGAATTTTTTTTTTTTTTTTTTAATGGCTGGGGTTGCCTTAAAAAGCGTTCACATTTTCCTCTATGTTCAGATGAACGTTATGATTTCAAAGATCTTTGTTGACTGTTCCCATTTTTAGTAAAAAAATTGGGAATGAGAGTAATAAAATGTTAACATAGACGTCTTTTGAAACATTCATGCTTTGTTGTAAATCAACATTTATTTTGTGTACATAACACAAATACAGATTTCTTCTTTAACCATAGTTTAGAAAGGAGGATTGGACATTTACAAGGACATTTCTCAAATAAATACCATATAAATAAATAAAATAAAATAATATATATATAAAATGGGGTTCCAAAAAAAGATATATCACCAACACCTTAATATATAAATTAAAATATAAAAAGCGTTAACAAAAAAAGGCTGTCTTGTTATTTAAAAAGGACTAAGGGGTCGTCAAACCCTTTCTTGCGTCTATGAACGCAAACCTCAAAATGGCCTCCCCACTGAGAATATATTACGGAAGAGGCCCAAAGTTTAAAACTACACCATAGAGTGGGACATTTGCGGCTTCAACAGGCCCAAAAGCCTTCACCTCTGCCCTGAAATCTGACTCAATGAGTCCTCAACAATCCACGCTGGAGCTCATTTGTGCTGCTCCACTGATTGCAAATCCGCTCAGTGGATTCTAAGACACAATGTGTGGGGTTTTTCGCCGCACAATGGCTCCTCTCTCCTCACATTTTTTAGGTTTGCGTTTTTTGTATCTTTTTTTGTTTTTCTTTGGCATCGTAGTCGGGAGCCGCCTTGGCTCCACAGTAACAGCGGTAAACACTGGATTGTTTTGTGGCTGTTGTAATTACTCTCACCATCGAAGGCTCCTGTGTTTTGGCGATTCCTTCGCCAGTATTCAAAAATTGCACTGCTGCAATTTCCTTTTCTGTTATGATAATCAGCATTTTTTTTTTCAAACAAATGATTTTTTTTTTAATCCAATACAGAATTTGATACAAGTGGTAATCTGTTTCCTTTGTAGTGGGTAAAATCTGGCCCATGCCGGCTGAAACCAGCAGTATCTCTGGTGGCCAAGCCTTCTGCTGTGACTGAAATCGAAACTATTCCATATAGCATTTGTATGCGTGTGTGTGTGTGTGCGTGCGTGCGGCTTTTGTGGTGTGTATGCGCCAGTGTGTGTAAGTGCCGTGTGCATGTGAACACATTTATGTGCATTATCGCCTGCACGTGTGTGCACGCCTGTGTGCATGTGTGTGAACATGCCAGCGTGCATGTGAGTGTGTGTCAGTGTGTGTACATCTACGGGTGTGTCTGTTGCAGCAGAAGGAATAAAAAGAAAGAGGGAAGAAGCATGTGTTATGAAGGCAGCTCAGCGCATTATAAGAAACAGTGCGATAGCGCCAAATCAGTCTCTGTCCACACACAGATAACGAATAAATACCCAACTCTATTAAACCCTCCTTTGGCCATTACGGAGGGGCCAAGGCGGCAGTTTGTGAACTCGGTGGCAGCTTCCCATTTACTTAAGTATAAATCCTTACCGTGTAGCCGCGGATTGGAGGCTAGTAATGATCTGCCGAGCCAGGCCTGCACCAAATGATCGTGACCCCTTTCAGATCGCCAGGAATTAAATTGACCGCCTTGCCCTGCCTTAACTTCCCTCTCCACACACACACACCTTCAAAACACACTAATACACAAATATACACACACACAGACACACGTCGCCTTCTCCCATGTGTTCGATTAAAGAAAATATAATAAAGTTGAAAAGGGAATTTAAAATGGTTGCATTGCCCTTCCTGGGAAGATATGATAGTATTCTTTAGTTTATAAACATTAAGAATTTGTGCTAGAGATGTGGGAGATTTGTTTATCTTTTTATTTTGCAGGTGCACTTAATTATTTTCTAAGTCCCAAACCCTTTTTCACTTGACCTTCAGTCATTTGTATGTGTGTATGTGTGCTTACAAATATATAAATTCATCATTCACATAAAACATTATATATGTAGTGATCTTTTTAAAACTGAATATTTTAAATAAGACGAAATTCGTTTTACATTGTGTCTTTCAGCACGTTGGTTACTTTTTTCGCATCATTTTGTACCATAACCTTTACTAAACATACCCAGATATTGTATTATTTGTTAGGCTGTTTTTTTTATATATATATAACTTTATTGTCCATGCACACAATGTCTATTCTGTATATTCCAAACATAACTACAGTAACAAAGTTTCTAATACCAACTTTCCTGAATAATACCCATTATGTACTGCTGCTTTCGAAATTTCAGAATCTTGGCATAAATTTCCGTCTCTAAAAAGTTCAATAAATGTATGAACAGCTAAATTCTCAGCTTGTTTGCGTACACATAAGAACCGCTTATGAAATGCCACGGTGCTAATATCCTTGACACAAAAACAACTTGTATCGAGCATTGTTTTTCAAAAAAGGCAAAGTTTATTTCTATTTACCAATTAAATAATTAAAATATTGACTATGACCCATCACATCCCTGCCAAATTTGAATAAATAATTAACCAAATGTTTTTTCCCCCTCAAAGTTGTGTACATTCTGTGTTTATGAATAATCCATATTTTCCCTCCGATGAAAAGGAAAACAAAAATGGAATGAAACGCAGGTCATTCTCCGAGGGGGCTCCTTTGACAGGGTGGAGACGGGAAGCCGTCAGCGTCTCAAAACGTGACAACTCTGCCAGCGACGCTGGTGCCGTCGCCAACGCAGAGAGAACTGAAATCGCCAGAATCGCTCTGACGTCTCGCTAATTTATCCCATAATATGCATATCAATTACACATCTCCGCTCAGCCATACATATGTTCCTAAGATGTGCGGGTCATGGGTCAGCATTGAAATGGTAATCAGAAGGAGTTCAAAAAACAGAGAGAGAGAGAGAGAGAGGGAGAAGGGAGAAGTTTATTTAGCTTAGCTTGACTGTGAATACATTAACTGTACTTCTGCGAAGTGACAAGGGACTAAATACCCAAATCTGCATTTTATTGTCCATTTTTCAGTTGTTTTTTTTCCCATTGTTATAATGCCTGTCAAGGAACTCTTATTAACATGCGTGTGCTGCTGTTGTTCTGTATGGGTGCATATGTGTGTGTGTGTGTGTGTGTATACGTGTGTGTATATGTGTGTGTATTTTTTTTGCATTTGAGGCATATGTGCTTTAGGAAGACGGTAACTCTGAAGAGACTACAGTAAAGGTGTATAATTAGTCAAAGGACGCTTGGTCAGAGTTGAGATCGGCTGCCTCTGACTGGCAGCTGTGCAGGTGAGTGAGAGAGTGAAGAGCATCTCTAGACCAATCTGCTGGCGTTTTTGATGTGCCACTTCACACAGTTGTTCAAAACAATATGTATGGTTGTGAAAAAGAGAAGAAAAATAATACAAGGCTGATTTGGGCCAATTAAGATCAGATTCGAAGATAGTTGTTTTATTTCATTTATTTCTCTCTCGGCTCCTCCTCCACCCCCCATCAGGGCGGTTTTAATAACCGCTGTGAATAAATCACGGGCCTTGTTTTGAGGGGGCTAATTTCTGTTGTTTTTCTGCCGTCAATGTTGTCACAATAGCAGAGAGAGAGAAGATTGCAACGTTTTTTCAGCTATTGCTGTTTTGTACCCAGAGAGTTCAGAGAGCCAATGCACAACACTGAAATTAAATGTCAATCACTTTCTGCTTTTGTACGGTTAAAACATTAGAGATATTTATCATATAAAAATGACTACTCTGATAAAAAAGATTTTAAAAAGATCATTTTGCGGAAAATTTGTTTCCTGAAGAGATTTCCTTCCTATGGCTAATTCTCAACGCCACCAAAGTGGACTACTGCTTAGCGATTGTGTTGTGCCACTTTCCCCCCCTCTGAGTTTAAAGTGCGTGTGTGGGTGTGTGTGGGGTGGGTCACAATGCGTTCCTTGCCATATTTCGGGGGGCCCCAGGCCCCTCTGCGGCCTCGGCTCTGGGCCCCAGCAGCTTTGCATTAAGCAGCGTTCCTTCCGCGTGACTTGGTGACAACTATGCAGTGGTGGGCGGCGGCCCTCAATGGACCCTAGGAGGGACCCACCTCCCCGCCCTCCCCACCCCGAGGGCCCCGTCAGCCACCCACACCGCAGGAGCCACCCCTGGAGGGGCCCCAGATTAGTGGCTCACCTGGTTCTCGGAGGAGCCAGCGTCGTCCCCCAGCAGCTCGTTGCGAACCTCATCACTGTAGGCGATGCGTGACCTTTTCTGCACGAGAGAGAGAGAGAGAGAGAGAGAGAGAGAGAGAGAGAGAGAGAGAGAGAGAGAGATGAGGAGGAGACAAAACAGGGGGAGAAAGTATTAGCCCAGGAACATTCGTCGTTGGAGGAGGAGGGGGGGGGAGGAGAGAGGAGTCATTCCTTAAGCAGGAGAGCCCCCTAATGGAGTATAGCGTGCGACAAACCCAAGGCTCACACTACCAGGCTCCTGTGTGTGGAACCTATGAGGGGCAGACACACACACACACACACACACACACACACACACACACAGATCTAAGATGGTGCCCATGCCTTCCATCGGTGTGATCTTGCTGGTGCTTTGTGCCACAGAAAGGGGCTAGCAAAGACCTCCCCTCTGGCCCACTTAAACACACACCACACAATGAGTGTGTGTGTGTGTGCGTGTGAGAACAAGGGGGGGGGGCATGGGAAGAGGCAGGCCAGGGAGATACATTATGTGGAAGTATGACTTGTCAGCACTAAATCTTTCCTGGGTCTTGTCACCGCTGTCAGGCGCGTGGCGTGGAGGGCTCTGTGATAACGCCGGCACCCGGGAACCAGACACGGAATAATTCATCAGCCATCGCCAAGACACATCGCATTTGGTGACTTCTCTCTCTCCCTCTCTCACTCCGTGGCTCTGTCTCTCTCCCTCTCTCCCTTCCTTCCTTCCTTCCCTCTCTCCTTCTCCTCTCCCGATAGGCGAGGGAAGAGGGAGGGAGAGAATGCCATGTCCACAAAAAAATACAAAATAAATAAAAATACAAGAGTTCTCACTCGCTCACACACACACACACACACACACACACACACACTTCACGTGCACTTCAGAGTGTGCCACCTCAGAGTATGGCGGGGTGGGCTGCCGTCGTAGTGTTTGTTTACAGATGCCCGGAACGAGAAAAACAGCCTTTCGGCATGCCCCCTCCACACTCAACACACACACACACACACACACACACTGAGTGGAGCAGCTTTAGCAGTAGTAAAAGTGTTTACTAAGACTTGTTGACTTCCCGTGCTCTCGGTGACAGGGAGGAGGAGGACGAATCAAAGAGCGGCATCATGGAAATGGAAATATCACATTCTGCACCCTCCGAAAAAACACAAATAATCTCTACTGGATCTACCTCGTCCTCCATTTTAAACAGGGGGAAGGATGAGATGGCAACAGACCATTAGCATAGTATTTTGTGTGTGTGTGTGTGTGTGTGTGTGTGTGCGTGTTTGTGCGCAATCGCTAACAGCCAAATAGTAGCTGAAGGACTGATGAAACAAGCTGGCTTCCTGAACTTTGGAAGCAAGCTTGGGGTTTATTATTTATATATTTATTATATTATTTTAGAATATTCAGACGCTAGTCAGAATAAGGTGGTGCCTAACTGATATGTGGTTTGAATCAGCTTTAGTTGCGGTTTGGATATGGTTTTTAATATGGGCTGCGTGTGTTTGGATGTTTTTATTGTACTGACAGTCATCTTGAGTATTACCAATTCACCATTGAGTCATTAATCACATGCTTTAATCCAAAGTGACTAACAGCAAATTCAGATGCACGCAATGAAGGAGCAGGGTTGAGGTTATTGTTGCCAATGACTGTGGAAAGTGGGGATGGAACCCACAACCTTTGGGCTTCAGGGAGTCCTGCCCCCGAGCAACAGAATCGTGGCTATGAGTCTGGGGTAAAGGCACTGGATAAAAAGAGAAAAGCCAGACATGGCCCAGCGGTGGTCCGACCGGGAGAACACCTGCCGAGCACCGCCATGGCTGTCGCCGTGGAGACCAGAGGACACACAGCAAGACACCCTGAGACACACGCGCACACACACGCAGCAGTGTTGACTAACTATATATATTTATTTTCAGTTAATAAAAATAATCTGTAGTAACTGAATAGATCCTTCACGTTATATTAAAAGATTAGTAAAAATGTATATAAATGTAAATCCATAAAATTATATATAATTGTTAAATCATTAATCTATGTATTTTTTTTATACAAGCAATTATTGGCCTTATTATTTTTGTGAGAATTTGAATTCATATTTTGTATTTATTTATATAGATATTTCTATCTTATTTATTTAATTTTTTTTTCACGGATTATATTTTCCTGTCGAGGGAGAATTTCATATTAGATGGCAGGGAAACACACCCCTTTTTTTAATAAATTACTACTGTGTGTTTATGAATTTTCAGCCAGCTCAGCTGTGTCAAATCCTCCTATAATATATGCCTGTGGAACAATAAATGACATAAGAGAAAACAGTATTAACAATTTGTATATGCTCAGATATATTTATCTCAGGCTCAGTGAAGAAACCAGCTATAGTGGAAATTTCCATTTGCTGTGTAATTCATGAATTCAACAGTTTTCCGTGTAAAGAGTAGCCATCGAGTCAGGGGGCAGGTCAGTGAATGTCCATTGCGCCGCTGTCGTCATTAATTAAAAGGGCTTTTTCTTCCCCCCGCAGTTCTCTCCAGACCGCAGCGAAAGCGCAGAAAGACAACAAGCATCAATTTCAGGGCGAGCACTTTCGCTTGTACGAGCCGGGGAAAAACACCCACATGTTCCATTAAAGTGGGGTTTCATGTTAAAGTGCCGTAGTGTGACTTGGATAGACCCAGCTTCACTCGTAATTGAGTCGAGGAGTTCTGAGAAGTGCGCTGATTTGAATGTTAGACTTACAACGCCTTGAAACCAGGCACGGCTTTTTTCGCTGTGTTTTTTTGTGTTAAGGGGGAGGTGGGGGGGGTCTTTCTAAATAGCTGTTTGTTGCAGATGAGGGTAGGAAGTGTTTTTGAAATGAGCGCAGAGCAGATAACAGAGAACGTAAAAAGAATAGCAAATGGCACCGGAATGAAAGACGAGATACCTCTACGGTACAACCGCGGTATTCCTCTTCTTCTTCTTCTCCTGGCTTTGTGCATCCCCCTCCGGAAAACACCAGAAGTAGACTGATTATTCTCCCCCCCGCGTTAAGCAGAACGAGGCACAGCTGTGCGTTATCGACCGCCTCACGCACCCATTGATTGGGATTAGAAGCGGGAGTTTTTTTTAGGCAAAATAGGCAAAACTCCCGTGATTGGCCGGGATTCCCAAGGACATGGTGACATCAGAGATGGGAGTTGAGAGGTCAGTGGAATTTATTATCTGTTGGAGCAGACCGTCTATACATTGCACAGATAACACATCACAATGCAATATACGACGCGAGAAGAAGAGTAGATTTTCCTTAAGATAAAACTTTGAGACGTCTCTGTTCCAGGCATTGTCTGCTGATGACGATCAGAAATTAATAAATGTGAATCAAGATGAAACAATCGCAGAGGGCTTTGTAATCTAAAAAAGAATGAGCACTGTAAGAGCACACCTTATTACTTCTGAGGAGGAAAAAATTATTATTATACTTTTTTTTTTTTTTTTACATAGATTTAAAAACCTTTTGAAAGGTCTGTCATCTGTCATGTTATTTCAGATCTCGGGTGACGATTTTGCTTCTATTCCAGGAAGCCCACAGAAGAAGAGGTACAAAGAGCCATCTTAACTTTATGCAAAGCGGCCTGGCTTTTAAAACGCTACACATGCTGTCAAACTGTGGAGGCGTTGTGTCCTGTCAAGAAAAAAAAAAGGAAAATAGAGAAGAAAAAAAAACAGAATACACACTGTTGACATGACTCTCAGACGAGCTGAAGACATCTCCACCGCCATCAAAACCTAATTACATATGCATGCATAACAATTCATATCAGATATTCTAATGGTGTGGCCGGCATCCTCAGAGAAACCCACAATGATATATATTATTATTATTTTTTTTTTAAATATATTATTATCATAAAAAATGCCTTTCTAGACCCCTCGCCAGCTAGTTACTTAGAATGCAGAGACACAAAAAAATGATTGTTTCATTAAATTAGTTATTTTCCTTCCATCAAATTCAGAGCATTATTCCAATTGAAAACACCAAATACCGAAATCCCCAAACTAAATGCCACAAATAATATTACTTTACTCCCATGATATTAAACTACATCATACTACACTAAAATGACACTACAATACCAGGATGTTATGAGCAATTAATGTCTGAGCAATTAATAACACTGAATATTTTACTCTTATTTTAATAAAATATTAATTTCATATTCTAACTCCCTGCTCTACACCCTCCGACAAATAATTTGTGCTGGACTTCCTGAGGTAAACAGCAGTGACTACTAGCAGAGCTGGAACTGAGTTGATCAGAGGGGAGCTCAACCTCTTTCTCTCCCTCTTCCTCCCCGTCTTTCCTTTCCTCCTCTTTCTTGCTCCTACTGGAGGATACCGTCCCAGGTGACTCCCACCTCCCTCCTCCTCCCCCTATCTCTCCTCCTCCCAGAAGCAAGGGCAGAGGTGGGTTGGTGTGTTAAAAGGAAGGAAAGACCTTTAAGCAGAAACTAGTATCACAACAGCTTCTTAAATAATGCATCTTAGCTTGGCAGGGGTTTAAACACACACACACACACACACACACACACACACACACACAAAGGAAAGAACCACTACTGCACACAATGGTCCCCTTCCTTTGTCTTGAACTGAGCGGAGGTTATTTAATGACCTCACATTTTTTGAATTCGGTCATTTGTGACATCATCCGATAAGCAAGTACACCCGATTGTTTGTGCCATGTGTGAGTGCGTGTGCATATGTGTGTGTGTGTGTGTGTGTGTGTGTGTGGGTATCTCAAAGTGGCGGTGGTGTGATACAGGCGGGATCCTGGCGTTGTGGAAACCAGCGTGGTGCCTCTCATTAGCCAGCAACTCCGGTGCGCTTTCCGAGGCGCCGGCGAGTGCCGCCACGCTCCACTTCCGCGAGCAACAAAAATAAAGAAAACAAAACAAGGAATAAACTGAAGGAGTGTCGCAAAGTCTCGCTTTTGTCTCAGGAAAAAAAAAAAAAAAAAAAAAAAAAAAACACATACATACACACATGCATACACACACCAAAAAAAAAAAAGTGAATGATCAATGTTGTCGTGGTGATAAAACGAAACCGCCACCGCCACCTCTACCGGCGCCACCGCCACGTCTAAACAGGTGTAAGGGCGTAGAGATGATGTCGTCTGCGTGCAACAGCTTCAAAAACGCTGCGTGTCACCGGCTTGAAAGGCGGCGCGTCGGCCCGGGAGATAGCTGTTTAAGATTCCTCACCCGCGAGGAGGAGGCTCCGCCCTCACCCTAATCCTGGATGACATTTCCCTAAATAACAGTAGAAACTTCTAGACTTTGTTAGAAATCGAATGTGTCAAATTGTTCGAAGTCTATAAACCGCTCAATCGCTCGGAGTACCCCCTGCCCACGGCTTGCGATTCCCAGGGAATACGCCCGATTCATTAGAAATCTCAAAATCATGTGAATTCAACCCTCTGAGAAATGCGTATATCCGAAATCATTAGAAAGCCGAACCTCTCAAATCTTCAGATGTCCAAAATCTCTAACCATCATGGATCTAGTATCTCAAATCATTAGGAATGCAAAATCCTAAATTATTTGCGCTGCAGCATATTAAAATCACACTCAAAATCACTCACGTTTGACTATAACACGGTTAATTGTTGTCCCGGTTACCATCCTTTTGACTACTGTATAGTGTGTGTTCATTGCTGTTTGAATAATGTATGGCATCTGATCCTCTCCATTAGGAGTAATATCACTGTATGATCCTCCGCGTTTGAATAAAATATCTCACAGGGCCCCAGCGAGGATAAAATACCTGCCGTTCATCTGGGAATCAAACGCTCCCGTTGAAGCCGACGGAGGCCTTTGGTGCTCCTGACTGTGATACCTCAGCTGCCACTTCCCTTGCGATTAGCAACTAGCATAGCCGACGAGCTAGAGGGCAGCAGAGCTGAGCTCAGCCAGTATCACTACTAGCGGTTAGTAACTAGCGTATAAGACAAACTAGAGGGCAGCAGAGCTCAAACCAGTCATCGAGACTAATGGTTAGCAACTGGCATAGGCGACAATCTAGGGGCAGTAGAACTCAGATCAGTCATCGAGACTAGCGGTTAGCAACTAGCGTAGCCGACGAGCTAGGGCCAGCAGAGATCGGATCAGTCAGTGAGACAGGCGGTAAGCAACTGGCGTAGCCCCCAAGCTACATCCGTTTAGGATCTCCTGAAGGCTGGGGTATGGAGGTCTCTTAGAGGTGGATTGTTTAAGGGGCCCCTATTAAAGTGGTGGGTTATTTAAGTCCATTGAAATATAAAGGCGCATGTTATGAGAAATCAAAGACCCCCTGCATCGTGATCTTCCTTCCTCTCCCTCCTTCTCCCTCAGATGGGGGTGACGGTGGCAAAGAATAGAAGAAATATATAGAGAGTTACATTTAGAGAGGGCGGTTAGAGAAAGAGAGAGCGAGAGCGAGCGAGAGTTAAAGTGAGAGAGTAAGAGAGAGAGAGAGAGAGAGAGAGATTGTTTGTGGTGTAAAACAGGAGCCTATGGAAAAACTCCAATCAATAGAGCAGAGTCATCAGGGAGGCCGTCAGCCATGGTCAAGAGACATAGAGGTAGACAGAGAGAGAGAGAGGGAGAGCGGGAGAGAGGGAGGGGGGAGATAGAAAAAGTGAGGGAGACAGCTTTACAAACGAGGGGGAGAGTGAAATAGAAAATATGGGGACAGAGGCTCGATGGGAGGGGAGAACAAGAGCAATAGGGAGAGAGCGAAGAGCAAGAGAGAGAAAGAGAGAGAGAGAAGAGAAAAAGAGGAGGAGAAAGAAAGTGTGCGAGAGCTAAAGAGCGAGCGAGGGAGAGAGAGTAAGAAAGTTGAGAGAGAAAGAAAGCCGGAAAACAGAGGGAGGCGAAGGAAGACAGAGAGAGATGGAGAAAGAGGAGAAAGAAGGGAGAGACACAGGTGAGGAAATGGAGAGAAAGGGAGAGGGGGAGGGAGGGAGGGAGGGAGGGAGAGATAGAGGCAGATAGATGGAGAAAGGATGAGAGAAAGAGGAAGGGGGGGGGGTGGAGGAGGGGAGGGACGGAGGCAGATGGAGGGAGCTGGCGTCTGGCATGCAGTAGGGAACAGAGCGGACCTCCCGGGGTCAGAGCCTGAGAAGGAGGTGAGATTAGAAGGAAGTGGAGGAGAGGAGAGTTTAGAGGAGCGGGGAGGGCAGGGGGGGGGAGGAGAAGGAGGAGGAAGAGGAGGAGAAGGAGGAGGAGGAGGTGGAGGAGGAGGAGGTGAGGGAGACAGGCACGGTGGTATACCTGGCAAGCAGCAGGGACCAACTGGCCCATTAGCCCCTGGCTACCTACATATGGTTCAATGACCTCCCCCACTGAGAACAGCGCCTCCCCTCCCCGTGACTCTCCCTCCTTCCATCTCGCTGCCTTTCTTTCCCGTCTATAAAAAGGAGAGCCGGCATCCGGCTTTAACCCCTTCCCCGCCGCAGAGAGACACTCACACCTGACCTCCAATTTCTGATTCACTTTCGTTTGATGGTCTATTCTTGGGGAGCGTTATCTAAAAATGAAAAAAAAATGTATAAAATATAGAAATATAAAAAAAAAAACACAGGGAAGGGGAAAACACAAAGAATCCAACAGATTCAGCGTGCTGAGCTGGGCTGAGCCGGTTGCGGCGCGTGAGTGGGGGGCACTGCGCGTGCTCGTGCACCAGCGCGCGCACGTACGTGCACGCGTCTTAAGGAGCGATCGGCGTCTTCGGTCGCGGCGTGACCATTGTCTGCGCTGAATGGCGCCCGCATTAGCATGACAATGCGACAGCACGCATAGCGGCTTAGCCGGATCATTAGGGGCTATATATTTATGTATACTTTCTCATTTCGCTCGCCGGGACACATTCAAATGCTGATGAGGTCAGGTGGGCCACTGCCCGGTGCCCCAGTCCAACACGGGACCGCCTCCCCCACCCCCACCCCCACCCCCACCCCCACGCACCATCAGTGCTCGCACTCGCTGCTTAGCCACATTCTTGCTAGACGAGCAGTTTAGCGAACACTGGGAATCACGGCGAGGGGGATTCATTTGCAGACGGAACTGGCGCTGCGACGATGAGTGGAAGAGTAAAAAATAAAACTAAAAAGGGCTTGGGTTAGTGGGTAAAGTGTCTCAAGGTGTGTTTTGAGGCATGAAAGCAGAGTAAAGCTGAGGTGGCTTTGGGAGCCCACATGCAGGTTGCCTCGAGGATTTTACTGCAGTTCAATCCGTCTGATTGGATAATTAGACGATGATGTACAAATATCGGAATAAAGTCGATATATACGTCAGAATAAAAAAAAAAATCTGTTTCCTGAAAAAACACAAATCGAAGGGCATCACAAAAAGCATTTTGTTGAATGACATACACCCTCCAAACATTTAAACCTAAAACACAAACCCTTTTTACTTTTGGTTCAAATATTGTGTGTTCATTGAATAACCAGGAGGAACAGCAGATACACAAAAGAGAAACACGGCTCAAAGGCCGGTGCTGTTTCAAAAAGCTCACAACAGCAACGCACAACAAACAAGGGCTTGGGGAAGCCCCACCAAAGTGTTTAGAGTCTCCGCGGGAGACGGCATGAAGCTGTAATGGCCGCCAGCCTCTGGGTGCACCGGAGCCCCTCTCTAATTCATCCTCTATGATAGTTGTTCGGATCAAGGCCAAAGCTTCACTGATTCCTCCGCAGGCTTCATAACACACAAGGAAAGAGTGTAATTGTTGGACTACAGCAGGCGGCTTCTGTTTCTTAATGGTGCGCGTGCTCATTAGAAACACTTACGGGCCGAAGTTTGATACACAGTGTGTGTGTGTGTGTGTGTGTGTGTGTGTGTGTGTGTGTGTGTGTGTGTGTGTGTGTGTGTGTGTGTGTGTGTGTGTGTGGACCGTCACCAGTGGGTGGAAATACACACCAAACAAAAATCAAGGCCCCGTATCAACAGTCCTTCCCCTCTCCCACTCACTGGTTTGTTAGTAAAAAGCCCCCCACCGAAACAGACACCAGAAACAAAACACACAACGTGCGCACACACACACACACACACACACACACACACACACACACACACACACACACACACACACACACACACACACACACACACACACACACACACACCACAGGCCTACTACAGCATGATTCATAATATATTTCATAAATACTTTATGAACTCTGCCGCCATACTTAAACCAGTCTGGGTTAAAAAGGAAGGGGGTGAAAGGGAGACAGAAAACAGTGTCACCTATTCTGGTTGCTGCTTGTCAGCGCATCACTAGAGACTGGGTGTCACCTGTCACTTCGAGTTTACACAAGATGGGATTCGGGGGGGGGGGGGGCGGGGGGCGTAGAAGAGTAGTGGGGGGGGACGATGTTGGGGTGGGGGTGGCAGTGGAATGAAGGGGATGTGGAGGGGGGAAGAGGAGGAGGAGGGGGAGGAGGAGGAGGAGGAGGAGGGGTGAGGAAAAGGAGGGATAAGGTGGAGGAGAAGGGGTGAGGGACAGGAGGTCGGGGGAGATGGGGGGGCAGAGGATTGACGGGGACGATGTGGGAGGAAGGAGTGCAGAGAGGAGGTGTGGAGGGTTGAGGAAGAGGAGGAGAAGGTAGAGGAGAGGTGAGGAGCAGGAGATGAGGGGCCGATGTGGGAGGAAAAGGGAGAGAACCAAGGAGGCGTTAAGGAGAAGTGAGGAGGAGGAGTTGGAGGAGAGGAGTTGAAACGGTGGGTTGGGGAGGAGTTGTAAAGGAGGCTGTGAAGAGGAGGGGTCGGGATAAGGAGGTGTAAAGGAGGGCTGGGGAGAAGGTGTAATTGAGGGGTGAGGAGGAGGTGTAAAGGATGGGTGAGGAGAAGGGGGTGTAATCGAGGGGGTGAGGAGAAGGAGGTGTAAAGGAGGGGAAGAGGAGGGGGGGAGAAGGAGGTGTAAAAGAGGAGGAGGAGTAAAGGAGGGATGAGAAGAAGGAGGTGTAAAGGAGGGATGAGAAGAAGGAGGTGTAAAGCCGGGCTGAGGAGGAGAAGGGGAGGGGGGGGGGGGGGGTTAGTTATCATCCCATCCCGTCTCCATGTCTTTATATCTGTACCTTATTACGCTTGGGCCCCGGCTCACCGCAGTCACTCAATCACTCGGGCCCCGGGGACAAGGCTCGGGTCCCCGGGAGGCCCTTCTCCACGCTGCCAGCCAGACGTCTGAAAACCATACTGATCGCTGTCACCCAACGTGTGCGCGCGCGTGTGTGTGTGTGTGTGTGTGTGCGTGCATGTGTGTGTGTGTGTGTGGGGGGGGGACACACGCGTAGGCCTTGGAGGGGTAGGGGCGGTGATGTTGAGGAGGAGGAGGGGGGAGTAGGGGAGAGATAAGTACGTGAGGAAACGATTGCGCTGGCAGATAAGGGCCGAATTTGCACACTGCCACACAAACCCAGCGCTGGGGGCGGCCGTCAAGGCCGTCAGCGCAGACAGGTGCTAACGCGGGCCGACAGACAGTGATGTGGCCGTTGTCTGCTGCTTCCTGATAATAGGCTGTGTGATTCCGGGGCGCCAGCCCCCTCTCTCCCCCCTCCTTTGGGCAGGGGCCACTCTTCAAGGAGGCCGGCCTTGCAAATTACCTCCGCCGACTCATAGGGCATTAGCACTCCAGCCACTCAATTGAGCCACTAGTTGGGACGCCTTTGAAACGGAGGAGGCTGATTCTAACGCAGAGACGGACACGGGATCGCTTGGAACCGGTGCCACTCTCCGATCACACTTTCTGCTGCGGTTGTTGTGGTTTTTTTGTTGTAATGTAGGACACATCTTTTCTTGGACACCGTTGATGGACAATAACGTTTTAAACTACCCAAATAGTTTAGCAGTTAGGTTTGACACCTGACAAGTTCAGGTGTCAAACCTGCTTTGCCCCAAGCGAGGATCCAAAATGGAAGCCATGACACACAATCAATCAAAAAGTTGAGCTTTGTGATCAGCGACTCTTCACCATATGCAGATCCGTTATGCAGGACAAGGTAGCGCCTGCTCAAATTATCCACAAAGAGCTGGTATGAAAGACAGGATTCCTAAACCCAAGGGGAGGATGTGTTTACATCTTTAATCTGTGCTGGGCGAAAGACGAGCAGAGAAAAAAAAGGGAAGGGAGGGCTGAGGAAATAAAGTGGAACAAAATCTCATCAGTCCTTGGAGACTAGTGGCAAACACTGCCATGTGATTGGACGATGTGTCATTCAAGGGTCGTCAAAAAAAAACAACAAGAAAGATGTAATCTTAATCTAAACTCTGAGGCAGCTTTAGCAAGGCACAATGTTCTAAGGAAGCGAGAACAGCTAAGGCGAGGCAACCTAAGACGACTTAACGCAACAAACACCGAAATGTGGGTCTGTCATGTCACTCCCATCGTGTCAATCATCATGCCGAAGGATGTGAGGGCAAAACAGAGTCAACCTCCAAAATTGATATAAACCTGCTTGCGTTCAAACACAAGAGAGATAAACAGAGCAAACACAAAGACCCAACACAGGGGTGTCTTCTCAAAAACTCCCATCTCGACGTAATCAATCAGTGATTTAAATACCACATTCAACTTTCGAAAGTATTATATAAAAAAGTTAATTATGCTATTTTGAAAATAAAAACCCTTAAAGAATGACTTTACTGAATGAAAAAAATAGACTAATGTTGTTTATTTTATGGGTCACTCATTACGAAAATCCGGGCAGTCGGCGGCGGCGGCGCTCGTGAATCCTTCGTGACCACTAGCTTGCACCGGCACCGCAGCGAGAGAAGCCTTAAATAAAGCTCCTCTTGTTTGGGCGCCAAACCAAGTTTGGCAAGGGGTGATATTGTAATACGTATCAAGATGTTAGCGTCCTTTATCCCAACAAAACTGTACCCCGCGACCCCCTTCGCACGGCGGAAGGAAAGCTTCACAAAAGAGAGAGCGACCTCCGTGGCTGACGGCCTCTCAAACCCCCGCCCCCCCCCCCCCCCCCCGCCCCCCTCCCCACCCCACCCCACCGTAATGTTTCCTTTTTCAAAATAAAAAAAGAAAGCGCTGGCAGAGACGAGACCATCAGGGCTGACCTTGAGATCCACAGTGAAGCGATTGCTTCTGGGTTTGGACGCAGAAGAGAAAGAGGCAGACGCTCACTGCTGACCCCGGCGGCCTCAGGAAGCGCCCGGATACGCGCGGCGGCTGCGAGTGTCACCCCCCCTCAACTCCACTACAAGTCAATTTATACTGGAGAGGGGAGAAGAAGAAGACGAGAGCGAGCGAAAGCCACGCTAGCCTCTCGCCCCGCGTCTCTTCGGTTGGGCCCAAACAACAGTGGGGGTTTTTTCGGCTCATCTGCATTCCTTCATTCCAATCAATCCCTCTCCCTACCTTGCTCCTCTTCAGAGTGCGGGGGCCTGCTTATTGAGAAGGGGAGCCGATCAATATCTGCCCTGACAGAAAGCTATTTGCTGCCCAATCCCCCCGAAGGTCAGCATTGACCACTTTTGAGAAAGACACATTTTAAATAATAATTTCATTAAAAATATAAATGAATACATAGAAAACCGCAGAGTGAGAAAGCCCTCTACTCTGCACCTCAGCATTACAGGTGAGTGAGACATTCCATATCTCAAGGCCGCCGGGCTCGGTTACAGCTTTTAGAGGAGCAGTTATTACCTCTGGATGGGCCGAGCAGCTTTTCGTCCAAAAAGCCTTTTATTGCCACTGATTGCAAGCCAGATACTCTACTTGACCGTGACTGTGGGTAAGGCCGCATAAGATGCCCATTAGAATGCAGAAAGAGCTTACTTATGCAGCCCTCCCCTCCGTCGCCCCTGTGTCGGTGGGTAAATAAGAGGAGACGTTTTGATGATACCTGGTCGGATGTTTTTTTACATGGAGACAGTGAGCAACTTCACCAGTGGGAATATTTAAATAAGCCATTCAGAATGGATGCTGTTCAGCGTGGGTTGCATTTTTAGAGTGAAGTACTCGCCGTTGATTAAAGTCATAAAATGGATTAATTGTTATGAGATTATGGATTGAAGTTTCATTTCAAAAGGAGACGATTCTTGATAGCAAATATGAACTTTATGGTCCACAATGTGACACCCATACTTAATCAAATGCTGAAATCTATAATGAAAACTTGGTTGTACATCCAAGATTTTTTTTCACAATTAAAAGTAAATGACGTTGTACAGGGTCGTACAATCAACAAATGAAACCTTCACCACAGCCTTAATAAAGGACTGTTAGCTGTTAGTGTTAGCTACACTTGGTATTCTCGATTGAGGAGAAAATATCATATGAAACACGGACCACAATACAAATGCAAGAGAATACAGATGATAACCCTTTTCTCACAGTGCCTTACTCACAGTGATAAACTATAAATAAACTCTTTTTCTCTTTTTTATTGAATTTTCTTAGCATTTTTTGTGTTTTGGATGGTGGTAGTGACTAACTACCTCATGTTGGTCCACACATGGACGACAATATGTTAGAAATGATTCAGAAACGTTTCCCATATTGCTGTTGTCTTTTATGTCGGGATGTGAAGATTCCTGGAGCAATATCGCCACCTGCTGCACAATTATAGCAACTGCATTTTCAGCAAAACAAGTGGAAGTGTGCATGCCATTTAAAATATTAGAATCATGTACTTTTAAAGACATGTGTGTGTATATATATATATATATATATATATATATATATATATATATAAAATATATCTTAAAGTATTAGGATGGCAAATTACAGTGGCAAAACTCAACTTGAATTATGTTATTGTGTTATGTTATTGTATTGTAATGCATAGTCAAGCTCTATATTGAATGAAACATCTAAACGGTTAACCAAGTAATGAATAAGTCAGAAGTCTCTTTGGTAGGTTACACTAAAAGGGTCGATAAAGTCAATAAAAAAAAGAAAAACTGGGTTGCATTAAGCCAAAGCACGTTGTTTGCGAGACACCAATCTGGGAGACCTCTCTAAGACATTCCTCTTATTTGTAACTTCCACCAAAAAGAAAACTAGCAAGCGAGGTAAATTAGCGCAGCGATTAGCCTCAGCAGGTGTTAATTGCCTGATAATGGAAGTGGCTAAGTGTGGGGAGAAGAAAAACTCCAAGATGAAAGGGCAGATAATGAGGAGCGCGCGGAGAGTAAAGGCAGCGCTCCCGGCGGCCCGTCCTTCCCGTGTGATGTGAATTAGCGCGACTCAGCGGCAGTCCCACAGATCGCCGACGCCCATCAACACCACTGCTCTACGGACGCGGGTGCCCGCTCCATTTCAAATGAAATAACCCCCCCCCCGTCCCCGTTCCCGTCCCCGTCTTGTTCAAAGCAATCCTCGACGTCACAGTGTTTGGATTTGTAGTACAACAGTACAACATTACCATTGAGCGTTTGTTCACTAAGATGCTCTTAGCCTGAGAGACTTACAGTGAAGTGTTTTAGGCGCATGTACATGCAGGGGATGGTACGTTCACTGGTAGGCAGGGATAGACATCAAGGAAAGATTGATTTCTATAACCACTGAATTATTGTGTGTTTGAGAAAGTGAGGCAGCCCGATGGCACATCGCTTGTGAAGTATCAAAATGTTAGTTTGAAGTAACTTAAGCAAACTTGGTAGCCTCACATATAACTAAACCAACTTTTAGCCACAAAGACTGGACTCTTCATGAAGGTTTGATAAGCGGTGGCTATAAAACCACAAACATGGTGGTTTATGAATTACTAACCAAGGCCAGGTACTAACACATAAACCCAGCCATAACACACCCCACCGCTCGTTCTCAATGGACTCCATGTTCATGATCAAAGAAGAGACAGAATCAAATGAAGTGGACACACCGCATATTGACCTTCAGAGAGACGAGAGAGAGCGAGAGAGAGACTAGACATGTGGTCAATATAGGTCATATTTTAGTTCAGGTTATTTTGCACACACATTTCTCCTGCTGCATTTCTAATGCAGTCTGGTCTACTTTCCAGTAACCAATGACAGTTTACCTTAGTTTCGAGTAACCAATGACAGTCCAGTATAGTTTTAAATGCTAAAGTTATCACAGATGCGTTATATTAGGAAACTTTAGGAACTATAAGAGATGAAGTTCTCTCCAGTAGACTCACAAATCAATCTTTAGATTCATATTTATAGCCTGATGGCAGACAAGCTCAAATCTGTGTTAATGCGTTTCACTTTCTTTAGCTTCATATTTGTTTTCACCAATCATGTCGCTGGAGGCCAGGATACATGAGCGCAATTGGCGGACACAAACTCGGCCAGCAGCAGTAAACTTAAAAATATTGTTAAGGTCAGCGTTTAGAGCAACCACTGTAGAAATACACTTAATAAAACCCCCTCCTGAAAGCTTGACCTGCTCGCATGAATTTATTTTCTGCTGTCACATAGCAAAACAGGAAACAAAGTGTAACTAAGGCCCTGGCATTCCCGGTTTCTGGCCCAGGCACTGAGCCATCTCTCCCCAGAAGTTGGATCATAACAAGAAGGGATACTGGATCCTAAGTGTATTGTGCAGTAACTAAGTAGTAGTGGTGTTTAGTGTCCAGTACTCACAAAGTCCTTCTCCAGCTTCTCCACCTCCTGCTTGTAGCTCTTCAGCCGGCTGTTGAACATGGCTCTGCTCTGGACCGGGATCTCCCGCACCTCCAAGTCCATCTGTTCCATCTACAGACGCACGCACACGCGCACACACACACACACGTGCGCCCGCACACAGTTGTGATGAGAAACTATGGAATGTGTTTCATGTATTCATTTACACACACATTGGCAAAACTTTTGCCTTTCAGGTGCCGTTGTGGTCAGTGAAGGCAAGGCTTGGATGGGGGTTGAAAGAGATGGATAAACAAGTAGCATAGGACCGCAGGTGGGATCAAACCTAGGGTCACTACGAGGTGTATTGCCTACAGGATAAGTGTGCTCGCAAGTTGAGCCACCTCGATATCTCATCTAATTTCAATCACTCCATATACACATGGGATTTGTGTATGAGACTGTGTTGAATACCTATTCCTAATAAATATTTCATTTCCAAGTGTCTACATCGCACGCAAAAACCCACGATTCAATGACGCCCTGCCGGCCAGATGATCAACACAAATATGGAAATGTGTGTTGAGACAGACGCAGAGAGACGATGACGAGACACACCCCCACGGTGAACAATAAACGCAGCTGCTATTCTTCCACCTCTAACGCTCTAACTCCGAATTCAGACAACTGAGATCCGACAACAGATTTCCGACAAGTCGGTCTGAAATCTCCCGAGATGTCGGAGTGTGTACAAAACGCCGGGCATCTCTGTCATCCTGCCACTCAGCCGAGACGGTAGGGGAGGGGGTGGGAGCGCCCGCACGGTAACGCCACGCGCGGGGCGGACGATGACGTGACGTGGGAGGGAGACTAATCAGTCGATGACATCACGAGACATCCGCAGACGCCCGTTCTGTCTCCCGTCGACGCAAGCTCACGCTTCGCCGTCTCGGGTCGCATCTGCGCACCTCAGACACGTCGGCGTGCTACGTGTCGTAGAGGGTGTCACTTAAAAGCCGATTATCGCAGAGTAATCACGCGCGTGGCGGGGAATGACGGCTGCTTAGCGCGAGGGGGTGTCATCGCATCGGTGTCGGTGGCGGGATAATACAGGTGCTGTTTGTTTTCCTGCTCTCTCCCGCTCCCTCCCTCAAATTCATTATTTAGGAAATGGGAAGAGAGAGGGGGGGTGCTGGGGGGGGGGGAAAGCGGTTGATCAAAGACGTACCAGCTCTCTGACTTCTTCGAGCTGCTTGTCGACATTTAGAACCAGCTGCGTCTTCTCCTCTGAAATCAAGCGGGAGAATACAAAGTCACTTATTGATCAGGAACACACATTCACTCCCTACACAATGTAGCGCGGGGAGGGGGGCGAGAGACGGAGACAGACAGGGAGAGAGAGAAAGAAGACAACACACAGGTAGACATCTGAGGATATATTTACACACTCTCTCTCTTGTCTGTTGTTTTGTTAGCATGTGGCGATGCGCCGTGCTGGAGCAGAAAGACACCTGGCCCAGATAGGAGGAGGTGTCAGGCTTACAGATTGCCAGGAGAACACTGGATCCAGCTCACAGCGGACCCTTTAGATGTCATCCTACAACATCACCTGCTGCCGCCACTCGTTAGAGGAGGAGGAGCTCGTTAGGGCGGAGAACGGGTGGTGGGCCGTCTGAGGTGGAGATGCTGACAAGCCTCCCATAGCAGAACGCCTTTAAGTATTTGTAAAAATACTGTCTGCTTTGATTATTTATTTTGTGTTTTTATGCCAACAGAGCAAATCCACAGCCTTATGTTATGCATTTATTGTCTTTTATACAACAAAACAAATGCCAATTAAAAATACCATATATTACTTGACATAGAGCATATTGACATTTGACATTACATTTTCAACCATTGTTTTACCTGAAAAGCATCAAAACACTATGAGCAAATGACTTCTACACAGACACACATAGACTTGACATGAATTGTGATAATTCATTCAAGCACAGCACATAATCCAGGCTACTTCAAGTCAACTGTACAGACACGGTGCTTCAGGAATAATGGTGCATTGAAAGAAACAAAGTCACACCAACTTTCTTTTCGAATAACTCCAGGTTGCTAATCTACTCCTGGCTTTAGCCTTAGACAACAACTTATAGATGCAGGAGAGAAAGTAGGAGCACTGGCACTTAATGAACGCACTTAATGCACATTGTATTCATTCATTGTACTTAATTGTGTAGCATGTACTTAATTGTGTAGCATATGCATCTTGTGTACCATGTACTAAATTGTGTAACATCTGCAGTAGCTAGCTATCACTGCTGTATACGGGGAATGGGTTGGCCTGGGGATTGTCAGTACTTGCACTTGGTTCTATGAACATCTTTACTGTACCGACAGCAATATATTGTTTCACTTCTTATGACAAATGTACTTATTAGTCGCTTTGGATAAAAGCGTCCGCTAAATGCCCTAAATGTAAATGTAGGAGAGAAATCCTTCTGGTCTTTTTGTTTTGCAGCTTCAACACAAAACAACCAGTATTTAGAATCTATAGCTTAGAATAATACAACCACTTTTTATGATGAGTGAAACAAATAATCTTAAACACAGGCTTTCAGCTTAATTAGGTACAACCATTACGTTTTCCAAGCCAATCAAATGCTTGGAGGCCCCACACCTCAAGATCCAATGTGAACTACACACGGTATCTGCGAAAGGGACACGAGCTACAACCAAAGCTCTTCATTTTGGAGGCTCCCAGGAGCCCCGGTGTTACTCTCAAAGACCCTCAAATGTATTTTTAAAACCGGTGTCCAAGCTCCTGGGCTACACGGTGAAGGGCCGGGGGCGATCCTCGGCCAGTGGGGGTGGAGCTCGCTCACCCCCTCACACAGCTCAGGCGGAGACTTGCGAGAGAACTGTGAAATATGCATGGTTGTTTAGGAGCAGCGTGGGCCCGGGTTCCGCAGGTGCCAGGGAGAAGGGTGAAGGAATGTGGAGAACGCGCGATCACGATAATGAAGACGGTGCTCAAACCACTGACGTTCTACCCTTTACTTGGCGTTTTGGTCGGCTAGTTGAGTGTGTACATATTTTTGTTTGTCAAGTTTTTGACTTATTTGACTTGTATTTACTTGATGCACTTGGAATTCACATTTCTTACCACGAGTGACTGATGCTAAGTATACTCCATTAATGTGCATACAACAATACTATGAATTGAACATGATTTAAAACAGTTCAAATATGAAGGTTGAGGTAGGCCGGGGCAATAAAACAATAAATTATCGTATCGTGATAGACTTGTGATCAATATCAATATAAAACATGTTCAATATATATCGATAAGAGACTGGACCACCGAACCTAGCAGCTGGGTTTGTTACAGAAACATGATTCCATACTTATTTACAATATTTTAGTGTTTTTCATTGTTGTATCGACATTGGAGTATTTATCAATGAAGGACAGTGGAAGGTCATATTAAGTGTTAAACAGAAGTGTTCAAATCCAGCATGGTAATTCCTAGTATTTTTAGGTCATTCAAATTATCAATAGTTGATCAATATGATCAAGTTATATCGTGATGTCTTTCAGCCATATCGCCCATGCCTAGGTTGAGGTATCTGGAGGTTTGCGTTGCAATGATATGGCATGCGTTTTTCAAACCTCCTCGGTTGAGTTCAAATTATTGTCATAATCATTCATTTAGACTAGACAAATATGATTGGGATCACTGTAATAAGCCCATATCAATTGAATCATCAAAATGCGTCACAGCTATAACATGGAGAGTAAAGGCCAGAAATGCCTAACTGATCCCTTGACATGAGATTGAGTGACACAGAACGCAGAAGCAAACAATGGATTGTCTGTGACTGGGATTTACATGATGTGTGTGAAAATGAGGTCACTTGTCAATTACAGTCAGTGGTTCCCCTGGGCGTGTACACACAACTGCACTAATAAACATGGACAGGTACACAGCTGAGCTCCATTCAGTGCCTCTCTCAGTGGACATCCAATCAAATTAGGCTTATTACTTGTTTATCATGATCGTATCCTTAAACATATTTACTCATTGCTTACACACATATATATATATATATATTTGTTGAATCTATTGTATATTCTATGATATATCTGGTTGCTAATGATAATGTACAGTCAAGCTGATGTCTGATCTTGATCATGCATTTGATTTACTTTCAAATATCAGGGCCTGACCACGCAGGCATTATCCCTATGTGGCAACCACATGGCTACCTGCAGGTTACATTCCAACCTGCCGCCATACGCTACATGTTATTCCCTCTCCCTTTCAAACCACTTTCCCGGCAATCTTCACTGTCAGGGCACAAAGCCAGGCACAAAGCCCCAAATAAATATAAACATTAATAAAAAGAAGGCAGTCCTTAACTTGCTAGTAACTGGGAGGATAAACATTACTAGCCTTAGACTACAGGTAATTAGTACTACTGAAACATTAGTTCCATGATGTGATTACTAGGAAACAAACGCATACAACGCCAAGGGTTGAATGGATTTGCTAATCACTTAAGAACAGCCTTAAAAGTAGAAACAAAGTGACACAAACTAGGATCCATGTTTTGTTTTTCTAGGTTGATCTTTAAGAAAGCCTGAGGGCCGCAATGTCATCCAAATTAAATTTAAATGCATATGGAGCCAGAGTGTACAAAATTTATTTCTCCTTGTATGTATCTATTGACAATGTGTACAGCCTCAAAGAGCTGGGCAGGTCTACATGAACATTAGGGCAACATGGCCCCGGGCCAAACACCTACTTACATCCCGCTCTTTTCAGCCCAAGTCAGGACGACAACCTGTGTTGCTACTGTAAGCCCTCATTTATTTTACTTTCTGGCTCATAGAAAAGCATTCATTGGTTGAACTGGATAATATCTTACGGCTGGTATGATGGTATTACGACGGTCACACACACTGACTTGTTGTTCAATGATATGATATAGAAATATGTGGGGTGTAAAGATGTATAAACAGCAGCACTGAGGAAGAGAGGCAAGGGGAGATATCTTATATTTTTAAGTTGGGTTTGTTCCATTCTGATTCAAAGGACAAATTAACTGAAACTGAATAGAGGGTGTCTTGATCTTTATATTACTATCAACTCACACCACTTCATTCCTGCATTCCTTCATTATCCAAGGTCCTGTACATTTAAAGTCCCTGGTCACCCAAATCTTTCAGTTGGTTAAATTCAGATTTGTTTTAGTATTGTTGGCCTTGAGTGTGCAGAGTGAGAGCAATAACAAATGTTTTCCACACGCTTGTCTCGTACCAGATGATCGGAGGTCTCGCTGGATAAAAAGGCTGACATGTGAGTCTTTCTACAAGCATTTTAAAAAGGTATCTAGTATCCGCCTTAATAACATCCATAACTGGATGTTATTAAGGCGGGATATATACAATTAGAAGGAGTGACCTCACACCATTGACCAATGCGCTAAATAATCATAAGCCAAACCAATCACCAATCACAAACATTCACCTACTTGGCCCACACCCTTCACATATTCAAATATATTTAAAATAAGATGGCTGGTTTAGTAGATCCTAATGATCATAAGATAAACAAAGGTGTATCCCTATGTACCAGGGAACTGATAGTAGACTAAAATTGCAAAGATAAGTCCGTGACAAACGGTGTTGAAATAAAACAACTGACAAGTTGTTTTAGGTCTCTTCAGGTCTCTTCGCCAATATCATAAATAAGGGGTCCACTTTGTGCCTGTGCTTGCAATGTGTTATAAATTATATATTACTGTGTTTTTAAAATATTGTCTGAATGCTATATAAAACCACTAAGCACTAGCTTGCTCAGCGGTTAGACCCGGTTGGACCCTGTCGGGGCTTATTTCCCGATAATGACTGGTGTTCTATACATTATCCTTTACATATTATATTACTGCCTCGCCCAGTAAATCGTGGAGCAAACTCTGAAGAGCAAACATAGCCCTTTTTAAAAAGCATTTTCTCATAGTTAATAACACATTATCTTTATCAAACGTTGATGGACGACTTATAACAACATCAGCATTGAATTGATGAAATTGACCCTCATGGGATTGGAACAGAACTTGCGAAACGTTTCCTGCAAAAGTTTGCAACATCTATGTTACAGACCCTTTTCACACCAACTCTGAGCTCTGTTATTACCCTACACTTCAGACACGATTTCAGCCAATCAGAAAGATAAACTGCAACACAATGATGTGCAGAGATGGTGCCTTAGCTTTAGTTGTGTATTATTCATTAAGTTCCTCTTCCTCCATTGTATAACAAACTGTATGCCTTTGGTTTCTCAATGATTTATTTTCACGCATCGTATTTAAAATTTTAACAATACAAATTACATGGTTGCATTTCAGAACAGCAGAATAGGGGGTAAGTATTCAACTCCCAGTCGAAAGGTAATGGGTAAAAACTTCAACAGCCCCACTTTTAGGGATAATTGAGCAAGATCACCTAAACCCTACCTACTTCTAATCGTAAAGTTTCTGAATTCACTCCAAGTCTCTTTGGAGAAGAGTCTGCGTATTCAGTCAAATCAATGTTAAAATGTCTCTTTATTAGGCTTTAGTCTTAATGGTCACAACTTACTACATCTTGAATAATCTGTGCCGTTGGCATACACAGCTGTATACAACTAAGTGGTGGACCAATTTAAAGCATAAACATATTATAAATGAGAACCACTTGCAATGAACATAAATGTGTCTAATGGTCCATTTGACTCAAAGTGTAGATTCTGTGTAAGACTGCGAACACCAGTTTCTCCATGTCATCCTACACCACATCACACTGAGAGTTAGGGAAAGTGTCACCAATGTGTCAACATACCCCCACTCCCCAACCATACACCATGCATCTGTCAGGTGAGCTACCAGCACGTCAATCACGTTACGTGTTTACAGAAGATCTGTACACACACACACACACACACACACACACACACACACACACACACACACACACACACACACACACACACACACACACACACACACACACACACACACACACACACACACACACAATGCTAGCATCAGGTAGCCCTCCCAGCTGATTGGATATCGGCACTCTCTGTCTAGATAGAGAAGACAAACAACGTTCGATCAATAGAGCATTTACCTCCACTTAGTTTGGGAATTCGGCCCACTTTGTTGGTTATCTCGGCGGTGAGGGTGCCGAAGTCCTGCTCATATGCCTCAAAGTCGGACGACATGTTGAGGTATACGTTGTACAAGCAGTTGTTTCTTGTTGACAGTTAGCTCGGAGTGTGTAGCCACCTGATCCACTGGCCTGCCGCTCCCTGGTGCGCACGCGCGATGTTTTGCGTTGCAACGAATTGTGCTCGGGGAGAAACGGGATGTTTGATAGAGGTTTTCCATGAATTAAATTTAATCATATAAATAATAGGACATAAATGTACATATTAACATAAAAATAAATATTTTATGTTATTAATTGAATTGCCTGCCGCTCCCTAGTGCGCACGCGCGATGCGTTGCGTTGCAGCGAACTGTGCTCGAAGAGAAATGGGATGATGGATAGAAGGTTTTCCCTAAATACAATTTAGTCATATAAATAATAAGTCATGAATGGATCTATTAATATATGTTTTTTAAATTGTTGTATCCTATTAATTAAAGTACAGTATTCATGGTACCGTGGTTGTAAAGGCAGGAAGGATGTGTTGTGGTGTGACTGGTGAGGGACATCGGGAGAAGGGTTCCTAGTTCCGGCTGAGCTATGAGGAGGTGAAAAAGGAAGAATCGAGGAAGTATCCAGGTTGGTTTATTTAAAGTGACAGCTTGAAACCTCTCGAAACCACGAAAATCTTCCCCGATTTCGTGACTAGTATTCTGTATGTTATCTTCACGACTGCTATTTGTTCGCTTGTCGCTTGTCTGCAAGCATAATGTGTAATAATAACCATTCGGTTTATCAATTGATTTATCAGCATCTGGCCAGCAAGCAGAGGCTAGTGGCGGCTAAAGCTACACATAAACTTGTTGATGTCAGATTGTAAAAGGTTAACAATGAAACTTGTTTCTGTCAAGTAGAAGATTTTATGTCCGCTTGACGCCGATGTGTTCTACGTGAAACGTCTTTATTAAAATTGTTGACATCTGGCTTATTTCTAGTGTGTATGCAGCTAGTATGTCAATATTCAGGTCGTAGTGTGTAGCTGTTGGTTACATTTCGCAGCCAATTGTGTGTGTGTGTGTGTGTGTGTGTGTGTGTGTGTGTGTGTGTGTGTGTGTGTGTGTGTGTGTGTGTGTGTGTGTGTGTGTGTGTGTCACGCGCGTATTTATTAACTTGACTCGGCTAAACAAAAAAAAAGAATAACTGCATTCGTGAGTCAGGCCTTGGATCATGGGACATGTTTATCTCTATTGAAATGAGAAATGACTCCAACCTTTGAGACAAATGCATGCTCTCCAAACATAGATGTTTTGTTGATTGTACCAACGACGGGTCAAGCTGAGTGCATTTGACAAGGGTCACGGGGTTTTAAACAAATTGTTTCTCTCTCAGATGGAGAAACGCGGTCCTCCACAAGGATAGTGCTCACCAAAGAGTAACGGGAGAGGATGGTGTTCTTTGCCCACGGAAATATTAATGGAAGTCGAAGAGCACCGATGCCTGGGGGCCCAGTCGCTCGCTGGCCGCTGAGAGGGAGAGAGAGAAGACGAGTTCCGTCGGCCGTGCCCACTCTTCGAGACAGCGCTGCAGAAAGAGCCACCAGTTGAAACTGGGACAACCTTTTCAGTGTCGGGGGGGAAGAACTCACCACCACATCTCACCGCCAACATATACATTTAACGTAAACAAAAATATGAAGTTCCTTTCTGCCATCGTGACCTTTGAGAACCTCCACGAGGTGAGGAGGTTGTGCCACTGGGGGCCCGTGATCGCACTGTCCGTCATCGGCATATGCTCCACCATGGCCATCTTCGACTCCATCATCTGGTACTGGCCGCTGGACACCACCGGGGGCAGTGTCAACTTCATCATGCTCCTCAACTGGACCGTCCTCATCCTCTACAACTACTTCAATGCCATGTTTGTGGGTCCCGGGTACATTCCCCTGGGCTGGAAGCCAGTAAGGACCTCAGTCAGTAGGATGGGTTGGGGGCCTTTAATCCATCCATCCATCCTTCCACTTAAATTAGTTGCATTAAAGGGTGCCAATTTTACCTCCAGGTGTGACACTGATGTGTCATCGCAAGCCATTTGAAAATGTATCCACTAGTGACATCACGAGTGGGAGTGAGGCTCCCACTTGTGGATAGATTTAGAAGTGGCATGTTATGACTAATCAGCCTGACACCTCGTTGTGTATTACAGGCCCTTTTAAGGGTGGATGAAGCAATGTTGTAATGCAGCTGATCATAGGGCCACAAAATGAAGGATCCATATGTGGATCAAGTGAAAAATATATTAAAATATTATATATATTACATAACGTATTATTTTGGTAACCAGCCTGTTTTCCCCATGTCCCCATTTTAAGGTCTTGACAGTCTTTGCTGCCCCATCTTCTCTCATTAATGTGCATCTGCCTCCATCGGCATCCACATTGTTTTAACCCAATCAACGTCTTCCCCCAATATCAATGTCCCAGTGAATGTTTGCGCACCTAACAACACCAAATGATTAGCACTAGTTTCCTTGTGGCTAAGAATCATCAGGAAATTTGTTTATATATACAGGAAGAAAACTGTATAGGATGAAAACTTTAAGCTCTTTATTTTTATAAATGGTATTTTTGGCCCAAGTATCCATAGTTTATGAATCAGCAATCTCACAACCCCTTATGAATACAAGGTGAACCCTAGGTGGTTGGGAAACCCTGTTGTTGGTGAAAGTAAGTGTTTTTCAGATATTTGTGTTCCCCCCCGCCCCCCCCAGGATAGTCAGCAGGAGAGCCAGTACCTGCAGTTCTGCAGAGTGTGCCAAGGCTTCAAGCCCCCCCGGTCCCATCACTGTCGCAAGTGTAACAGGTCAGTTACCGACCACACCCAATAGACATTAACCTTTCAAAAGATCTCCTTTCTTCTGGAACAAACTCTGTAAACGTTTTTTTAATGTGGGGATCCAAAAAAAAAAACGCTCAGTGTGTCGGGGAAACCCCCCTAATCGGCTACATTATGCTGTTTGACTAAACGTTTGTCAGCTCACAGAATCCTGGATATCAGCATTCTTTAAGTATTTAAGTGTGTACAGATGGCTGGTGTGTCGTTAGTGTGGTTGATGTTAAAATATCAGACCACATCTCAATCCCACCTGTTTACAGATTCAAGAGTCTTCATATTTTAAGCACAGATTTTAATGTGAAGCAGTCAGACAAAATATGCAAAATCCTTCAATTATTTGACCAGTTTTTCTTTTTTGTTATAATTAACTTTTTTGATTGACAAGAGAAGTCGGACAGCCTTGATGTGTTGACACAAGGACATCCTCTCCCCTCTCTTCTTCATCAGGTGTGTGATGAAGATGGACCACCACTGCCCCTGGATCAACAACTGCTGTGGACACCAGAACCACGCCTACTTCACCAGCTTTCTGATCCTGGCACCGCTGGGCTGCTCGCATGCAGCCATCATCTTCATTATGACCATGTACACGCAGCTGTACGAGAGGGTCAGTGACTACTCATGGCTCCTCCCACTAGTTCTGCCTCCCTCTGTTCTAATTGATCGCAGAGTTACTATAAAACCAAGCCCAGATTCACTCTGAGCGTAAGTTCAACTCTGTTACTGTGTCATAATGTTACTCTGTGTTGTGTCTTAATCTGTGTCATGATGTTACGCTTTCGTTACATTATTTTGTGTAGGTACATTACTCTGTGTAGTAATCTAAACCTGTTGTTTCAGGTGGGATTCAAAGTAAACTCTATTTAAAAAAAAAAAAATCTTTGTGCTTGTTACGACCCACGGCATACTTTTTAATAATGTTGTTATATATGAGCTTATAATGGGTGACGTTGTATATGAAATGTGGCACACACACGTTATACTGATAAGTAACCCTCACTCGGACGAGTACATCAAAATAAATCGCTGCTCAGACGAAGCTCCACACATCGACACACACCATAGCTATAGTTTTGGACGCAATCCTCGTCCTGGACACAATCCTCGCAATCAACGGCTGTCTAGAACGAGCTCCACACTTCTGCACATCACACACCGTGCCATTACACTATGTGTCCGAGAAGTTTAACCCACTCTCGGACGCCACGTAATGTTGCTTGGCGTCATAGTTTTACTCTGAAGCTCTGTTTAACTCTGTGCTATGATGACATCCCTCCAGATCTCATTTGGCTGGAGCACGGTGAAGATCGACATGAGTGCCGCGCGCCGCGTCCAGCCCCTCATGCCCTTCAGCGTGCCGGCGTTCGCCGCCACACTCTTCGCCTTAGGCCTGGCGCTGGGCACCACCATCGCCGTCGGCATGCTGTTCTTCATACAGGTCAGCCTTGTGTGCTGTGTGTCACGTGGGCCACTTCACAAAAACACATGATGAGAACGTGAATGAGAACGTGGGCCGGTCAGGGAGGGCTTTTTAATGGCCCAAACTATTTAAAAACATTGTCAATATGATGGTCACTGACTTATGGATATAGAAATGGCTAAATCAATTGTAACTTCTTTGAAATAGTTTTAATAACCTACTTGGCTATTAGTCAACATACTCTTACATTATGTTAACTGGCAGCAATCTTGCTGCCATTGGACCAATTGTAAAGCCTGTTAAGGAATATGCCACGGCTAGACTTGTACGGGCTTATGAGAATAGCATAATATACTACTTTTCCATGTATGACCTCATTGAATCGTTTGAAACGTTTCAGATGAAAGTCATCCTTCGCAACAAGACCTCGATTGAGGCGTGGATCGAGGAAAAGGTGAGGACCACATCAGACCTGCACTAAACACCAGTATTCAGAGCAACCACAACGCATCTGAGAAAAAACAAATGTCATTTAATTCTTTCTTTTTTTGGGGGGGGGGGGGGTGCAATGTGGTCTGTTGTCCAGCAGATGGCAATAATTAGCACTCCTACAAGTAGCCTAAATTCTGCAAGCTTATTTTATCATTTATGATGGCTCTGCTACAGATACACTTCATGTCAAATGTGTCTCTATGTAATTCTATCTTTTTTTTTTCGGAGCAATTCCATCGAACATTTTGAATGAGGTTCTAATCTCTTCTATCCTATTCTATTGTAGGCCAAAGACAGAATCCAATATTACCAGACGGGGGAGGAGTTTATCTTCCCCTACGACTTGGGAGGGCGCTGGGAGAACTTCAAGCAGGTCTTCACCTGGTCGGGAACCCCTAGTGGAGATGGCGTCCAGTGGTCCGTCCACCCCAAGTGTCACCAGCACACCTTAACAGTATGTCCAGTCTCTCAGAGCTAGTTCTGTAGGTCCGGTCTGAAGACCTAGACCCCTAGGTGCAGTCTATCAGGGCCCCCATTTGCGTTTTCATATTATTGATTTCTTTTTCATTAAGTATTTGAATAGACGCTTTTATCCAATGTGACTTGTAAGTGAGGCTGAGAGGAATCAGAGTATCCAACCAACATTGGAGTAGCAAGATCTAAGTAATTTTCTCTTTAAAAACAACTACTCAACAACTGGACAGAGTGCAGAGTAGCCATTGGATTCATAACTCAGGTTTAGTCTATTTATTTTTAATTTGTATTGCAAAATGTGCATTCAAGATAACATTTTGACATCGATTACAATAATAGCTTATACGGCTTTGGCAGCAGAATGTATGATAAAATGTATTTTCTCCATCCTAGAGGGGAAATCCAGAGTGTGCTTTGTGAAGCGGAGTTGTTACCCATAGAGTGTGTGTGTGTGTGTGTGTGTGTTTCTCTCGCCTCCAAACAGATCAAGCAACTGATGTGTTTCTCTCTCCTCTTAACAGATAGAGCAACTGAAGCAGAAAGCCGACAAGAGAGTGAGAAGTGTAAGTACCACATCGTAACATGTTGATCGACATGGGGTTTCCATGTTGTTCCATGTTGTGGGTCCATGTTGAATAGTCGTCGAATGTTACTTACTAGCAATACGCTTGTTGCCAGTGAACAAAGTCAAAGTGTTTTATTTGACAAATGTACAGTGCAACACAGGGTCATACTGGGCAATGAAATTCTTAGGACAAGGCAAGCGACCACTGAGTAGTAAAGCAAAACAAAATAGCAGAATATTAACGACAATATTTACAATAGCAACAATAAAATAATTGAATAATTAAATAAAGCACTGGCATGTATTATAAAATGTAGGGGTGCAATACATGATTCAATACATAAAAAAAACATCTGTTGATCTGTAGAATAACTGGATTATCTTCAGCAGTAGAAAAGGTGGGTTCTTTTGAAACAGTACAATAAGAGAATTCTGTTCAACAGTTGAATACGTGGGTTTCTGTAATAGTAGAATAATATCATTTTGTTTGTATTGAAACAGTAGAATGAGCTGGTGTCTGGGTCCTCCGTCCTTCAGCAGGTGCAGTACCGTGCGGTGGAGGTCTACAACGGGGCCTGCTGTCCCGTCAGCAAGGGCCTCCAAACCTTCTTCAGGACGCCCTGCACCGAGGAGCCCCGCATTCCCCTCTCTAAGGGGGACACCATCCTCGCAACCCGGGGCACCAAGTCAGTCCCGCCCTTTTACTTTGTGGTCCTTTAGTCCCTGTAAGTCCCTGTCCTAGGAGGGTCCCCCGCCACTGGGCTTAGGGACCTCCGAACAAGTACCCAACAGAGCCAGAGGGGTAGATGAAACACTAGGGAAGGGGACAGACTCCCACTTGTAGCTGGCTTGTACCGATATCGTAAAGAGGGAATTCAACTTAGACACTATTGCCAAGACATCATTACATTTGTGAAAGTGCTCTAAATATTCTCTATGTGAATATTACTCATCGAAAGGGATTTTCCCTGGTTTTACCAGGGAATGAGGTGCAGTAAACAGCATGTGCAAGGCCATTGTCTGTGGTAGATAGCGCAGTCTAGTGTGGCTGGAGAAGGGCTTCATTAAGACAACACATTCAATTGTTCTAGTATAATCTAAAGGGCTGCCATTGTCCTGTGCTGGAGCTAATGGCCAATCTATTAACTAGGGCCATTTATAATGTGCTAGCGTGTGCTATCCTAATTCAGTTCAGCTGGGCTCATTTACACCAAATCAGGGTTGTTGCAGCGAAAACGCCAGTTCAACCATTCATTTGAATTTGAGTAGTGTAAGCGCACGATCATACAGGAACACGCCCACTTGAAGTACTTTTACAATGAAACGTAGCATTGCGCTGCTTACCGAACAACTGTGAATATGGAAGAGAGGCTGATGGCCACCATGTTGTCCTTTCCAGAGCTGTAAAACCCTCCCATGAAGGGGTGGTTTAAGTTCACAACGTGACGTCACACAAATGGGCCATGAAGTGACACTGCCACATTCGCCGCCACAGTTGGCGGTAATCGCCGTAACACCTTATTTGGTTTGAATGAGCCCTAACTCTGTTTTTTTTCTCTGTTTAACTATGTTTTGTAGGTGGTGGATGTATGGAGATAAAGTCTTAGGCGAGGAGCAAATTAACGGTAAATAGTGTTTTTAAAACAGAATATATATTTTGAACCCCTACTTAACAACACGTTAGGATACGGGCTGCCCAATGGCCCGGGTCAAGGAAAGAATAATGTCGGAACAGTGAAACTTTCAACTCACCGTCCCGATCAGTTCAAAAATGTAAATGAAAAAGAAATAGTACTCTATAATGAAATGTAAATCCTCCAGTGTTAGTTATTGTTGCTGTTTTTGTCGTAATTGTTTGAAGACGGTGAAAATAGCAGTGATGATGAGTATGATGTGTATCAGTAAATTGAGTGAATATAAGTGACGGCCAGTAAAATTGTCTCGAGGCAGTATGTTTCAGACCCACTCTTCTGACCGCAGTGTAAACGTTGAACCCTGAACAACCATTATTGCAATAACTGTTGCTGTAATTAATTGTTTGTAATTATTATATTGTTATTATTGTAATTATAGCAATACATGACTAACAAGTCCTTTCTCTGTTTGCCCCTAGCGGGAGAGCGTATTAGGGGATGGTTTCCACGGCGATGCGTGGAGAAGTGCCATTATGACACTGCAGCCAGTGACAACACCAGCGAGAAGAAAATAAATTAAAGGGAGTCTACTTGCGTCCTCAAATGCCAACTAGCGGTGTGTGTGCTCTCTAAGCATATCAATGACCCCCCCCATTGGTTGTCAGAGCCGTGCATGTCAACTCACAACTCAAACACAGGTTCTCTCTCAGCCAATGAGCCTTCCCGATGCTGGCAGTGATGTCTTAGCAAGCCTCTCCCTGACTGACTGACTG
The DNA here is from genome assembly GCF_964030765.1 of Micromesistius poutassou. Lineage (NCBI taxonomy): Eukaryota > Metazoa > Chordata > Actinopteri > Gadiformes > Gadidae > Micromesistius > Micromesistius poutassou. The sequence continues at coordinate 11,069,757 of NC_140291.1, forward strand.
ACTGACTCACAAGGCGTCCAGCTTGACCCCTGTCGTCTCGCTTGACTCTTTGGACCAAAAGTGAAACCCAGCACGAATCTTTCTTTCTACAAGCTGCCGCAAAGGCTTTGATGTGACTTATGGTTTAGATATCTTTACTTGAATGATTTCATTTTGAACTTATGCTGATGTCTGTTGAGTAAATATGCAACGCCTCAGCCCGGCTTCACCTTGGGCATCGTCATGCAACTATTTCTACGATATTCAGAAAAAAATGTTTTTTTTTTTGTTTTTGTTTTTTTGTTATTTTTGTAAAAACAATACAGTTGGCCTGGACGTATGACCTTAAAAATAAACAATATGTACATCTATTAACTAAATTGTGGTTCAGCTTTATCTGGGAACAAGACGAATCTGCAAACTCATGGCATATGTGTCTGTACAGGGGCTAGTTTGATACATGTTACTACACTCTCTCTGTTGAGTACCCCAAGAGAGTGCCATTGCTCTGATAGGTTGTTGGCCTAACCAATTTTATCCAGATGTATTTGCGTCGTTTAAAATAGCTCTTTGAAATCAAAAACTGAACTGAGGTTCCAGACAAATATGCATTTGCTGTCTGGCGATTTCAGGCTAGTTCAGCATATTAATTACATTGAAATTATCAGAAAGTAGCTTTACTTATATCAAATGCCCCCTTTTTTTACCACCAGGTGTGATTTTGATAATTATATATTATATTATATATATAATAATTTGCTCAATGATACATAATGCAAAACAAATGCATAATGCAAAACAAATGAATAGTGTTGTGTGTAACTTTCAAAGCATGGGTGTGTCAATACTGCCGCGTTCAAAAAAAATCGGAGGTTTTACGTCAGGTTTCCGACTTCCGACATCAACAACGATGCACGATGGCTCATTGCTGAGTTGAGTCCATAAAATAAATGCTGCATTTTTGGAGAATATAGGAGAAGCCGCAAGTGAGTCCATATTTGAGATTATATAAATAAGGAAATATCTATATATTTACATATTATTTAGAATAGAGAGAACGTGAAGTTCACGTCATAACGCACCATGTTTAGTTGTCTTTGGTAGGACAAATTCTTGATATTCTCAAAAACGCATCGCATAATTACACATCAAATGATGGGCTTAAACCTCAACAAACGCTTTTATAATTTTTTCATTCTTTCTATTAACGATAAAGGCATTCATGTTCATGGTGTTAATGACAATGTTAATTAATCAGACAACCGGAGCTCTGGAAGTTGGACAACTCATCAATTCATCGGTACTCGTTTTGTCCCAGTATCGACTAGAACGCAGCATACGGTGAGCGCGCCGCTCCCTCGGTGCTGTAGTCCTATATCGTGTTCTTTCCTCTGTGGCTCTACCAGAAGCTAACACCATTTGGACTACAGTTCCCGTGAGTTCACGAAACGATTTCTTAACCATTAGCCAATCGTGTGTAGTGTGTATCACAACCCCATTCGCTGCAACCTGCCGTACGTTAGTTTACAGTGTATACTTCATCACATGAACCCAAACAGGCCGTCTCCTCTAGGGTAGGGTAGTAGGCCCGACATGGTTATGGTTCGCTATGTGCGATTTCTCCAAGTACAAGTATTGACCTTCGCCACAGCTGCCAGTCGCTGGGGCTGACTGCAAAAACACTACTGAACCACGTCGTCTCACATTACGGTAAAACCACTAAAGAAATGCATCGCGAGTCCAACGCATTGATTCGTAGTTGGCTGGCAAACTAATGATTTGGATGTTTTGGTGGATCATGTTTAATGTGTGTGTGTGTGTGTGTGTGTGTGTGTGTGTGTGTGTGTGTGTGTGTGTGTGTGTGTGTGTGTGTGTGTGTGTGTGTGTGTGTGTGTGTGTGTGTGCGCGTTTTAATACAGTAGGTCTGATAGATGGGAGTCACCTATGTCACAGTAAAGTTATATAGATAGAGAACTCTATATAGATAGAGAACCCAACTGACAAGGCAATACAAAATCGAATACTGTCTATCCAGAGCTACATTAAGCCCATATGTGAGCCAAAGCTAATACTATAACACTACTTATACATTAATATAATAACGTTATGCTGCTGTCAAACAGAGATCCCATTGAAAACTTAGTTAAAAGGCAAATGTCATTATTTGTATTCAGACCTGTTTCGTGAAGATTTGCAGACGGTCTGTATGGATCTAGGGTCAGGGTACTAAAGTATATTCAGTAAAAATCAGAGTGACAGACTTCTCAGTGGAAGATCTTTCAATTATGTGTTTACTCTAAGTCAACCCAGATTTGTAATAAATAAATACAAATGTTCTAGACTAAAACGTTTACTTGGCATCTGGTATAACATGTAGAGTATAATATATATTATACTCTACATACTCTACATATATATATATATATATATATCACATTAACTAACTAACTAGCTTTATCTGAAGCTACAGGCAACCAAATGCTTTGTTCTCCTGGCGGTTCTTACACATTTCACTTTTATATTAAAGCTTGCATTCTACTCTGTTTAATTATTTAATTATGTGGTCTGCAAGGAACAAAAACATTAAATAACACCAAACCTAAATAGCTTGCAATTCTTCCACTTTGTTGCCCTTGATTTTCAATGTTCCTGCACATTGGGCATGGGCCCAAAAATGGGCCCGTTTTCATTGAGGCATTGTCCCCTGTGTTAGTCCTATGAAACCGGTCTATCGCTACCTGTTAGTTAATGTTCATACACCTTGACAAAAGTTATCGTTGACGAGAGACTGCATATTTGAAGTAAGATGATGAGTAAAACATTGCCCCATGACGTAAACGGAAAGTGGTTAATAAGTCAAATGTGCATTCTACCGTATTACTGTTTCAAAGGGACAAGTATGTGACCAAGGAACTTGTATTCTGTTGACTATCAATGGGGCACTGGAGCAACAAAACAACAGCAAATCTTGAGGAATGTTAACACCAACATATGCCGATAACCCAAACCAATGTGATAAATAGGCTCTTGCTCCATTCTTCCCATAACGACAAGTCCTTGGGAGGAACAGTAGTAGATGTTACTTTCTATGGCAGATTTTTTAAGAAGAGAGATGGCAAAGGTGATGGGGACAATGGGACTACTGGAACAATAGGTAAACGCAGCTATCGAAAATGGTGCCTGTAGGCTGTAGCGACGGAAAAAAAAGGCCATGAGAGGCTTTTAAAAAAATGTACATAAATATATCAATGAAAGAGGTTTCAAACTAGGTCGCCTCATGCTGGGCTTTCCTTGTAGCGTCGCTCTGGGCTAGTCCCCTGTTTAATTATGTTACTTTGAATGCGCCCATCCTCCCCTGTGAAAATGTCTGCCAAACAAGTTTGTCTCCTTTTAAGATTGACAATAGACTTGCTAGAATTGTTTTTTTCGTCTACACTCTTGTTCAAACTGTCGACTGTATGATAACCTCAACAACCAAACAGTGACGCTGTCTCTCCTCCGCACCGCTGGGACAGGTGTGGACCGCATCGCTCACGTCGGCAGTGCCAGCAACATGTCCATGTTCAGCACGGGCATCCTGGTGCTCACGGCGCCGCTCCACACACTGCCGCTGCGCATCACGCCGGTGCTGAGCTCGGCGGCACGCGTGGTCAAGCACACGCTGTACGTCCACCTACACCCGGGCCTCAACCTGTCCGCCTGCAACGGCGGCGGCGGCGGCGGCGGCGCCCAGCCCCGGCCCGTCTTCATCCCGCCCGTCCCCGACCTGTCCACGGCCATCTCGCGCCTCTACAGCAACGCGGCCGACGTCTGCGGCCACCTGGACGTGCGCGTGTTGCTCACCAACGTCCGGGCCGCCCAGTCGTCCGACCTCCCCCCGCCCGGCGGGATGGCGGGGGCCGGGAGCCCCTTCCCCGCCCCCCAGCTCCTCTCCCACTCCCCGGAGGTGGTGCTGACGGACTACCTGCTGCAGGACGCGGAGCAGTCGTCCCGGGTGGGCCAGTGTCTGCAGCGCTACGCGGGCCACTGCTATGTGTGCAGCCCCACGCTGGCCTCGGTGCTGCTGCAGCCCCAGCTGGAGGAGCTGCAGGCCGAGCAGGGGCAGGGGCAGAGGCAGGAGCTGGAGAAGGGCCGGGCGGGCCCCGGCGGGGGGGCAGAGCCCCTGGAGACGTACAATGACGTGGTGGTCGGCGGGACCTTCGACCGGCTGCACAGCGCCCACAAGACGCTGCTCAACATCTCCTGCATGCTGGCCAAACGCCGCTTCGTGATCGGCGTGTGTGACCAGGAGATGCTGAAAAGTAAATAATGTCGACGCTATGTTTTGATCCAATGCGATTGTCGTTAACTGAAACTGGAATCAACAAAAACTGATATAATAGCCTTCAAAGAGCCGTTGAAGACAAAAAACGGAAACTGATTTTTAAGTAAAACGAAATACTAAAATGGAACATAAAGAAAGAATACAGAAAGACTCCATGAAAACATGTTTGTCAATCAACATAGAACTTTTAGGCCTGTGAGGAATGATACATGCTGCTTGATAAGATATTACTGACTTTGTTTTTATATTCTCTATTTCATTTCAACAAACCCTTAGGTTATTAAAATATGCTGCAGGAGATTGTATTTACATTATATATTCATACTTGATACCAATACTCCACACCTCTTTACCTGGAGAAACATTACAGTCGGCAAACAACAGATGAAGTCGTGCTGCGGTGTAGAACGGGTTGTCTATAGTTAAGCTCTATGTAAATACAGTTAAAACATCATAGTGTAGCCAAATTCAAAGTTGACAGAGAGAAAGCGACCCTTTTCTCCAAAGGCGTCATCGTAAGACAAACTAAAGTGTCGCTTATAACACCCATTATGTGTCTGCTCCTTTTATGTACCGGGACAGTGGACACGTTTGGAAGATTAATCTCCTACCCCGTTCCCTGATACATAAAAGGACACCTATTTGGTGTTATGAGAGACGCCTGTTTGTCACAATGTCCCCTATGCAAAAAAAAAAAACACAACTACACAAATTGCCTCCAAACTGCAGACATTTTTACATACCAAGGTCCGGTTCAAAACGGCATAAAATGTGCTTTTGGACCTTGCCAAAGCACCAATAAATTGTGATAATAAACAACAAAAAAAAAAAATAATAATAATGAATAAGAGTTTCACAGTGACATGAGCGGATCTGAGAGATGTCCTCTTGTGTGTGTGTGTGTGTGCTGTGTAGGGAAGGTGCTGAAGGAGCTGATCGAGCCCTACCCGGTGCGGGTGGAGCGGCTGACGGAGTTCCTGCAGGACGTCCGGCCCTCCCTGCAGGTGGAGATCGTGGCCCTGGACGACCCCTACGGCGTGTCCGTGGTGGACCGCCAGCTGCAGTGCATTGTGGTCAGCGAGGAGACGCGGCGCGGCGGCGAGGCCGTGAACACGAAGCGCCTGGAGAACGTACGTCTGGGTCCCTCTGGTCCTAATCAGTTTTATCGTGTATTTTCAACGGCGTTTACATTCACGTTTACATCGAGGGCATTTAGCAGACGCTTTTATCCAAAGCGGACTTACAATAAGTACATTTGTCAGAAGAACCATTGTTACTAATAACCACTGGCTATTGATGGAATATTTATTTTTTCTATTTGACTATATAGCCGTTTAGCACAAAACTCTTATCCAAGGCTTAAGAGATGATTTCAGATACAGGTCATTCAGAATTAAAGTCATTCCAGCTAAAACGTTCATCCCAAAGTGACTTGCAGCACAATAAGTATACATGGAGGAACAAGTAGGGCTTCTTTCTCTTGACCTGAGGGCTACAGGTCCGGCCTCCTACATTCCAGATGGTCACCAGATATGACTGTTGAGGGTATCGGCTAACCTGTTCCTTTGTGTTTTGTGTTCTTGGTATCTGTCTGCTCCTGCTTGTGGCTTTTGTTGCCCTGAATAGAGAATGGCACACCAAAATTGTATAAAAGGCTGCATATGTTGATTGAATATATAATTATACTGTAATCATGCAACTGTTATTTATTATGAGTTTATAATGTGTTATGTTAATGGTATGACGGCATGTTTTAAACCACTGATTAGTAAGTCAAAATGTCTGCAGTTTGGAAGCAATTTGTGGTTTGTAAAAGCATTAGACGGGAGGTCAGCCAGTCAAATAGATATTTGCAGATATCAAATCGTAGATATCAAAAACGTTTTCAACACCAAGTCACGACACCCGCTATACACCCAAAATGCAAAAATGCTACGACAGAGAAAAGGAAAATCTGTCCAAAATGGGTTAATACACAAAGCGAAGTTGGTGTTCGACTGTAATTCCTGAAATTCCAGAACTTCCAGAAATTCCAGGAATTCGGTGCTACTTCTGTTAAAGATGTTCAGGTCTAGATCTCTACCTGGGTTTGTGAGTCCCTCTTGTGACCCCCCCCCGTTACACCTGTCCTTAACACGGCTTTTGGTTCATATGAATCGAATAGTGCAAAAAAAAACGTCCAGACGTCTAGACGTCCGGGTGTAAACAGAGCCGGGACGCGTTGTGCCAGGTGTAACGGCGTGTGTCTCTGCCGTTGGTCCTCAGGGTCTCCCAGGCCTGGTTCTGCACGAGATCCAGCTGCTGAAGGACGCCCACCACACCGAGACGGAGGAGGAGAAGATCAGCTCCTCTAGCCTGCGCTCCCGCCTCCTCGGCACGCTGCTCACCCCTCCCAAGGTGACCCCCCCCGCCTCGCCCCGCCCCGCCCCCCCCCCCCCCCCCCCCCCCTCCAACTGTGGACTCCACTATGCCATGTGGAGGATGTGTTGATGCGGGGCCCCAGGTTTCATGTTGATTGGCCGTTAACTTGGACTGTAAAGAAATACAATTTCATTTTCCATTGGCTTAGAACGGTCAGCAGTTTCTATCCGACCACCGCGAGCCGCACATCACCTCTTCTAGTAACACGGTTGCTATGAAAGATAGTACTGTGCAGTAATCCATCTTTTTTATTTCACTTCTACCCTTTTCTGTGGATTATTTCTACTAATCCCAACTGCTTTCCAATTTGGTGGACGCAGATATTCCCATCATCTGACCTGTGATTGGTTGCCTTTCAGGACGCCTCCCCCTTCCCTCCTGCTCCCTACGTGATTGGCCTGACGGGGTGCAGTGGCAGCGGGAAGAGCTCCATCGCCGGCCGGCTGGAGGCGCTGGGTGCGGCCCGCATCGACTGCGACCGGCTGGGCCACCTCGTCTACCAGGCGGGGTCCGCGGGATACCACCGCGTGCTGCAGGAGTTTGGCTCTGGTGGGTACAGCGGCATGACAGGTGTATTATTACTGCTTTTAGTCGTCTTATATGGAGATCAAAGGGGAAGGGAGCAAAGGGAAGAGTGAGATTCTGAAACTAAACCTTCTCTCTCTACTCCCTTAACCCCTATGTATACGTAACATTTAGAAGTGCTGCAGCGGTCTAAAATCGATATTGGCTCACGTAGAGGAAGGCAAAGTCAATTAGAAACAGATCTTCTCACTGATTATTTCACTCACTGATGGGATGGCTAGGGCATTTCTAAGAAATTAGATTCAAATAATAGCTCTTGAATCTTACCTACAGCACCTTTTATATTTTAAGTCCAATAAGACGTGCTTAAAAATGACAAACAAAAGAAAGTGTTTTTGATGTACGTATTTGTAAAGGTCGGCATTTGTGTGTAGTTAATCTTTAGGAAGCTTTCCCTTTTTGTTGTTAATTTTAGATCTTCTTAACGGGGACAAGTCCATCAACCGGCGGGAACTTGGAAGGAAGGTGTTTGGGAGCAAGGTGTGTGTGTGTGTGTGTGTGTGTGTGTGTGTGTGTGTGTCTGCGGGTGTGTCTGTGTCTGTGTCTCTGTGTCTCTGTGTCTGTGTGCCATGCCACTGTTTTTTACTCCATTGAAGTTCCTTCGTCTCCACAGGAGCGGTTAAAGGCGCTGACAGACATAGTGTGGCCTGAGATCGCTCTTCTGGTTAAGGAACAGATTCAGCAGGCCAGGGAACAAGGTACTGTACTTGAATAACACACTCTCTTTTAATGGATCTCCTGCAAGGGAACTTTAATTTGTAACCAGTATCCTCCCGTAACTTGTTAACCTGTATTCAGTAGGTCAACAGTCCCTATCTTACCACCAGATGCATGAATTAAGAAGTGGCTTGCGATGTTTTATCATCATCAAAGCGTGGTGGTTAAAAAGGAGTAAAGTCCTTGGTCACTGTCAATGGCTTTTTATGTTGCTGCCCGTTTCGTGACACAGCGATTGATCTGTGCTGACGGCCATGTGACATGTTTCTCCAGGTAAAGAGGTGTGTGTGATGGACGCAGCGGTTCTGCTGGAGGCGGGCTGGACAGACATGGTCCACGAGGTCTGGCTCACACTGCTGCCGGAGGAAGAGGTGAGACACTGCAGATTGGTTCATATACACATGCACCTCCACCACCTTACTAAGTTAGCCTTTGAAGGCTGTGTGTGGCTACACACTACCCAGTTATTGATGTATTTGTATTATTCTTGAACGTGTTATTTAGGGGGGGGGGCTTTACAGTGAATGCAAGTCCTTGATGCTAGTCATCAAGGTTCTTGCCCAAGGAGGATGCTGGTAGACTGCAGACGGTGGCTAGTTGAACCCCCTCACCTCAGAGGTACAATGGTATTCTGACTAGCAGGGCACCGATTGTCAGAAGGTGTACCACAGGAGCAGGGTAGTGTTGTTATAGCGTGAGGTGCTCGATTCTCAGACAGAGGTTATTGGGTAAGAACCCCAATGTCTCCAGGAAAGTAGGCTCAGGACGCCTGTTTTGAGTTCAACATTCCCAACAAAGTTCCCAGAGAGGTTCTCCACACTGTGGTGCATCGGCTGAGGCACCAGATCAAACCCACACACTGGATGCAATGTTCCCCCCAGGCCGTGTCGAGGATCACGGAGCGGGACGGGCTGAGCCGGGACGACGCCCTGCGCCGGCTCCACAGCCAGCTGCCGACCAGCGAGCAGGTGGAGCGGGCCAACGTGGTGCTGAGCACCCTGTGGGAGCCAGCGGTCACGCAGAGACAGGTCAGACAGACGCGCGCACGCACGCACGCACGCACGCACGCACGCACGCACGCACGCACGCACGCACGCACGCACGCGCACACACACACACACACACACACACACACACACGTCACTGAAAATGGAAATTGAAAGTTTGTTCTTGATTCTGCTTTTAATGTAGTTTCGTGGCCATAAAAAGGGGCAACACCTTTACAAAAGTATGGTTTATAGTGGCGCACTGCTTGATAACCGCATCCATGTTAAGAACTGCATCTACAATTACATCACCCGCACGGTTCAGTGTTGGAGGTAAAGGATTTTGCATAAAGGCATAAGGTGGATGTTTGCGCTCCCTGAGGACACACTTGAAACACCCTGAAAATACACGCTGCATTAAAGTCAAATTAAAGGGACGCTGCATTAAACAATTAAAGGGAGTTTACAAAGGAGTTTCATTCATTGAAGGAGTGGTATGGGGGAGGTTGAGGACAATGTCCAGTAGGAGGTTAGTCTCTCTGCAGGCCTGGGGACACAAGAGGAGAGCGGCTAGAGGCGGGGGGAAACAGGAAGATCACCACAGTATTTCCTGATACTTTAAACAGTGCCCCCTTTAAGGGATGTCAGATCATTCAAGTCCTCTTTATAATTCCTCTTCTTTTCTTCAAAAGTTCAAACAAGACATCCAACACATTTCCCCCACCCAGCTCTGCCTGGTTTACTGACTGGCCAGCCTCTCTTCTTCTTCCTCTCTCTTCTCTTGGTTGAGGAGAGGCTGCCTGTTAAAGTACGGGGGGCGACTGGTTAGGGAGGGGTTGCAGGTGAGAACTGAATGCCTCACCAGCAGCAGCAGCAGCTGTGTAGAGTTGAACTGACCATCAATGACCTCCCCCCCCCCCAGCTTCTGTCGCTGTCTCGGGTGCTTAAGTCTCTGCCCAGCCACTGTGGGAGGAACTTGGCAGCCTGGTCGCTCCACAATCCACATCCACCACGTGCAAAATTCTAACACATGACATTTATTAACGTTGATTCCCTGTCGTTCCGCTGTCGTCTAAGGTGCTCAAGGCCTGGAATCTGCTCCAGGAGAGGATCCTCCAGAGACGGGACGCTCACCAGGAGCCGCACTAAAGACTGTAAGACTGGGGGGGTGCTCAACCCTGCACTGTTGGACCTGAGGGAATTCTGCCTTTTTATAGAGCGCACATGTGAAACAACCCACCAATCACATGGCCGGCCCTTGGTGGTCCGGTGTGCATGACGGGGAAATCGACAGGTTTTTAATGGAAAGGTTTTTTTCTTCAAAGCGACAAGATCGCTGGTGAGCAATGTTCAACAAGTGGAACTTTTCCGGTTGCCTTGGCGACAACAAGGCACTGTGTGTGGCCATTTGTGTTCAGGAGGCTTCAGAGATCAACCTGAATAAACTGAACATTTTATCACATTTAGTCAATCCTAACCCAAAGATCAGATTTGGAACAACTGCCACTGACACTTTTTACTAAATTTTGTTCTGTAATTAATCAAAATAAAGAAGAAAGTATATATATATATATATATATAGATTGCAGTGGTGTAACAGTATAATGTAACGATAGTTTACCCTGAAAGTGATTGTCATTAAAACGGCGACTGGGTCGACTGGGTCGTCATCATTTGTCACTGATGTACTTGGCTCAACATACAATTTCTCAGCTTAATATATCTCTATAGTCTGACGAGAGGTTTCTCTCCCTCTCATCACCTTTCATATTGTCAAACTGTATAGGGAGGCCAACACGTTTATTAGCACAGCTTGGAACAACAGCAGAAACGAGAACTTTTAAGTCACCCAACTAGTCGATGTCTACCAACAGGCAGCAGTTTATTAGTAGTATTTTATAAAAAAAAAAAAATTGTATTGATTGTAGTTATAGCTATATGTTATAGCTCATATGCTAGACTTGTAAATTCCTGTCGGGAGTTTGTAAGGCAACAAAAAAGATAAAAGTGCAATTTTTCTTGACCTGGTGAATGCATTCCTTCAAAACACTGTTCATCTGTTTGCTTGAAGTGGTGTCTGTGTTTAATTTTAAGTCCTTGACGACTATCAACAAATCCATGTCCACTTTCCACTCTGGTCAAATTAAAACCATTCTGCATCAGCAAAACAAATGACGCTAAAATTCTTGCGCGGTGACTCTCAGTTTGGCCGAGCACAGCGCCTCCCCGTGGTCGTTGGAGGCTCTGCAGGAGTAAATCCCAGAGTCCGACGGTCGCAGGCCGGTGAGGACTAGCGAGCAGCTCCCCTCCTCGTTTTGCTCCGCAGTCATCATCGATGTTTCTACCAACCGCTCGTCGTTCAGGAGCCACTCTATGGCAGGTTGAGGATAACCTGTATATTCATAAGGGATTACTTTTAGTTGATTTCTATAGCACATTTTAAAAACACAAAGTAGCATTGACTTAGCCTTTAGACAGGAATAACATTAAGGACAATTAGTGAAAGACAAAATAACATACCGTATAAGAAGGTAGCAATAATAGTTGGAGGTATACATTTTTTCTTTGAAATGAAAGCGTAGAGTGAAACCTCAGCTGTTTAGTAGTAGTTTGTTCCAGATTAAATTAAGTGTCCATGCTTAGTTTGAACCCAGAGAACAGTACAGCATGCCTTTCCCTGATGACCTGAGAGCTCTGTGCTTCCTAAATGGTTTGGTCTTCTGTAGGCCTAACCCCACAACCCCATCACTACAGCTCAACCCTTCGGCCAAGACACAAATGTTTTCATTTGACATAGTCAGACTATTGTCAGTTAGCATTAATATCAGTCCATCATCCATTAATAATGTAGAGGTCTAGGAACTAATATTACACTATTATCATTTAGCATCATGATTAGTATTGTAGTGGTCCAAGAAGCTGAGGCGTAGGCCTTCTCCGTTTCTGGTCTAAACTTTATTGAGCTGCAATAATTAACATATAATAAATATTTAACATTGCAAAATCTGCTCTAGTCATGGATGCATTATATTCATTTCATCAAAGCTGCTTACAAGTGAAAATGGCGGCAGACTTTTCTGTCTCCCGCTCTTTTCTTGTTGTCCTGGTGTGCGTTAGAGAGCAATGTAGGGCTCCAGGCCCTTGTCCCCATGGTAACGAAGATAGGGAGCACGCGCACGTACTCTCAAAATGGTTGACCGGACAGACACAAGAGAAAATGTTCTCTGTAGCCGGGAGAAATAAGTGCAATGTCTTGCTCGTAACACAGAACCAAAAGAGAAGAAGAAGAGGAAACTAAAGTGTGGGTGTGTCGTACCGTCCACTACGCAGCTGAGCCGAGCGGTACCCCCCTCCGGCAGCGCGGCGTCCCTCAGGGTCACCTGGAAGCGGGGCTCCTCGTGGAGCTGCTCGTCCAGCGTCTCGATGGCCTTCTCCGCCTCGCCGCCCCACACCAGCTCTACTGGAGCAGCAATCAGTAGTTAGTTGACCTGTCTGACCTGTAGCTCCCCTACTGAAGCCTGCTTTATACTTTATAGTTGAGCTGACTTAAACCTCCCCTACTGAAGCCTGCTTTACACTTTATTGTTGACCTGACTTAAACCTCCCCTACTGAAGCCTGCTTTACACTGTATTGTTGAGCTGACTTAAACCTCCCCTACTGAAGCCTGCTTTACACTGTATTGTTGACCTGACTTAAACCTCCCCTACTGAAGCCTGCTTTACACTGTATTGTTGACCTGACTTAAACCTCCCCTACTGAAGCCTGCTTTATACTTTATAGTTGACCTGACTTAAAACACTATTACTGAAGCCTGCTTTATACTTGATAGTTGACCTGACTTAGACCTCCCCTACTGAAGCCTGCTTTATAGTGGAGCTGACTTAAACCACACCTACTAAAGCCTGCTTTATACTTTATAGTTGACCGACTCTGACCAGACATGTGTGCAAGCCCAAAGACGGACTGGCTGACAACTAGTAATCTGAATTCCTACTTTGTTTAACCAATCTTTAATCAGGCAGGATGATTGCAAACTGATCCTCATTTACAATAGCTTCATAAAAATACAATAAGAAAACACCTATAAAATAGGAAAAACAAACAAAGTTGGCTATTCACGCAGTTGTTACACTTTAACGCAGGTAAGTCAAATGTACTCCTAAATGTTACTTTGAAATATAGTATAACAGTAACTGAATTACAACCCCCCCCCCCCCCCCCAATCATACTGCAAGAAAGAAATTAAGAAATTGTACTTCAGTGAAGTAGCCAAGAAAACATCATCTGTAACCAGAGGAAAAGAGTAATGACTACTGTACACGACGAATGCAGTCGTCAGGGTGGCTCAAACTCCCGCTGCTGGCGTGTGACACATGCTTTACCCTGCAGCCTCACGCTCTCACGCTGCCTAAACAGGGTTTCATCTTCATCGTTAACCCAAGCAAACAAAACAAATTAGACTCTTAAGGATAGGATAGCACGGAGCTGTCTGGTAAATGACTTCCTGATTGGTGCTCGATACTTATCTCCATGTTGATTGGACAGCCGGCCAAGTTCACAGCCGGTGCCCATTATAGGGTTAATGCATGTCGGATATTGTGAAATTGAAAAGAGTATTTTCCCTTGGTGGAAGTAGTCCAGGCGTGGGCATAGTCAGGCCATATCCTTAAATCTCAGAACTTAGCTCCCGCTCACCTGTGTGTAAGGCAAGCTGCATACTTTTTAAAACCTTGATGGTAAATTTAATCCAAATATGTGCACGTCATTAAGTGCGTGGCGGGCAGGTGGGGATCTTGATGCCCACGGCGTCAAAATCTCACTCCAGCACAGGAGCCCAAAGTTGGCAACCCTGAGTGGTAAGAAACAGAGGAGAGACGCTTACCCTCGCTGGGCTCTGCAGGGATGTCTGGGCGGAAGGAGAGAGCCGTCATCCGGTTGAGGGCCTGTACAGCCCAGGCGGTTTTCTACCACACAAACACACACACACACACACACACAATAAAGATCCCCAGATTTCACCGAAGATTTTTGTCGAAGAATTGGACAAAGCAACATCCAGTACAGAAGCTGATACCTCTTCCTCGGAAGTCCCTCTCTCGCTTGCTCTCTCTCTCTCGCCCACTATCTGAGTATCCACACATGTGAAGCTGCCTGCTCAGGGGTTCTCCGTCGTGATAATAAGGATGAGTAGGATTGGCCTACACCCTTGTGCCTTGGTAAGCCCGTCAGGCCACTACACCCCTCCATGAATCGGCTGAGGTGTGTTTACCTTCCACTTGCGGCGTGCCAGGAAGGTTTTCATCTTCTTCTTGCTCAGGGTCCTGTTTCTGGTCGGGGGTCGGGAGTAGAACGCCATCCAGGGGTGGGCTAACGCCTGGTCACATGACAACCTGTTCCTAGAGGGGGAGGGGGGGGGGGGGGGGGGGGGGGGGGGGGGGGAGACAAACCCTCTTATGTCAATCAACCTTGCACTTCTGTCTCATTCAGAGCATTATCTCTCGGTAATATGGTAGTATTACCGAGAAGGCTGAACGCATATGGCGTAAAACAAAACTTCATATTCACCATGACATCTATAAAGAGAGCCTCTGTGCCTACAATTTAGACTTAAAAAGTGCTAGAGAAACATTTTTCTCCAATATCATTAAAAACAATACTAATAATGCCAAAACCCTATTTACAACTGTTGACAGACTGACCAAGCCCCCAACACAAATTCCACCTGATCTTCATTCCACTCAGAAATGCAATGAGTTTGCAGCATTTTATACTGATAAAATTGAAGGCATCAGACGCGCCATCAATGTCTCCACTTTAAACAAAAATGCTGGACTACCACCATATCCAGGCAAAAGTAACATGGCAATGACATGCTTTAATGTCATAGACTCTAAAACTCTTGTGGAAACTGTGACACAACTGAAGCCATCCACCTGTTGCCTTGATACTTACCTACCAACCACTTTAAGAATGTTTTTGACTGCCTAGCAATAGACATATTGCAAATAGTTAACAACTCTCTCCAATCAGGCACTTTCCCAAAAGCCTTAAAAACCTCAGTTATCAAACCCCTTTTAAAAAAGCGGAGCCTAGATGCCTCTATTATTAACAACTACAGACCAATATCAAATCTACCCTTCATAAGTAAAATCATTGAGAAAGTTGTTCTCCAGCAACTTAGTGACTTCCTGGCATCAACTGGTTGCTATGACACCTTCCAATCCGGATTTCGACCCCTTCACAGCACGGAGACCGCCCTTATTAAAGTTGTAAACGACATCCGTCTAAACACAGACTCTGGCAAAATCTTAATACTAATGCTACTAGACCTTAGTGCTGCATTCGATACTGTAGACCATACAATACTTTTGGACAGATTAGAAAACTGGGTGGGGCTTTCAGGCACAGTCTTAAATTGGTTTAGGTCCTACCTACAAAATAGGAACTACTTTGTTTCCATTGGCGACTTTGTTTCAGAATCAACAAACATGACATGTGGAGTCCCACAAGGTTCGATCTTAGGACCCTCTCTATTCAACATCTACATGCTCCCACTAGGGCAAATCATGCAAAATAACAATATTGACCATCACTGCTATGCTGATAACACGCAAATCTATGTATCTCTATCACCAAATGACTATCAGCCCATTGATCTGTTGTGCCAGTGCATTGAGCAAGTCAAAGACTGGATGTGCCAAAATTTCCTTCAACTAAATGAGGACAAAACCGAGATAATTGTATTTGGTGCTAAAACCGAAAGGCTTAAAGTTACCCAACACCTTCAATCTCTGTCCCTGAAAACCTCAATCAAAGCCAGAAATCTAGGGGTTATCATGGATTCAGATTTACATTTCGACAGTCACATCAAATCAGTTACAAAATCTGCATATTATCACCTTAAAAACGTAGCAAGACTTAGAGGGCTCATGTCTACCGAAGACTTACAAACACTTGTACATGCCTTTATCACTAGCAAGCTTGATTACTGCAATGGTCTCCTTACAGGTCTCCCAAAACTCTAAGGCAACTACAGCTTGTTCAGAATGCTGCTGCTAGAGTTCTAACAAAGACCAAAAAATGTGAACATATTACACCAATTCTTAAATCATTACATTGGCTCCCTGTATGTCAGAGAATTGATTTTAAAATCATGTTGCTAACCTATAAATCCCTACATGGTTTAGGGCCAAAATATTTAACTGATATGCTTCCACTACATAAGCCTTCTAGGCCACTAAGATCCTCTGAGACCAATCTGTTAATTATCCCCAGAGTCAACACGAAACATGGGGAAGCAGGATTTAGTTACTATGCAACAAATAGCTGGAATAAACTCCCTGAGGATTTAAGACTTGCCCCAACTCTGACAGCTTTTAAAACAAGACTGAAGACTTTTATGTTTGTGTAACTGTCCCAGAGACTTGTTGTTTTGGTTATGCAATGTTCCCTATGAAAGTTATTATAAATTAGATTTCCTTTGTAATTCATGAATGTAAATGTTTAAAAATGACGTAGTGACGTAGTTGGTCACGGGACCTGACCTTTGACAGGAATCGCGGGTTATACGTAAGGGACGTAAATAATTCTGTTCACGGTCCAAGAGGCGCACACGGTAATGGTTTATTCGCAGTTGTAATATTAAGTTCATTTCTGTGTTGGGCTTGAGATTTGAGTGTTGTTTGTCGTCCTTTTTTATAGTTTTCACGGTGTCAAGCCATACGACTTAATAAAGACATCAGTATGAAGCGTGGCCATTATTCCATTGGACCGGTGCAGTTACAGTTTGCTTTAGCTTTCTGCGAAATCTTAAATATTTATTATTTTAACTTTGCCTTTATTTTCTCACTTTCTAAAATGCATTTCTTTTAACTCTGCCTTTCTAAAATGTTTTTTTTTAAACTTTGCCTTTATTTTCTATCTATTTTACTTTTTACTTAACTATTGTTTTATTTTATTGTATGACAATGTTTATATGTGAAGCACTTTGAGTCTGCCTTGTGTATGAAAAGTGCTATATAAATATAAAGTTGCCTTGCCTTGCCTAGTATGGTAGTATTGGGGCCCACTACAGGACAGGATTGGAAAAGCTTCAGTAAACACACTTCTGTCTAACACCCTCTAACTCTGAGAACTAAATAAGAACCAAACTCCATTCAACCCATTCAGTCCTGTATTCCATATATTAAAAAAACACTGTGGCCCTGAGAGTTCAGCACACTGCAGCTTAAGAAAACCCACGCAGATAGACAGAACACAAACCAAGACAACATCAGCAGCAAGTTTCACGACACAATACAGACACGGCACATTACAGAACTGCGCTGTAATTACCCCCAACGAAAGTGTTTCCTGCAATAAAGCGATGAACACAATTTAGCTCATTACCACCACCATTGACAGATTGCCGACTTCAATTACGTAATGAGTCACAAACCGTGGGAACACTGTTGCCGTTTGATGTAAACGCAGTGTTTTCCTGTAAAAACTTTGGCAGCTGGGATTTGCTGCCCGTATCTTTCACACTACGCATGCGTTCTCAACTTGATGAAGATGTTTTCTTCATGTGTGTTGTGTCAGGTCTATTTGCTATGCGTTTTCTTAATTTGTGGCCTTTAACCAACCTCAGGTCCTTCTGCAGCAGGGAGCTGATGAAGCCTCTGGCCTCGTCCGAGATGTCCTCGAAGCTCTCCTCGTCAAATTCGTAGCGGGCCGCCGTCACCAGAGCCTGGGTCTCCGCGATGTTGTCCCCCTGGAAGGGGCTCTCGCCGCTCAGCCTGCCAGCACAGAGACAGACCAGTGTGAACAGGACTGGGAACACTCACCCATTCCAGTATAGCAGTGGTGTTTCTGGTCACTGGCCACAATGTTGGACAGCAATTCACTCCTTGGTGGAAGTGATTGGCTAGAAATGATGTGGGTTATACGGGCTGCATACAGACAGCATAAAGGAGTTGATTATATTTCCGAGGCCAAAGAAGTCCTTTGCCGCCAACTTCTTTTACATTTAGGGCATTTAGCAGACGCTTTTATCCAAAGCGACTTACAACGGGTAATACAGAGTCAACCATGCAAGGCGACAGCCAGCTCGTCAGGAGCAGTTAGGGTTAAGTGTCTTGCTTCAAACACAACTTTTAAGGTTGGGTGTGAACGGTTCACAAAATTCACGGTTCGGTTCATATCAGGGTTTTGATGTTTTCAGTTAGGTAAGGTGCATTTTTGGTAAAGTAGGGGATAACACAATTGCCTATAAAAATGATACACTATATACAACAAAAAAAACAAATATATATAAAAGTTAGAAAAATGTTGTTCTTATGACCTTGCCAAACATCCTTTCTGCATTAAGCAGGCAACGACTTGAGCGTTGGGGACTTACAGGATGTAGCAGATGACTCCGATGCTCCACATGTCCGTCTCCAGGCCCACCGACTCGTAGTTGACCACCTCAGGGGCCATGAACTCTGGGGTGCCGTGCATCACCTTCAGCCCTTTACCGGGCTCTGGTAGACGGAGACAAGAAGGTTAAACAACATCAAAACCACCACCACAACCATCCCCACAACACTCACTACTCACTAGTCATATAACCCTTCACAATGAACAGAGTAAAGCACAACCAACAGTTTGCAACATTACTCTTCAAACGGAAACATCTTCATCACTACAAGCTTGACCATCTTATTATGGGTTGGTCACTATCCTCCACCCCACACAAGCCTGGGGGCATAAGCAGTCTAGTGGCAAGGGTGTGAAGCACTTGGTCCTCATCCATGCTCTAGTGGAACAGGTCTGTGCCCTATGGCCTAGTGGTACCCAATTCCCTAGAGATACTAGTGTGAACCCTATACCCGATTGGCACTAGTCCGGGCCCTCAACCCTAGGCCTATACCCTACTGTAGTTGTACAGTTTTTACCCTATGCCAAAGTAGTACTAGTCAGTAGTACCCTATACCCTAGTGGTTTGTACCCTATGCTCTAGTGGTCTGTACACTATTGTGGAACTACCTACACTGCTCTCCTCCAGAGTACCTTGAAAACGACCTGGCCTGCCCTCGTCAGTCAAAACAGTCCTCCTACAACACCAGTCAGCAGCCAGTCAGATGGACCCACCCAACTTGCTGGCCAGGCCGAAGTCGATGATCTTGACCTGGATGTCGGTGGAGTCGACGCAGACGATGTTCTCTGGCTTGAGGTCCAGGTGCACGATGTTCTGCTTATGCACATACTGCATACCCTCCAGGATCTGCTTCATGTAGCACACGCTGGTGGGCTCCGTGTGCTCGAAGCTCTCGTGCACGATGCGCTCAAACAGCTCGCCGCCTGTGATGCTGGGGGGGGGGGGGGGGGGGGATGTCTTGATTTGACTGAGGCCGTTTGTTCTCCCTTGGCTGAGCCACAACGAGTGAGCGGTTCCGGGCTTTTATAATCGTGCACTTGCACATCGGACGATTGTGCTTCACTGACACACTGCCAGTGTGAACCCTAAATTAATAATAATGAAAATGTAAAAAAAAATGTAAAAGAAATAAATGAAGGATCAATAAAAAGGTTACAACCTACTAAAGCATTAGTATGACCAACCTTTATCGTTTGTATAAAACTGTATTAGGCTACAGCCTACAATATTTATCCATATATTTCTCTGCATATTATTTTTAAAAAGCGTAGCCAAGTGTACCCAAATCATGTGAAAAAAATAATATATAAATGTGTTAAAAAAGTTCTTTCTATGATCTTAAACATCGTCATCTGGGCTATTTTGCCACGGTCACTGAAATAACAAGAAACTGGTGTAAAATCCTGTTTCCTGTCTCCGCAAACCAGATGGTTGATGTTTGTGTCTAATTTCAACACTACTTTTCCTTTTTTGCTTGTGGCTGTGTGGCGCGCCATCAGGACGTGGCGGAACTAGAACACTATGAGATTAACACAAATGCTGAGGATGTGCTTTGAGTTCTAGGAAGGAGGAGTCATCCTAATGGGGCCATACACCCAAGAAGCTTAACCCGCCGGGACAGCCAATCACATCCGCCGCCCCACAGAGGGCGCTCCACGCGTCCACAGGCGCCGGGGGGTAGACTATCCTCCCCCTCTCGGCGTCACCAAATCAACACCCTGAGTTTGGACTGGAGTGGAACGTCCTTAAACCGGTGGAGGACACCGGCAACACTTTTTGTTTTCTGTTCAAAACGACCCTATAATTACAGTAATAGTGACCAAACAGCATAGAGTACTACGTTGGAAGATCATATAAGACACACCTCAACCCCGAAACTCCGCTGCTGTGACGCACACAAGCCGCGCCCCCCCCCCCCCCCCCCCCCCCCCCCCCTCCAGGCTCACGAGGTACTCACTACTCCATCACCATGACGACCTCCGAGGCGGTGTCGTAGGCGGCGAGGTACTGGACCAGCTTGGGGTGGTGCAGGTGGTTCATGATGTCCATCTCCCTCCGGGCCGACGCCCGCTCCTTGGCTGTGTGGCCGCGGTAGAACTTGCCGGCGCGGACCTCGCCGGTCCGCTTGTGGTGAAGCAGCAGCACTTGGCCGAACCGCCCCCTGGGAAACGTTTCGGGGAGGATATGATGAGCGGAGGGGCTCGTGGGGCTCGGGGCACTCAAGGCGCCAACCGTGTGGCGCCGTGTTCACCTAGCGGCCATCTTGGTTCCAAACGCCGGCAGGGTGGGGGGAACTGAATGGAACCAAGATGAGCCGCTGGGTGAATAAGGCCCATGTAGGGACGGACTACGCCTTGCAGCGGTCACGGTTCGAGTGCCACCCGCGGGTCTACACTACATGTCTTTCCTGCACTCTTTTAACCCACTTTGCTGTACTATTTATTTTATTTTATTATATTAGTAATAAATAGATATACAGTATATACAATTATTCATTAAATTATTTATTTACCAGATCATTTGATCCAATTTAATCTAAAATGCGGATACAGATATTCTTTTGAGTTAAGCTGCCTTTCTGATGCTTGTTAGTTTTTTTTCTGAAACAGCTTCAATAAATCTACAAAGAAAACCAATCATAAGTCCCGTTACGTACACGCCCAGCTTCTTGCCCACGCTGTAGTGGTCGCTGACCGTGTGCGTGGTGTCCACAGTCACCGTGACGTACGTCGGCTCCTCCTCCTTTACCCCTGAAACACAAAACAACAGGAAGTTAGAAAGCGTACATTCCCCCAGGACGATACCAATCACCATAGAGCGGTAGTAGTAAACCGACCCGACGTCGCCATTTTGACCAGGTCCGACTCCTCGCTCGGTTCACTGGTGCCTGAAAAGTTGTAGGCCCGGACGCGGAAGCGGTACAGAACCTGGGGCTCCAGTCCTGATCGCACCCGCAGGGAGGTGCTCATGCATCGGTTGGCCACCACACTCCAGTCCCCTGCTTGGCCCGGGGCCTCCGCCCTCATCTCCACCACGTAGCCCAGGATGGCGGAGCCCCCGTCGTAGTTGGGGCCGCCCCAGGACAGCACCAGGGAGCGGGTGGACAGCTGGGACACCACGGGGGGGGAGCCAGGCGCCTGAGGAGCCTCTGTGGACAACACACAGCTGGAGGTCACCTGGAAGACTATACCAGTGTTGGAAGACTATACCAGTGTTATACCAGCGCGTCCTCCCACGATTTGACCTGAAACCTGAAACCCTCAAGGATCTATTCCCATTCCTCTCTGTTTCACTTGGCTCCCATATCCTGTTTTTGTTGGGAAAGGAGTTAAGCACAGAATCGGCTAGGCTAAATAGCGGTCCCCTAACTGCTGAACATCAACATTATAACACACTGAAATCATTGTTCAGTGTCCTCTTGAAGGCCCTTTTTAGTTACAACAATAACGATTGCAGTAAACTTCGTTGTACAAAATGAAACCGCAGAACACGAAAATGAGAACATCATTATCATTAGCAAAACCCCATTTAAGTGACAAAATCCAAAACATTTCTCCCAAAAACAAAAGAAGCCAAATGCTGAACAATCATTTATAATGTGTTCCACATGACCATAAACGAAACCCCATCTAACTGACATGCTTGACAAGCCCCGCCCCCTTCCCCCTCTCACCAATGACACTGAGGTAGATGCTGTGGTGCTGAAGGCCGTGGCGGTGTCGTACCACCAGCGTGTACGTTCCCCTGTGGTGGGGCATTGTGTGGCTGATTAGCAGCGTGCTTTCTGATTGGCTACTGCTGATGCGGGTCTGAGGTCCGTCGACCACCTCCTGGAGGGCAGAGAACATATATCCATGATGCATTGCTTTCCCCCCTTGCCATACTCTTGACCTCTCACCTTTAACTGCACAGTACGCACCTTACCTTAGCCCAACCATTTCCACCACTGACCTAAACATCTCTACCCTATGTGCTTATTACCTAACCTAATTGCTCAGAATAGAGCAGTCTCATGGAATCATTTTTGTGGAGAGGTATTGGAGAGAGAAGGGAGAGGAAGGGGTGAGGAGGATAGGTTTTTTTCCTCAGAAATGCAGGCTTTCGTAGTTAGACACTTCAAATTGTGCAAATTGTACCTTGTGTACATTCCCTGCAGATTACGCCATCTGTTTCGAATCAAAAGTCTTAATTTTCGAATTTCTACCGAAGGCTTTATCATCAGTATACATGCGTCCCTCTTACACCAGCAAGCAACCACATAAGCCGTCGACACACGAAAACACATGTCCTCCTCCACACACACACCTTTTCTCTGTTGTGGATCCAGCAGCACGCCACAGGCAGAGAGTTGCTGCTGAAGGAACAGTGGAGTCTGGTCTGAGCGCCACGCTGGACTTCCACCTGCTCCTCACAGGCCGCAAACTGCACCACCACTCCTGGGGATGCAGAGAACCACAAAAACCTCTGGATGTGACGATACTCAGCATACAGAACACCACCGGAAGACACACAACCAGATAAAGAATACAACTAGGAGGTACAAAACACAACAGGGAGATACAAAACCCATCATTCAATGAACAAAGTCAAGCCTAAGCTGACGTTTAATTTTTACTTCGAGGGCTAAAAACTTTAAGGTCTCCTGTTAGCAATTTCCCAATCAAAGAACTTGTTTGGGAAATGGTCATGGATTTACCTTTCTTATCAACTTTTGCCGGGGAAGGGCTTGTGGGTTTAGTGGCAGAGCTCCAAGTGTCTCTGTGCCCCGCATCCTTGATAGTCGCCGTTGTTTTCCATGGTAATGTGGCAATCTTTCGTCTTCCTGTTACCGTGGGAAGGAAATGGGAGAGGGTTGCAACAACACTGATTGAGCAAAAGCCGAGATTAGTATTTTTGGTTTTCTAAATTCTTCTTTCCAAAACAACGTTTGATGATTGGATTAAAAACCCAGCCCAAAGGACTTTTTGTTAGAGAAATATATACGGTCTATAATTTTTATGGTAGGTTTTGTGATGTTATGTGATGTCCCCTATCAACCATAAAGGATTCTGGCACATTCTCCCACAGATTTGTGTTTTCGCTTTAAGAAAGTACTCCTGATCTCAACTTTTACGTGTAAAAGACACCTGTCGTTACCTGTATAAAAGACACCTGTCCACATCTGCTTAACATGAATGCATAAATCGTAAATAGGCGCTCGATAATAACCAATGGTGTTAGCTTCTATTTTGTACCGGGGTTAAAACAACAACTGGATTGTTTTCTGCATGACTAGAGACCTGAATATAGAGCCGGTGATGTGGTCTGAAGACCTGGCTTACTGGCTTACTGCCTGTCCACCGATGGAGATAAGAGCTTCATATGGAACACATGTTGCCTTTGAAGATACACAGCTGCTTTGAAGTCAAAAGCATGATGTGGACTAATACAGATTGAGTAAACTGGAGGATCCTATTTTACAGATTGATGAGTCTCTTTCATCCAAACGCACTTACATTAGTGGGTTTGGAAGTACAGTAAGTCAGAGTACAGAAACAGGCCATTAAGGAACAGGTAGGGGTTAGACAGTGAATACAGATACAGGTCATTAAGGAGCAGGTAGGGGTTAGAGAGTAAATACAGAGAAAGATCATTAAGGAGCAGGTAGGGGCTAGACAGTGAGACACAGTTCATTGAGGAGCAGGTAGGAGTTATACAATGAACAGAGACAAGTTATTAAGGAACAGGTAGGAGTAAGACAGTGAATACAGAGACAGGGTTAAACATCTTGTTGAGGAGACTGACAGGTGTTTGAACAGAGGACTTTTCAAATTGAAGACAAACACACCAGCCACTAATCTTGACCCTATAGACTGATATAATTAAGCAATAGATCACGACAGGCTGTGGTATGGGGGGGGGGAGGGTCGCCTAACAGTTTGAGTTAGGCGCGGAGTGATACTGAACTCTGTAAACTGAACGGGCGTCATAGCTGTTTGTATACGCTCAATATACGACAGTTGGGAACCAATCAGATCGCTTGATTTAAGCCACCCGTTTTATAATAGACATTAATGCCGTAAGAACAACAGACATGCTGTCATTATATCCAACAGCAGTAGTTGTAGGATATACATAGAATGACTTCCACATTTCGCACACATGTGTGTGCATGTGCTTCTAATGTTCGCGTCGACAGAGTCGAAGTACGATCTCCTCTAAATGCTGGAATGTTAATGGTGGGTGGGTGCATGCATTTGTGTGTTTCTGTTTGCAAGTGTAGGTGTGTGCGCCCATGTGCGTGGGCGGATGTGTGTGTATATGTGTTTGTGTGCATGCATGCAGAAGTGTGTACGTGTGTGTGTGCGTGTGTGCGTGCGTGCGTGCGTGCGTGCGTGCGTGCGTGCGTGCGTGCGCGCCTGAGTAATTGTCCCAGACCCTGGCCGTACAGCTGCAACAACGACAATAACAAAACATGGTGTGTGACAGTTACACCCAAGTTCAGTTGGAGACTGGCCTGGGGGAATGGGAGGCAGAGAGATCATCAGGTTCCTCCCCCGCATCCACGGTGAGATCAGAGGAGATTAACATCCAGTGTCTCCCGTTCAGGGTTCTCCTGGTCTCTCCCTGCCCTGCCTTTTGTTATGTAAAGGAATTCACATTCAACCATTCATCAATTAACACGCCCACCGGGAACAGGTCCATTCTCTCCCTCTTGTATCGCACACTTTTCCTGAGGTCTTAACAAAACAGGAGCTTAAATGCTAGAATATTTGATCTCAAATGACTGGAATTAGAACTCAGCCTAATTTTTATTATACATGATGTATCATTAAAATGGAACTGAACACTAGCCTCGCTTAGTGAGTTTTCCTCCTCTCTGAAGGTTCACATTTCACGCTAGTCAAATCGAAGTAGTGGCTTTCCTTCCGTATTACCAGTCGACCAGATCATCTGCGTCTTATAGGTTGGTTCTTAAACCATGTCAATGCAAGATGGGAAGGATTCCATAGGGAGCTTATCTAACATTGGCTCTTGATTAAATGGTGATTCTTTGTTTATATTTTCTTTGGCAGAATAGAAGGATTGTGGGACTTCGATGGTCTATGACTGTGTACTGTATTGTGCAATGCTATTCCCCCCTCTCCCCCAGATATGTTTTTTAAGACACAACAGAACTTTGGTGAGGTGGGTCTAGTGTGTTTTTAATTAAACAGCTTTTTAACCAAAAGCAAACTCACCAAACAAGTGGTGTGTGCGACTGTGCATGCATGTGTGTGTGTGTGATGGTCTATGACTCTGTACTGTGCAAGGCTATTTGTTCCCCCAGATCATTTTTTTTTTTTTACTTTACAACAGAGCTTTGGTAAAATGAGTCTAGTGTGTTTTTAATCAAACAGCTTTTTAACCAAAAGCAAACTCACAGAACAAACGCTCAGCAAGCGGATCCCCGGTCACCCTATTGCTGTTAAATCAAAGCCGAGGGGTGGAGGGGGAGTGCGTATCTGCCAGTTGTCATCGATAGCACAATCAGAAATGCCAACATGCTGCACATCCTGCCGGAACAGCTTGTCCCGTCAAGCTGTATTTCTTAACCTCAAACGTCAGCATCACAACAACCCAGCCCAGCCTCCTGTAATAAACCGCTTCGCAAGTGCCTTCCAGTCGATGGGCCATATGTGGTGTGTGTGTGTGTGTGTGTGTGTGTGTGTGTGTGTGTGTGTGTGTGTGTGTGTGTTAAATGTTATTATGTTAGTTAAATGTATGTCATTCTGTCTTGAGTACGCTTTTAGGATGTGTGTGTGTGTGTGTGTGTGTGTGTGTGTGTGTGTGTGTGTGTGTGTGTGTGTGTGTGTGTGTGTGTGTGTGTGTGTGTGTGTGTGTGTGTGTGTGTGTGTGTGTGTGTGTGTGTGTGCGCGCGCACGCGTGTACCTGCTGAGGGCGACTCCTCTGTTGGTCCTGGTTGAAGGGCAGGGGACTCTCTGCCGTCCCCCTCCTGCCGCTCCTCTTCCACCACCACCTCCTTCACCTTCACCTTCTCCATCTCCTCCACCTCACACACCTCCTTGCGGCGTGGCCCCGCACTGGGCTGGATGTTTAGCCGGAACGTGGAGATGTAGATCTTCCTACCCTTTTCCTCCCTCTTCTTCTCCTCCTTCTTCTCCTCCTCCTCCTCCTCCCTTGGACCCCCGTTCATAGCTGAGCAGGGGGCAACGCAGTGGGACGAACCAGAGACTCTACGTGCTCCAGAGAGTGCGTCTCTCTCTCTCTGTCTCCACTGGACCTCTCTCACACTCATCTGCTGCCACGCTGGGATTACCCAGGGACTCTGCGCTCCTGGCTCGTCTGATCACCCAAAGACCCTCCTCCTCCTCCTCCTCCTCCTACCGCAGGACCCTCCCTCTCTGCCCCCACCTCTTCCTATGAAACGGCCCGTTGCATCAAAAGAGCGATTAGCCGGAACAGGCATTCCAGCTCCATTAGTGGCTACAGCAGGGGGACAGGAAGGAGAGGGCGATTGATGGGGAGATAGGAGGGAGGACAAAACATGTATTGAGAACACTTAAGTGTGTGTGTGTGTGTGTGTGTGTGTGTGTGTGTGTGTGTGTGTCATAGAGAGAGAGAGCTTGCCAAAGAGAGTGAGATCGAGAAAGCAGAGTGTATGTGAGTTAACTAAACATTTCATGTAACACAAACACAACATTCTACATTGAGCTCTACATGTACACAGAGAGGCGGTGACAGGGAAGCGATACACACGCAATACAGCAACACAGTCACAAACACCAGTCCCCCTCAGAGCTTCAAACACTGTATAACACTTACCTGCACCCCCTCTTTATAAGGAATACCTCCCCGCTCAGAGAAACCACACACGCACACACACACACACACACACACACACACACACACACACACACACACACACACACACACACACACACACACACACACACACACACACACACACACCCCAACAGACATGCGTCTGTTGGGGTGTCATGCAGAGCAGGCTAGACGCCAGATGCAGTGAGTGACATCGACGGAGGAATGAAGAAAAACAAGTAGGTTCTATTCTGTTGTTTTAACATGGACTCAATGCCCATGGCAACGCACCTGTGAAAAAACCTTGATTCGCCCGTTCGTAGTTTAATCGTTTGAGCGAGCAGTGGAACACGTGCTGGGACGTGGAGTGGATCTCTTTGCTGCTGTGAGGTATTTCTTTCTCTTCTTTTCTTCAGATGACAATGCGGTGAGGTCCGCCGCAGGTGAAGTGGCAGTGGCAGTGTTACACACACACACACACACACATACCCAGCGTCGCAGTGGCTGCGGTGGGGGTAGGGCCGTAGGGCGGGTCTGGTGTTAAGGGGTGTGTTGTGTGCTGCAGTCGCCCGTTTCAGAAAGCAGGTTCAACAAACTCTGAGTTAAAACCTTAACTCTAGGTTGACCAACTCTGAGCTGTCAAACTCTGAGTTTTTGGTTTCAGAACAGGTGATAACACTTAGTTCAATTAACTCTGAGTCAAGGTAACCCTGAGTGAAGCACGTGCATGAGGATATAAAAAGCCCTCTGGAACACAGATTACATGATTCACCATGGCAACAAGAGATAAAAAGCCTCCTACTTCTCCCCAGTGGAGTTGGAAATATTAATGACCGCATATGCAGAAAGTGAGTAGGCCTATATATATATTTTTAAAAAGCAATACTGTGGCAGCAGCAAAAAAGCGAGAGCTCGCGTGGCAGAAAATTGCTAATTTATAGATGGGGCCGTTATGGGCACTTGTGTGCCATCAATAAAAAAACGGAGAGATATGCAAATTGTTTGTAGTGAACTGAGGGCAGATCCACGATTAGTAACATTTGCAATGTAGGGTTGGAGAAGACTATTTAAATATATCAAAGAATCACGTGAAAAACGATATCTCTCCAGCAAAAAGTCATCCGGAAAGGACAATATGTCGAGCCGTGGTCTAATTAATCTCTCTGTGAATTGCACGAATAATTTGCGCTCCGATATCAACAGGCCTCTCATCAAAAGGGCATGCCATCGTGACACGTAAAAGCTGCGGTGAACGCGGGTTTAAATACCCTGAGCAAAACCGGGTTATCTTCCAAACTTAACCTGCGCAAAACCTGCTCAACCAGGTTTGATTGAGAGCATATGTTTCTATAGCAATTTACATACCGTGTTCATTTTGGAATGGAAAACCTAGGGTTGCCGCTAACCCTGGGTTAACTTACCTGGGTAAGTAAAACCGATTGTGTATGTTTGAATCACGCTCAATGTATTTTGTGTCGACCAAGAACGGTGTTCATTAAAATAACTGATTTTGTTTTGTCATCGGATTTCTTCTACGTTCTCTGACTTCCCGTCTCAGATGAAAAAGGCTCCTCGTTGTTTACAAACTTTACAGAGGACTGTTGATGGCGTGTGGGACGCCTGCAACACATGTGTGTGTCGGAATCAGGACGGAAACGTAAACAAACGGCAGGAATTTGTACACTAACTAATCACCGCCACATGCTGGCCATAGTTTCCCATGGAAAGTTGTTTTGAAACGGCCCCCACAGTAAGAGCCTCTAAAGAAAACAAAGCCCATGTTCGGTATGCTCTGGGGGACCATACATGCGGTGTGTGTGTTTCACTAAAACGGACAAACGTGGCGACTTAACAGAAACATACAGAACAGCCTACAGATACACTTACAGATACAGAAAAAATCAGAACAGATCAATAGGATTAGCACACACACACACACACACACACACACACACACACACACACACACACACACACACACACACACACACACACACACACACACACACACACACTATATATATATATTTTTATAAAGAGAGATAGTTTGTGTGTGGGTAAACGTGATTTTATAAATGAAATAAAACGATTAGGGTAGTAAACGTTGGTTTTCATTTTTTCCTATGTTGCTAGCTTGTCAATGCTGGGAAGTAGGCCTAATGCAAACTATAATGAAGCGTAATTTTGATGCCTCTGGTATCATGGCTCGAAGACAAAGGTTCAACACGAATGATTATTCAGAGATACAAAGTAAACGGACACTCTGGAGATGGTTCATGAAGCATCTGCCGAATCCAGGGAAATCTCCAGTCTGTATTGGTATGGGCAGGATGGTAAAGAATCCCATCCATAGGGACTGATCAATCACAGGTAAATCTCCAGTCTGTATTGTTATGGGCAGAAGGTAAAGTAGCCCACCCATAGGGTCTGGATTTACTGGCGGTCTGACTGAAGTGGCTTTAGCACTACGAATGTGCGGTCAAATTATGTTCTGTTAGCTTTAATCATGTAACGTCTAATAAGGTAATAAAATAAATGAATCAACTTTCAATTATATAATTATGCTTTATTTTTTTCTTATTAGTAGTAAAATTAGTAAATTGATCGTGGAAAAATCCTGATTCCAGAACCCTTCTTGGACGCCGTTGATCTGTTGTCATCTTGTGGATCCGATGGGAATATTAGCCTGTATTTCTAAGAGCAGTAATAAATGAAATATAGCAGCGCATTCGTCCGGTGGGAAAAAGCAATGCAGTTAGCAGGCCATTAATCTTGTGTGAATTGTAACGTGAATTGAATTTTTTTTTCAGCATCTGTTTCTTTGAAAGTTCATGTTTGCACTGCTTACAATAACCCATGGCATGAAATGCTCTAATTGAGTTCCTGGACATGGATCACCTCTTTGTTTGCGTTCTTATTTTATATAATGTTATATAACACTGCACCAGATTTTTGTGGGAGAAGCTCTCCTTCAATTTATTTAAATGAATACAATTACATTGCGACTCAAATATTGTAATAGGCCTACTTACGAAATCAAATTCCATCAAAAGAAGTGTTTGCAGCGAAGGTTTCTCTGATGGAGAAGCGCTCTCGGATGGAGCCCGACAGTGACCTCTAGCGGCCGACCGACGCACCGCTGCTGCTGAGGAGCCCGACAGTGACCTCTAGCGGCCGACCGACGCACCGCTGCTGCTGAGGAGCCCGACAGTGACCTCTTGCGGCCAACCAACGCACCGCTGCTGCTGAGGCAGAGCGGCACGAAGCTGCTGTCATTGAACCACCGGCACCACTGCTGTTGTCTGCAGCTAGCTGAGCTTAGCCACGCCGTGCGGTTTCAAGGGCGATCGGAAGACGCTGCAACACGCCACGGTGTATTTCCTTTACCCGGTGCAATCCTACAAATATGAATCCGAGTGACATTTCATTCAAGGTAGGATGGATAGGTCCGCTTGCGTTGGTGAGCGGGGTTAGCCGACCTGCTAACCTAGCGTAACGCTGCCTCTTTTTGAAGACATATGGGGAACTGTTATGCTTGCAATTACTCCCAATGACTTAAGGTTAAATGGTCGAAAAGCTTCAAAAGCCATATCCTTTTCAGAAAACAAATGATTTATCGTATCGCTGATCACTGGCACTCTGGATGCTTCTAGGGATTAGTAGTTATGTTTTATATTTAGGACTAAATTAAGGTATTCTTTATTGTATCCGCTCCGTGGAGCTTAAGAGCAGCCTACTAACGTTACACTTATGTGTATTACACCGTTCATGCAGCCTAAAATAGGATAAAGGTGTGATGTACTTTATTCATCTGTACAACAAAATAAGAGAAACACGGCAGAAAATATATGCCACACACGCACACACACACACACACACACACACACACACACAGTTATCCCTATGCACAAAATGTCAATGCAAAGTAATATTTGTAAACCTTAAACATGAAGACGTGTGTCAAGACCAACCCATGATTGCTTTAAGGATTAAGGATGGATTAATAAGAATCAAGAGCGTCTGCAATTGAAAGTGATGTTCTTTTAAAATAGTAAGACGGTCATAGTTGAAGGGATATTCTGCAAATAGGCCTGTCCCATAGTGCGTGTCTTAACGGGGGGGGGGGGGGGGGCTGTATCAGCTCCCACCCCCACTACTATTGTTGTCTGCGTCGCCCCCCGTCTGTCGCAGGCGGCGGCTCCTCCCGCTTGACCCGTTTAATCGCGATGGATGCTTGGAAATGATAACCGGACTGCATTTATGCAGCGCTTTTCTAACCAGTGGCAACTCAAAGAGCGTCACAATATTGCCCCTCATTCACCCATTCATGCACACATTCATGCACACACCGACGGCGCTGTCAACAATGCAAGGTGACAGCCAGCTGGTCGGGAGCAGTCAGGGTGAGGTGCCTTGCTCAGGGACACCTCGACACTCGGCTAGGAGGAGCCGGGGATCGAACTAGCAATCTCCGGTTACCATTCAACCCGCTCTACCTCTTGAACCACAAGCCGCCCCGATTGTGATTAAACGGTTAATCGGGTCAAATGCGATACCGCTCTCCCCCTATATTTTGTGAGGCGGATTAACGTTACGCTACAGATGACACATCGAGAGCGTTAGATTATGGACTTGCCCTAGACAAAATCCCCACCATATGGGCAGCTGGTATGGATGGATGGACGGACGTTGACCGCTCCATCCTTTTCTAGGTTCACCCATTATGCGTTTACCGAGTCGCCGCCGACATTCAATCCGCCTCGCCACGTATTGAATCCGGGCTACTCTCGGTCAATGACCCCGCCGACACCGGTGGATGTGTTCCTGGCACGATGGTGCAGACGACACAAAGCCACAATGAGCATCCTTTAGACGTGCTCTTTCAACAGTAGTTGGGTCGGTGTAGTCAAGTGTTGTGCGTGTCACACGCAAGTACACGAAAGCTATGGTAGGAAAGTGTTCATTCATAAAGTGTGTGTGTGTGTGTGTGTGTGTGTGTGTGTGTGTGTGTGTGTGTGTGTGTGTGTGTGTGACCTATTTTTTTCCAGTATAACTGTTGGCAGTGCGTTTTCTGTTAATAACATGTTTGTACCCACTGCTCTTTCTGCGAATGTGTTTGGCTT
Organism: Micromesistius poutassou; assembly: GCF_964030765.1. Classification (NCBI taxonomy): domain Eukaryota; kingdom Metazoa; phylum Chordata; class Actinopteri; order Gadiformes; family Gadidae; genus Micromesistius; species Micromesistius poutassou. The sequence continues at coordinate 11,102,098 of NC_140291.1, forward strand.
ATGTTATCTGTCTTCTCGTATTCACATTCCGATTTTCATAATTGTCTTACGCCAATGGGTCAAATGTCAACAACATGACAAGCAAATTACGGTACTTTGCAGCTAAATGTCAGTGATGTTTTACTCTTAATCATCATCTTGCAGTTAACTCTTGGCAAACGTTGCATGTGTTTGTATATCTTTATCCAGAAAACCGCTGCATGTTTCTTTAGTTAAGAATAGATATGCCCTTCCACTAAAACAGTACAATTTTGCTGTTGCTATTTCTATGAGTCTACATCTATAGATCCTCTATCGTATTTCACTATAGATTCCACTACGGATCTATTATTAGTTTGATGCTACGTCTTCGGGGAGTTTTGTGTCGTCAGCTGTTCAATTAGCGTTTATCTGACGGTTGTTTTTTTTATTGTTCAAGTCAGGCAGAGAGTGTTGGTTCCACCTTTGGGATTGTGTTATTGTTGCAGTGTGGGGGTAAGAGAGTATAGACACGTTTCTATGGTCCCTCTTGGTCTCCTGATGTCAGTGTTTGATCAACCCCATTACCACAGCAACATCTGCCTTCTTAACAAGTGAAATTGCACTAATGGGAGGTGTTGGCTGATCTGTGCAGTAAACGTTGCAGATGGAGCTGCTTTGGAAGACCCGATTGTCATGGATAGGAAAGCCAGAAAGGTTGTTGAACATAATTTCCCTTTGAAGACAAACGGGTTCCTTTTTAAGATTAATATGGATGAGCTCAACCAAGCTAGTAGCTGGTTTGTTATCAGATTGGATGAGCTTCAAACTGGGGTATGATCACAGTTCATTGCTAATGGACTGAAAGAATAATGTGATGGCTATGGTGTTTAACTCTCATCAATGTCCTGCAGTCTACCTGAAGGGCCAGGCATTCTTGAGCAAGACGCCATAACTCAGCCTGATCGGCCCTATGCCTGCTCCTTTATGACATGTAGGAATCTGAATTCACTGGAAAACCATCTGGATAAAAACCCCCAACCCTTATCACCAAATAGTAATTCATTTCCAACATATAGCCTAGGAGAATGGGGAGAGCTAGGGTCCAGCCCCAGAGTGGGAGGGGGTACTCTTGGCTTGCCTCCTGGCTCCTTGTGGGGGCTCCAAGCCTAGGTCCATAGAGCTGGACGCCACCAGAATCTCCTGACGAGAGCCCTTTTGGTTGTGAGGACGGAGCACACATCTCCACTCTGCTTAAGGTTGGTGGGTTCTGCTGAGGCCAGAGTGCTACTGCAAAGCTGAGGGGCTTGGGGGGAAAAACTGCTAATAAATGTGCACTAAGGCTTTTCTTGGTGTGTTATAAATGGTTATGTTTTAAGTTAGAGAGGCTATTTAGGTGTCAAATAATGTTTACAATATGGTTTGTTTATAGATGGTGCCATATAGGATTAAGATTATGATTGAGTTTAGGTGAAAGGTTATAGATGGTTGAGTTTAGGTGTTATGTTAGAGATTATTAAGAGTTTAATAGATAGTAGGTTATGATGCATTTTAGGTATTAGACTAGGGACGGTTGAGTTTAAGTGGTAGGTTATTAAGTATTAAGTTAGAGACAGTCATGGTTACATTTAGATATTGGGTTAGAGATGGTTAGGTTTAGGTATTAGGTTGTGGTATACTTCAGGGGTGTAGGATTCTGTGCTGTTTGTCTGTAGAGGCTCTGAAAGCCTTATCGGATCATCCCCACACATGGGTCAAGCCTAAAGAGCAAGGCACCTTCTTTCTAGCTTCCCCTGTGATCTGCTGTTTGTGTAAGTGGGGTAAAAGTGAGGGGTTGCATGTGAAGTAGGGATGGGGTTAATGTTAGGGTTGCTCCAAGAGGTTGCAGTCCCCTCAGATTCCGATTCACTCCGTTGCACATCGGACAGGAGGACCTACAGGAATTAGACACGGTGCATGAAGAAGGGACACACGGTAACTACCCACAGGAAAAAAACAAACCCACTGACAAACAAAGAGTGGAGGGGTTCACTTTAGGTCATGTCATGCTGCACACTAGATAGTATTGACACGAAGATGTTGAACCCCTCCATATCTTCATTGCAAAGGTAGTGTTTGTTTGTTTTGGTCCGACACACAATGATTATTTTCAAGTTGGTGAGTTGAGCAAGAACATATTCAATAAATAATATAAATATGAATAGAATGGAATTGTTGTAATAAATTAATAATAAATGATAATAAATTAATTGGTGATAATCCCCCCAGGAGGACTTTTACTATGTAGGAAACAGGAAGTCCCAGCCCTCTTACAGAGTGTAGAGTAGAGGGCATCAGGAGCCAGCTGTGGGCTGGCTGGGTTGGACAGCACGGTCGTCTCACGTGTTTGTGAACTCTGGAGCAACACCACAACCTGACACCCTGTGTAGATCCTGTCGCCGTTGTGTCGACCAATCAGCTCTCCCCAAAGTAACAGATAGGATGTTTCACCAACAAAGAAGAGGAGAAAAAAAAAAGCAAGGACTCTGATGGCTTATGGTCGTTTCATTCTTTTGTTCTTGACTGAGTAACGTTTGACCTTGCAGCAGGTGTTTGTGATCTGGTCTTGGAAGGATAGAAAGATGGATTGAAATATTAGGATATCTTCTTAAATGACACCATTTTAAAGCCCCTCATTGATATGAAGTTAATCTGGATTCACTCCACGCCACAAAGATGAACTAATGAGATCCACTGTAGAAGCAGAACAAATATCACAAAAGTCATGTCCCCAAATGAAATCTTTACATAAGACTTACTACTAGCCTTATGTATTCTACCATTCTTTATTTATTCTGTACTTTAACAATGTTAGTGTGTTCCATGAGCTAATCAAGACTTTTGACTTTTGAAGACGCACGACTCTTGAGTAGGAACAAGTTGGTGTTTGTTAAGTTAATGTTGGATACACACACTGCTTTTAGCCAGAGGCAAAACGCGTGCTGTTCTCTAGGAGGCAGATGTTGGAGCTTGTTCACTTGTAAATCCTGTGTTGTTATTTTTTCATGATTCTGTTGCCGACACATTTAATTAGCAAAATGTAGAGCCTGTACTTTATTCAACACATTTTTCGTTAGATAATTGAGTGTTCTTGGAAAAGTAGTTTTATTAGGTTTAAAATAAAGTTTATTCAATTGACTATGTATGTATTGGGGCTAAAGTTATCTGAAAAAGGTTTTGCTATTAGGTAAACATGGCTTGCGTCTACTGTCACGTACTTTATGCTCTTACACCCGGTATCTCCATCTATGATTTAAAAAAAGTAAGATTGTAAAGTCGTGGGGTGAATTCAAATGAGACATTCCCCCTGAGGGCCTGAATGTGTTCTCATCTCTGGAGTTCCTCTCTCACCAGTGGACAGTCCAGAAAAGCTCCTTTTGTAGTAGAAACCAATCTGAACGTTTTGCCTGTTGTTGTTGACAGCTTTCCAGCTGGAGGTTCATCATCTAGAGGCAGCAGAGATGGAGCTCTCTGATGGACTGTTGCTCCAGGTCAACAATGGAGAGCAGGGTGGAAACCGCTGGAAACACTCAAACGAAGACTCGGTAAGACCTCTAAGACGTGTCCTCTCTCACGTACCTGCTCTACCTGGATCTGTCTCAGCAGGGCCATGAGACATTGGGAAATGCATCCTCAAAGTGAATCCCAAAGTGGATCCCAATTTGTATTACATACATATGTAAACGTATTTCTATTAACCAGATTAAAGACATAACCATAACCATAAAGAGGTACGTCTAAAGAGTAATGGTCAGCTGCCGTGCTCAGCTTTGGAGAGACTACAAAAGCATGACTTCCATTTTCTAAACCTGGAATTCTATCCATCATTTTTTATCAGGGTGATGCTGTTGATTCAGAGCTCTATATTTGTCAGGGTCAGTTGGGCCGGTGGGTCCAAAGAGTGACGGATGTGATCTTCTTGTTCCAGGACCGGAGCTGTAGCCCGTCCGTGCTACGATGCGTTAGCACCACCTGGAAGGAGGGCCTTCTGAACCGGAAGAGGCCCTTCGTTGGCCTCTGCTGCCATTCATGTACACCACAGAGCCAGGTATAGACTGCTCCTGCATTAGCCCCACTACACCTCAAGGGCTGACAATACTGGAAATGTTATCCAACGCAAGCTTCACTAATCGACGCTAGCAATGCTAACTTGCACTAGCTTCACTATCAAAAGGTCCAGCTACTCAACGTGAGCACTGTCAATCTACATTAGCACCGCTAGTCTACATTAGCACTGATATAAAATAAGACCCTCTAAGCAACTCATATGTATATGTTAGCAGTGCTAATATATACTTCCACTTCCACCTGTGCCCTTTTTTTGCCGATGGAACCACTCAATAACTAGACTGGGTACCCCCAGCCCGTTCTGCCGGCCATTTGAATTCGCCCTGCAGAAGGGTCTGGAGAAGAGCAATACATTTCTTTCTGCTTCCGATATGTTCTTGTGGGAGCCAATCACCAAGCTGGCTTCTCCCCTTGGCGCGCTGTTGGCTGGTTTAAAACAATGACGACAGGGAAGCGACAGCAAGCAGCCAATTGCGTACAAAGTCAGTTGAACCCGTTGATCACGCCTCTAGTGCTGAAGAAAATGACAGCAGCCTCCCCAGACCAACGTGCAATCTATGATTGAGTTGGTCTGGCAATAGCCAGGCTACCCATTAACATTAGCACTGCTAACTTTGCTACACTAGCATTCTCTTACTCTTTCTATGCTGACAGCAAAAGACAACTAAAATGGTTTCTGTTTGAAACCCCAATGCGCAGCTGGAGATTAATGTAGTATTTTGCTGATTCACCACTTTGAGCCTACTGTTGGGCTTGTGGGAAAGAGGTTTTAAATAATTCAGCAAACCTTCTAAACTTTTCCCTTTCTTCTGCGTAATTCAATTTTCTTCCCAATGGGTGCCAACAATGTTTTGCCTCAATTTTCCACGCTGTCGGTTGCCGAAAGGAGTGTTCTGACTACAAACACACATTAATTTGTATTATATCTATTTGTCTATTTCAGGAGAGACTGTTTAATCCCAGTATTCCATCCCTGGGCCTACGAAACGTCATCTACATCAATGAGACACACACCAGGTACACTGTATTACTGACGTCAAAGGATACATTAACCCTGGAATCAGTCTACAGGGGAAGCACGCTTGACCCATAATTATATTATTATATTATTATTATATTATCGGGTCACCCAGTTCCATACATGTGTGCAGTCAAGGGTCCAACACAGGAGCATGCTTGTGTTGGCGTGTCTGTGTGTAAACACATGTAGACACGTGTAGCACATACATGTGCTGACCAGTGCAGGGCTTTATCTCAGTGTGAGCAGGTGGAAGGGTTTGAAAACATTGAATAATGAACAGTGTTTTTCAACAAACACCAGCCTCACCAACTCTGTAACTCCCTATGATTCATGTCTGATCAATAATGTTCAACAATAACTTCCAAGATATTAATTATTGGCTATTATGTTATTTTATGAAGACCAGCCACGTTTGACTATCCACATAGACTTTGTTTGGTTTTCCAATCCAAAATGTTTCTTCTCTGACCTTTTCAGCCTGCTATATTCAGTGACGCTTAATATGTAAATGTTCAGCAGCTCTTTCACTAGAGAGATCTTTTCAATGCGCCTGTTGTGACCTTTACTAGAAGAATATCATTGTTACACAACTAAATGTGTGTGTATGTGTGCGTATCGGCAGGTATCGGGGCTGGCTAGCTCGTAGTCTGAGCTATGTGTTGTTTGTGTTGGAGAGAGACGTCAACAAGGACATGTTCGCCAGGAACGTGGTTGACAACGTCCTCAACAACAGCAGGTATCGCAATGACAACCGCCTTTCACATTAAACCACCATCCACCTGCCTTTTTCCATGATACCACCTTTCAATTTAAAAGCCCCCTCCACCATAACCCCATCCAGGTGTCTGCCACTATGGCATTCAAGCTTTCAAAGTAAAATCTATGAAACTGACGTTTATTCTTGAGAATCATAAAACATTATATGATTATTAAATGGTAATAATATTTTGCCCACATATTTTCCCAACGGTATGCTGGGATAATCTGGTAGGGATTAGGTTTTTCTTGTTTTTATATTTGAACTTATGTATTCAACATTATATATTCAATGCTCAAATACCTTTTCCCCAGCAGAACAATTTTTTCCCCTACTACTACTACTACTACTACCACCTTTTTAAGGAACAAATAATGATCTAAAATGTTATAATTAATGTTCAGCCAGGGCTCATTTGAATCCAAGCACATTTTTTTTACTGAGTGATTTCCTCTGCCTGACCCAGGGTGGAGCAGGCCATCATGGAGGTGGCCACGGAGCCTGGGGCTGGAGTAGAGATCCAGCCCGCCCTGCAGCAGAAGGCTGAGGGGCAGGTGAGACGGAAGGCCAGGGGGATCCTCCAGGAGATGGTGGCCAACGTCTCCCCAGCCATTATCAGGTAAGGACAGCAGAGAGTCTACTACTTATAGCCGAGTACGTGTTACCTGGGGAGGGGGGGGTGGGGCCAAGTCAAATCTTTCCAAGCCAGGCGCTTACCTCAGACGGCACAAGTCGTCATCCAATTTTAAGCAAAAGGTGTACTATGCAAATATATTTGAATAATCGCCGTGCTGTGTCTACTTTTCTTACGATTCCACGAGTCATAGAAGGTCTCTACGTCACCACCCATTCACGGAGATAGTGTTAAACCATGTAACAGACCTGAAACCTGTATGTGTGAGACCACATCAAGCGTGGATCTCTCGTAATCCACCCCGCTCTGTGTAAAGCACTTTTGGGCCTTTCGTGTAAAGAGGTTTTAGAATCTAGATGCATTTTAAATTGGATGGACGACAAGCATGAAGGAGCAGGTAGGGTTTGAGTGACTAAATACTTAGACATAATGTGGGCGGGGGTCCTTCTTCTGCTGTATACTTCTCAAGGCCACTGTGTACAAGCAACAAGTAGAGCAACATGATATACTGGAACGCACAGAAGAGACTTCCACGTGTTGGTTGCACGTGGATAGTCATTGTCAAATCCAGTGCACCGCTTTCTGCTTTTTTTTCTCTTATTTTATTATTTTGTATTATTAGAGTCATGCCACTAAATAATTAATTTGAATTGATTTTCAGAGCTACTGATGAAAAGTTACATCAGAAATACCTATACACCTGTGTTTTGTTTTTTTCCTGCCATACTAATTTTACTCTTCTCTTCATTCTCTGCTCTCCTTCCATCCTCTCTCTCTGTCTTTGTCTCACTCTAATTCTGTCTCGCTCTCTTTCACTGTCTCTCTGTCTAGGTTGACCGGCTGGGTTCTGCTGAAATTGTTTAATGGATTCTTTTGGAGCATACAGATTCACAAGGGCCAGCTGGAGATGGTCAAGAAGGCAGCTACTGAGGTCAGTAGTGAACACACACACACACACACACACACACACACACACACACACACACACACACACACACACACACACACACACACACACACACACACACACACACACACACACACACACACAGACAGACATACAGAGGCTGTGTGATAAGTCACAATACACAGTACTGCTTATGTATTTCGGAAGTGTCCCTTTGGGGATTTTCAACAGACGCATCGCTTTTTCTGTTCTTTACAACTGGGTATTTTAATTTTGAGGAAGTACATATTCATACATGCCTGTAGAAAGGGTCTGACAGTGACAGGTCATCATGTTAAGTGTGTGTATTTCAAAAAGGTTGTGGGGGGGGGGGGCCTGTGCGCACTGCTGTTCAAAGCATTTATCTTTCCTTGTTGAAGATGTGGGCATCTTTGAACTTCTTTGTGTGTGTTTTTTTTTTTTTTACAGCAAAATGTACCCCTGGTCTTCCTCCCGGTCCATAAGTCCCACATCGACTACCTCCTCATCACCTTCATCCTCTTCTGTCACAACATCAAAGCCCCACACATCGCCGCCGGCAACAACCTTAACATCCCCATCTTCAGGTGAGAGTCCTCGCTAGGCTGTCAGCCAATCAGATCCAGATGATTAAGGTTTAGGGACACTGCTGTCTGATGAAAGTTGACCAACACACAAACAGCAAAATTCAGACCAAAATTTCAAAACCTGGAAAAACTGGGAAACTAAGGAGGAGAGACAGTTTAATATGTAGAAGTTATATAAAGCTGAACCAACCCAGAGCCTAAGTTGTTATCAACTTCCACCACTGTTGACTCATCTGGGCTAAAAATGATTATTTCCTTGTAAAAAAAGACATCCCAATAATAGCGTTTCTATGGTGTCAACAATGCATGTGCTTACTCCCGAGGAAAAACAATTTGTCCCCGGAAATGTGCTGAATTGTTTGACCAAATTTAGGTTTCACCCATGCACATTTTGTGTTTTATCGCGAAACATTTATGAAACGCAACTAGCATTACCTGGGAAGCAGTCATTATCAGAAACAGTATGCGGGTAATTAGGAAAACATCAGAATCCTTTTCCCCCTGATCTAAATCCTATTAGTGGATTCAGGTCCAGGTTTGTTTCCACTGGCGTCATAAATAACATTAAAGATAGTTGGTCACAGCCTGTCCTCCTACTGGAGCTAAAATAGACCCCCTTGACACTGAAAACTGGGTGTCTAAGGGGATGGGTCAGGGTGCTGTGAGCTGGAGGGGCTTATGCAGCTGAGTTTATTAGGACCCCTCCCCCACCCCCCACTCTAATATAGCACAAGGATTAGGAACACGATTTGTTATGATTATCTATAAATCTTAAACAAATACCTTTTTGAAGATTGCAATGTGTAACATTTTAACTAGATCTACATTTTAATCACCTGAACCTTTTGGTAGTCAATGCCAATCGATAGTGATTTCAATAATGTCAATACGATCACATCCAATAGCTGAACTGTTCTACAAATATTAATGCCCTGCTCTACCAGTTGACCTCGCCGGGGATTTGAACCCCTAACCCTGGCAGTGTACATGCCCTGCTCTACCACTTGAGTCAGACAGGGATTTGAACCCCTAACCCTCGCAGTATACATGCCCTGCTCTACCACTTGAGTCAGACAGGGATTTGAACCCCTAACCCTGGCAGTGTACATGCCCTGCTCTACCACTTGAGTCAGATGAGACTAATCATGTTGCGTGTTCTGTTCCCAGCACGTTGATTCGTAAACTGGGAGGATTCTTCATACGCCGCAAAATGGAAGAAAACGGAACTGGCAAGAAAGATGTTTTGTACAGATCGCTGTTACACGCAGTAAGTCCCAGAGAGTGAGTGAGTGAGTGAGTGTGTGTGTGAATCTAAATTGAAATTCAAGTTTTGAAACAAGATATGAAATGGCACAAAATAGTACCGTCGCTGTTGTTGTGAATACTTAAATTGGTTCGTTCACCAACATTTAACGGCTGGCCTGGGTAAGTTTTACAATAATAAACCGGCTGCCAGGAACACACTGAACACATCGAATTCTGATAGTAAAGTGTATAGCAGCATAGCCCTACTGTGGGGGTTGCATTAAAATGATCAATAACCGTTTATGTAGTTTGAAGGGCTTTTTTTGTAGTTTGGATATCACATTAAAATCCAGTTTAGAAGTGTCTTCCGCTAGCTCTACAACAGTAAAAAGCAGTGAAAATCTGCATGGCCAGTGGAAGTCTGGTGTGGATGTAACACACATATGTAACACACATCTATATATCAGACATGTTCATTGACTTCACTTGATTTTTTTTTGTGTACATTGGTGGAAACTATCACGAAAACACGAAAAAACACAATGTTTTGCGTGCTCTGCCCACTGACTTGCTAAACTGTGTGGATGTCGTGATTTTGGAAGTATCATAGTAAGATAAGTTCTTGTAAACAGAGAGAGGTACAATGCTATCATCATCTATCTTATTGAATATGGAAAGTGAATGTGGAAATAGCGCTTAACTCAACCACTCCAAACCTGAACACCCTGGGAGTTGTCAAATTAAATACACATGTGTAAACTGGAAATAAGGTGGTCTCCAAAAGGTTTGGTAGTGCTATATACGTCGTGTTCATACCTAAACAGTCCCCCCCGCCCCATTTGCCCAAAAATCTCTGAACCGTGGACATGCTGAATCAACATGTTTAAGGTCCCCTTGGATGGATTTTTCTGTACCTTAAAAGTTTTGGAAAACCCAAATTACCCAGCATTTGGTACACATGCTCCTTTACTATGCCCAACCTTGTTCTTTTTTAATGATTCTGTTAACAATTACAGAGTTATGCGGAAATAAGATAAGGTAAATTTGCCGCCATTATTTAATCAATAACAAGTCCCTTTCAGAGTAGCCTAGGGATCTAAAATGGGCCTGGGCCCATCAAGGACATCCCCCTTAGGCAATGTGGAAAGTTGAGTTGATTACTAAAATAATGACGTCACAGTGTCAATTTCAAATGACCACTGTTGCAGGTGCTCACCAAGCTATTTTTTATAATGTAAGTCAATGGGGAAAAAACCCCGACCTCAACCATTCCGAAGGTTAACAACTCAGTTGTTACACATATAGAGACCGTGCATAAGCAGGTCTCCAAAAAGTAAAGGACTGCTTTGACAAATGGCAAATCAGACAAAAACTATCAGCAGCGTCATTCAATCAGTCCGCTTCAAAGGCCTTCAAAGGCCCAGGGACTTGAAACTCGGCGTGCTTGCTCATTCGCCTTGCTAGCCTTAGCATGCTAGCATGCTAACGGAATATTGTGCGTATTGGTGGATAACCCTTTACCCAGTTTCCCTCAACCTCCAACCTCGCCTCCCTTATCTTTCACCTTGGTGGACACCCTTGTCCATTCCTTTCACAACATTTTCGAACCATTAGGTTGTCTCGACCTTAACAGAAGAATTCTGTTGCACAAGGAATATGATTCCTTGTGCAACAGAACGTAATATCCACGATTATCTCATTCATAAAGCATACATGATCCTTCTAATGCTATAGAAAGATTCTCCCAGTGTTCCACAACACGGTTTACAACCTGCCCTTTGGTCAGTGGTAAAAAATTATGCAATTATATTATGCTAATCATAATAGTATACTATCTATAATGTGCAATCTGATCATGCTTATACAGTAATATGTTAATAATTTCTGTAAATTATTTATTCATAATTATTCACACATTCTCCCACAACCGCTTCACACACACCAACAGTGCGCCTCACAAGTCATGTGGGAGGATGCAAAAGGCAGCTGAGCCCTTGTTGCCTGACGCACCCGCAACTAAGGAATCCCAACAGGCACCATGCAACGTATATATGCATCTATTGATATTGCGTTACGGACTGGTTAATTTCTTTATTAGCATTCCGGAGGTACTATTGTGCATAGGACTGCACAATCTTGATATCCCTTTTCCGTTATTCTTCTTCCGACCAAACTTGTGTAATTAATGTGGCCAAAACTACCGAACCAATCGAATCCATTCAACATCTGTCACAAAGGTCTAGGTCCATACATTTGGGCAATGACTTTTCGTATTTGTAAACTTTATACTTTTTGAGATATTCTACTTTTAAAATACTATTTTTTACAATGGAAGTCAATGGGAGGACGGCGGAACCGTCCATCCATTCTCTGACTCTTACTACTTACAGACGTCGTAACTTGGTCAATTTTTTTATCGTTAACCTTCTTTCAAAGGTTTAACAAATCAAGACACTTGTATCTTCAATAATCTGAAAACAGAATTTCGATTACCTTTATACTTTTTTCATACACACAGTTTAAGTTCCATGTCCGCCCGGTTTTCAGTTGGTCTCATTTACTCTGAGGGAATAGCGCGAGGACATGCAGGCAGTGTTACCAGATTGGGCAGTTTTTGTTGCTCAATTTGACTACTTTTTACGGCATTCAGGCAGCGATGCCAGATTGGCTGATTTTTCCCGCCCAATTTGACTACTTTTTAATCATTAGGCTGGAAAAAAAAGAGCATTAGGCGAGTACATTAAATTTCGGGGATTATTATAATTCTTTCTACAAACATCAATCAATACCATACCTTTCATATGGCATATCGTTTGTGCAGCTAGTACCACTATTACTTCAGCGACTACTACTTCAGCTACTACTTCTACTACTACTACTACTACTACTACAGCTACTACTACTACTACAGCTAGTACCACTACTACTACTATCTTCCAGCTTTGACAGTATTACAGTTGAATTTCCAGCTTTTGTAACAATGTATTTCAGCACTTTTTTTGCAGTTTGACCTTTCAGATTCTTCAATTAATTTTACATTTCTGCATTTTTTTTTTTCATACTTTTCATTCAGCTGTCACTTTATTTGTTTCCAACCATCATTTTTTTTTAAATGGTGTGCATGTTTACATTGTTCACTCCATTTAGACTTTTGAACTCTGTTCAAATCCCTTCACTTGATTTAAGCCATTTAACGTTTCTTTACGTCTTAATCTATGTGGCTTTATTAAAACATATTTTCGATCTAACTTTGTACTACAGCACTTACCGCATTTTCTGCTGGAAATGCATTTGTATTGACTGTGATTTACATTTTAAGAAGCATATCTAACTACCTACCTCATCTTACCCACAGAAAACAGATAATTGTTCAAAGGTTGTGCAATTAAGAGAAGACAAGAGACTGAAGTTGATGGTTTCTATGTTCAGTGTCTGATTTCTGTCCAACCATAACTAAACTCATCCACACTCAACTATCAATCTTTGCATTGGCTATACAACCCTCTGCTGAATTTAACTGAAATATGGTTATGGTTCTCAGCAGATGCCTTTATCCAAAGCAACATGCAAAAAGATCATGAAGATCACAGGCTATGCACAGTAATCCCTTATGCGTGGGATTACATTTTCTAGTTATTTTTATTATGTATGTCAACTTCAGGGTGAACCATGATATTCCTGGGCCAGTGGTGGGGACGGTGACTTTAAAAAGCTTGGCCACATTGCAAGCCCTGTGTTCTCTCAACATCTGTCTCCACAGAGGACATTTATTATGTCCGTATGTATGTGATTGTAAAGATTTTTTGTACATATTTTTATTTGTATATATCTAAAACAAACAAATAAATAAATATCTATTTATTTGTTACCGTTAGTCAGGTGGCATTTGGAAACCTAGCGCTCTCTTAGTTGCTTCATTAGTGATTTGATTTATGATCAATTCATGTGATTATGATTCATTTGGTTAGATTTTTCTCAGCATCATTTGTAAGTTGCTTATTGAGTAACGCATCGGCCAAAAGGCTGAAGTTCTCGAATTCCCACACTGACGGTAGCTTTTTATATATATATATACTGTGTGTATATATATACTGTGTGTGTATATATATATATATATATATATATATTTATATAACGTTTCAGTAGTTTTTCCTGGGTCATAATAAGAGTGATGTATGTACTGCTAAAAAAGGTTTCCACCGAATGCCATTGTTTCCCCTGCTCTCCATGGTTTCTACCGATCTCCATGGTTTCTACCGATCTCCATGGTTTCTCCTGATCTCCATGGTTTCTCCTGATCTCCATGGTTTCTCCTGATCTCCATGGTTTCTCCTGATCTCCATGGTTTCTCCTGATCTCCATGGTTTCTCCTGCACTCCATGGTTTCTCCTGCTCTCCATGGTTTCTCCTGATCTCCATGGTTTCTCCTGATCTCCATGGTTTCTCCTGATCAGACCTGAGAATAACTGGGCAGCAGTGAGTGCTGTCCTGGGCTGAACCAGCCGTCCTCAGCTCTGGTTCCTTCTGTGTGTTCTCGGCGAGACAAGGGCTACTTTAGGACTCAAAGTCCTTAAAGCCCGGGGATTGACACTAAGCCCTGCTGTCCAGGCACCTTAGACAGCTGCTGCTGGTCCTACATGCTAACTGTATTATGTAACCAGTGCTGCTACATTAGCTGCTCTACTTTACATTCATTCATTCATTCATTCATTCATACATTCATTCTTTTCAGGCTGTAAGGATTGGAAGGCCGAACCTAGGGCTAGGTGACATGAAAGGAATTCATCTATGATAAGATATAGCCAAGATTAGATGTAGATGTTGATAATGGGTGGATATCATGGTGAGATTGGTAATGAGGAGATATTGATAATGGTGAAATATTGGTTAGAGTAAGATATTTATATTAATGGGATGCTGGGAATATATTGGTAAGAGTGAGATATTGGTTATATATTGGTTAGAGAGAGATATTAGTTATATAGTGCGTGGTAAGAGTGAGATATTGGTTATATATTGGTAGGAGTAAGGTATTGGTAAGAGTGAGATATTGGTAAGAGTGAGATATTGGTTATATATTGGTTATACATTGATAGGAGTAAGGTATTGGTTATATATTGGTTATACATTGGTAGGAGTAAGGTATTGGTTATATATTGTTAGGGTTGTATATTGGTAGGAGTAATTGTAAACTTTGAATGGTTTTTAACCAAGCAAAGGTCAATACAGGAGTGCCAAGATTAGTCTGTTTCAGTGCCTGAACAAGGAAGTGGTTATGTGGAACCGAGTCAAAACGCATCAGAACAGGCTTTGTTTTCACGAGATTTATCTGAATCCTCTTAAGTCTCTACGATATGGAGCATTCTGTGCTCCGGAGCTGAAGAGGGAGTTCCCAGGACGAGGGGGGGGGGCTGGCTGTTAACCACTGAGCCTCATCAATCGCTGATTAGAAGCAAACCGTTACTTCTTTGCTGTCGTTAAGCACTTGGTTCCCCCAGCCCGAAGCGTTGAACGGCTGTTTGAAGAGCTGCAAAGGAAAAAGTTTAAACTCGTTTGTATTGTATGTCATTTGGTGGGGACAGTGGAGGACTTTACTATCTGTTAGCCACAGATAAGAGATTGTACTGATGTGTTGACGAACCGTATCCACCTCACCCTACACAATGTATGATAGGCTTCGACCAGCCAATTCAACTGCGTTGTTTTCACAAAGTGGTCACGGGTCAGTAGCACCAGAGCTCCGCTTGATTGGAATGCACATTTTTCCAGTTAAATGTTCGCCCCGGTTGACATGGTGAACATGTCTCCTGCATTATCTTGAAATGGTTGTATTCACATCAAAAGTACATCAAATTGGATGTTGAGAGCACGACATTGCATTAGAAAACATTCTGAAAAATACAGCTCAGCCTTGAGGGTGTTCAAGGAAGGTTTTGTGTGTGGTTTGGTTTAATCAAATTGGATTGAATTCAATTAAAACGTTTTTCGTGTTGGCCCAAGGAAAACGGGTAGCCTTTGAGAACGTGAGCAGAATGCGAATGGCTCTCCAGTTCTCTGTAAGTTCCAGTTATAGGTCTATTTCAGGGCAGACAGCTGTGGACTCACAAGACCTCTGAAGCATGCGTGTGAGTGTGCGTGTGTGTGTGTGTGTGTGTGTGTTGTACTAGATACACTTTTATTTGATTTGTATATCTATATCTTTTTTTAATAAGTAATATTTCAACTGTCTTAAATACAACAATGTCCAAAGCACAACCGAAAACAATAACAATGTAATCAAGATGTTCTTTGTGCATTTGTGTAGAAAACCTCTATTAAACCGTGTCTTGTTTCTCTCCCTCTCCCTCTCTCTCCCCCCCCCCCCTCCCTCTAGTACACGGAAGAGCTGCTCCGGCAGCAGCAGTTCCTGGAGGTGTACCTGGAGGGCACGCGGTCGCGCAGCGGCAAGCCCTCGCCGGCTCACGCCGGCATGCTGTCCATCGTGGTGGACACGCTCACCACGGGCGCCATCCCCGACGTGCTGGTGGTGCCCGTGGGCATCTCCTATGACCGCATCCTGGAGGGCAACTACAACAGCGAGCAGCTGGTAGGGCCCCCCCCCCCCGGGGGGACATGGGGAAACACTGGGGGAAGGGGTTTGGGGTTTGGTTAGATTAGGGGTGCTGAGGGTGGGTTTGATGAGTGTTGGTGGAGTTGGGTTAGGTGGATGGTGTGGTGGCGTTCGTACGGACAATTTTGTCACCCACCACATTGGGTTTCTTTTGCCTCAGTCCAAGTCATCGACGTACTTAAAACTGTTTCCTTGCAAGAGTAGATACGCAGCTTTTAGGGTTAGCTATTTTGGAAGGTTGCGATTGCTTTGGGCGGGATCGATAGTTTTTCGTTCACGGTTGGGTTCTGCTTCGTTTTGGCTCACATTCTGGGTTTCTAGCAAAATAACGTTAGCTTCACTTCAATACACTTCAAATATAATTAAACTGTTATTAGTTCAAAAGGACTGCACGTGTAAAGGGTTAAACACATCACATGTCACATGTAAAGGCTTAGAGTGTAAGTGTGTGTCTCTCCTGGATGACAGGGGAAGCCCAAGAAGAACGAGAGTTTGTGGGGCGTGGCGTGCGGCGTCTTCCGCATGCTGAGGAAGAACTACGGCTGCGTTCGAGTGGACTTCACCCAGCCCTTCTCCCTGAAGGTCAGGCCCTCCTCCGGCCAACACCCACAGTAGCATCTAGACACCAGCCTCCCATACAAAGCAGGGCCTGGTGAAGCTAGCCGTATTAGCCTGTAGCTGTAAACATCATGTGATGAGCATGGTGCTTTCAGCATCTTGCTATTAGCGTCATGCTATCAGCATCTTGCTATCTATGCTATAAAATCAATGTGATTAGCATTGTGCTAAGATATCTTCTTCATTATTCTTATGTTTCTTCTGATTTTTTTAACTGTAGGAGTATCTTGACAGCCAGCGAACCCGAAACGTCCCACCTCCTCCATCCCTTGAACACACCCTGGTACCCATCATCATCTCTGCCCAGTAGGTGTACACACGCGTGCACAAACACACATACATATATATACACTCACTTGCACTTATATGAGTGTATATGTCACTGACACTTCACACATCATTGTTACAATTGTGTGTTCCCCGTTCAAAAATAAAAGTTAAAGCTACACACACAGACGCTTTCTCTGCATGCATCCCAGCTGAAACATCAACAAGTCCTGGTCACATGAACCCCCTGCTTTCGCTCAGTGTCACCATGGAGACGATTCTTGGAAACACGCGACAGTTACTGTACGACAGCTGTGCCTTCACAATAAGAGTCCCTTCCTCTCCAAACAAACATGGTTCAATTTGTTTAGATGCAGCTGACAAAACAAAATGTGCGGTGCACACAAGCAGTTATTTGGAGGACGAAATATCAAACTGTGTAGAGGGGTGAAAAGCAGAATCCATTTTGTTCTGAAACCAATCCGTCTCCATGTGCCCTCTCTCTCCAGGCCCGACGCGGCGCCGTTCCAGAACCCCCAGGGGGAGGAGCCTAACGGAGACCTACCTGACGAGATTTCCAGACGAAACGTCATCTCCAACCTGGCCAAGCACGTCCTCTTCAGTAAGGAATCCTCTCAGCCTCTTATCCACTCATCTCTCCTCCCTCCTGCTGGGAATACATGTAGCTGGGTTAGATTGCATTTGTGTCACTGGGAATCATGTCATTTTGTTAGATAGAATCTTTTCGTGTAGTGAAATAAAATTAATTGTACTTGCATGGGAAATGCAGAATTTTTACTAGGTGGAAATCTTAGTTTAGATGGTTAAATATTTCAAAGTGAACAGATTAAATCTGTATTTTCGTCTGATTAAACCTGGAGTTTAAAACTAATGATATGATTTGACCAGTCATAATAAATCCATAGATTTAGTCTGATTAATTATGTAAATCAGTAGTTCAATCAGATTCAATTCGTTTATTCAGATAAAACCTGCGTTTCAGTTTGATTAAACTAAAAGTTAAACTAATCATTTCATCTGGCCAGTCAGATAAAAAAAAAAATCTGTAGTTTGAATCAGATTGAACCTGGAATATGGTCAGATAAAATCAGTACTTGAATCAGATTAAACCTGTAGTTGAGTCGGATTCAATCCACGTTAACGGTTGCCTTCTCATCGGCCGCTAAACATCTTCCCCCACTGCTGTGGACTGCTGTGTTCGTGAGGGTCCCAAATTCACCTCCCTCTCTCCCTCTCCTCAAGTCAAGTCAAGTCACGTCTTTATTATTGCCAAACGTCGCAAATCGTCTGGAATTCATTCATCCTCCCTCTCTCCCTCCCCTCCCCCCTCTCTCCTGCCCCTCCCCTCTCTCTCATCGAAGTGTTGTGTAGGCAGAAACCCCCCCCCCCAGCCTCCTCTCTCCTTGCTGTGTCAGGCTCCTCTCCAGCCTATCAGCAGGAGGTGGTGGACGGCCGTTATTAAAACCCACCCCTGTAGCGATGGAGAGCTCTGTGCCGTAGCCCTGCACTGGGGAAACCTTTCCCTGAGATGACTGCCGCTGTAACGCTCCAGAGCCTAAATCTGGTGCCTCACTCTCATCAGAATATATACGTTTACAACATTTACAAATGAACGTAAGACAAGATGTCAACATTTGTTGACATCAAAAGTCAACATCAATTCAAGGTACTTTCTCTCCAATATGGCAGTTCATAAAAACGTCATAAAACTGTGCGTTAGTTGTGTTGCTGAATTGTGTGTTTGCTGGAGATAGTGTGGTAAATGGAGGGACTTGAGGTAGATACCGAACCCCCCAAGCATCCTCTGTTGTGAGGAACCGCTCCGGTCCGCCTCTCTGACCTCCCCCCGCTCCGGGTTTTCCATCCTGGGGTACATGGCACGAGAACCAGTTCTCCCCGGCTCATTCAGCTGCATTCTCCTCCACAGGCTCTGTCTCAGCCAATCAGCAGGCCGGCAGCCAGATGGCATGTTTATTTTCAGCCAATGGGGAGCCGGGATGGGGGAGGGTGGGTGGGTGGGGGGGCGGAGGGAGGAGTAGGGAGGCAGGGCCGGAGCTGCAGTATCAGTGGTGCTGCTTGTAAATGTTTTACACTCCTCCACCTGCACCGCCGTGTTCAAGATGAACGCTGGTGACCCCGCCGCGGCTATGATGCTTACACACACACACGCGCGCACACACACACACACACACACACACACACACACACACACACACACACACACACACACACACACACACACACACACACACACACACACACACACACACACACACACACAAAATAAATACACACAGATTCACACACACACAATTTATACACACACACACACACACACTGATGGACACAGGTACACATACAGATACACACACGCAAAGATGCACACATACAGAAACACACACACACACACACAGAGATACACACACCTACATGTACAGATACAAACACACACATACAGATATACACACACACACACACACACACACACAGATACACAAAGTTTTCAGTCAATTCAAATGTCTGCATGGATGTGCTTCCCCTGCTGGCCTGGCGTGGTACTGTGCCGTCAGCTCTCAGGCTGGTATACAGTGTGGTAGTCCTGTCACCCTGGGGGGGGGGGGGGGGGCCCATGTGTCTCTAAAGTGTCCCTCCGGTCTGTGTGAAGTCACTCAAGTGTGTCTTCTCTCTCTCTTTGTCGCTCTCTCTTTCTCCTTTCGTCTCGTCTCCCTACAGCGGCGAATAAGTCCTCAGCCGTGATGTCGACCCACATCGTAGCCTGTCTGCTGCTCTATCGCCACAGACAGGTAAGACTCCACCCCCCCCCCCCCCCCCCCCACTTCACTACAAGCACCCCTCCCCCGCCTACGTTGACATGACCTGGCCTGGCCCGTCTAACCTCCTCTGACCCTCCAGCCCCCCCATCGCTTCCACGAAACCAGACCTCTCTGACTCTGTGACCGCTTGTTTCCTTGCGTCTATTTGACCTCCTCTTTCTCTCTCTCTGTCTTTCTCTCTCTGTCTTTCTCTTTCTTTCTCTCTCTCTCTCTCTCTCTCTCTCTCTCTCTCTCTCTCTCTCTCTCTCTCTCTCTCTCTCTCTCTCTCTCTCTCTCTCTGCATAATCTAAAAACTGAATTTGAAGCCATCTGTGTGAGAGCACACAGCAGAAGGGGGACGGCGTTGACGATAAGTGTGAGGCTTTGAGGCTCTCGCTCTCCCCTTTTCGCTATTGACATTCACCGTCTGTTGTACAGACCAAGGTGATCCTCTACCCTCCCACCCTCTCCCTTCCTCTATATAACCCCCCTTCATATCACATATCACCCACTCTGCATTCTTCCTCTCCCTGGCTGATCTTTTGAATTAGGGGTGAATTGCTGCCATCTGCTGGCCAAGGAGTGTTATAAGCCATTGTTACAATGACGTTTAATCCTTGGTTCCACTTATATATGTTTCTCAGTTGTATCCTAACAACAATGAGCCTAATTCCACACAGGAAGTCAATATAGGGAAGTGACTTGTGTTGCATAATTTTGTTGTGTTAAAAAAAACCTGTGGGCAATGCTATGGTGTTTTTCTGCTCACGAGCAAATCTTACATTACTTACATCACATCCGTGGAGCCACTGCGGCAGTGAGGGCAGTTGTCGTGAACGCTGTCTGCTGCTCCCCAGGGCGTGGTGCTGTCCAAGCTGGTGGAGGACTTCTTCAACATGAAGGAGGAGATCCTCTCGCGGGACTTCGACCTGGGCTTCTCCGGGAACTCGGAGGACGTGGTGATGCACGCGCTCCACCTGCTGGGCAACTGCGTCAACGTCACCAGCAGCTCCAACCGCAACGGCGAGTTCACCGTCGCCCCGAGCAACACGGTGCCGGCGCTGTTCGAGCTCAACTTCTACAGCAACGGCCTGTTCCACGTCTTCATCTCCGACGCCGTCATCGGTAGGGAGGGGCTGTTGTGCTCGTGTGTGCGGTGCCGAGTGTGTGTGCGGTGCTGAGTGTGTGCGGTGCCGAGTGTGTGCGGTGCCGAGTGTGTGCGGTGCCGAGTGTGTGTGCGGTGCCGAGTGCGTGTGCGGTGCCGAGTGTGTGCGGTGCCGAGTGTGTGCGGTGCCGAGTGTGTGCGGTGCCGAGTGTGTGTGCGGTGCCGAGTGTGTGTGCGGTGCCGAGTGTGTGTGCGGTGCAGAGTGTGTGTGCGGTGCCGAGTGTGTGTGCGGTGCCGAGTGTGTGCGGTGCCGAGTGTGTGTGCGGTGCCGAGTGTGTGTGCGGTGCCGAGTGTGTGCGGTGCCGAGTGTGTGTGCGGTGCCGAGTGTGTGCGGTGCCGAGTGTGTGTGCGGTGCCGAGTGGTGTGTGCGGTGCCGAGTGTGTGTGCGGTGCCGAGTGCGTGTGCGGTGCCGAGTGTGTGCGGTGCCGAGTGTGTGCGGTGCCGAGTGTGTGCAGTGCCGAGCGTGTGTGCGGTGCCGAGTGT